>NC_092265.1:21268132-21363132 GCF_036320965.1 Panulirus ornatus
ATACACATGTACATAATTCATACTGTCTGCCTTTATTCATTCCCATCGCCACCTCGCCACACATGGAATAACATCCCCCTCCCCCCTCATGTGTGCGAGGTAGCACTAGGAAAAGACAACAAAGACCACATTCGTCCACACTCAGTCTCTAGCTGTCATGTAATAATGCACCGAATACTATACATTTGTGTGTATGTGTGCGTAGCGAGATAAAGGTGAAGAGCGTAGGAACAGGTCACTAAAACATCTTTTGAGGGAGCTTGTTTAAAAAAGAAAGAGATAGATCAAAGATCAGGAGGGAGCAGGAGAGATGTATGAGGGAGATCATCGTCGACGTCCGGTGTTAAAAGGAGGCCACCGCATGAGGATTGACAGAGAAATATGAGGAGGTCGGGGTGAGGAGACAAAGGAGTTATGACTTTGCGAACGTATTTGGCGTAGGGGAAGGGGGAATGAGGAAGAGGGGAGAGAGAGAGAGAGAGAGAGAGAGAGAGAGAGAGAGAGAGAGAGAGAGAGAGAGAGAGAGAGAGAGAGAGAGAGAGAGAGAGAGAGAGAGAGAGAGTGAGGGAGAGAGAAGGCATGTGGAGATGGATGAGATATGAGAAGGTGGCGAATGAGACGTATGGAAGAGCCAAGATGAAATTAATTGCATCTCTGGTTAAGGCGGAGGACGATGAAGCAAGAGAAGGCAGGAGAAGAGGAGATGAGAGATGAGGAAGGATTAAATGAGGAAGAAAATGATAGAACAGAAGGATAAGAAAAGAGGAGTTAGATGCCACTGAAACATAGCCATTAGTATGATATATATGTATCATATGTACACATGACCATTGGGCTTCAAAGATGTCTAAAATGAAAAGGCGAGGAGAGGAAACGTGTTGATGTAGGGAAACAGCTGAGTTCCCTTCAGGAAACAGGGGGAAATATGGATGATAAATGATGCGATATCATAAGACGGAGAGACATAGATATGAAAGAGATGACGATGAGATAATCTCACATACATATACATGTGTATACATGAAAGGAGTATCCGTGGGATGAATGGTGGGATGGAATAATCCCAGTGACTCAATATCAATTATCGAGGAACGTATATCAGCCATGAAAGATGACGAAAGGGAAAGGCAAACAAGAAAGAGAGAGAGAGATGATGGTCGTGTATGGTAAGACACGTAACCTCTGGGATGAGGACCTCTCCAGAAATGGGGAGAATTTTCATGAGATGATCAATGAGTCTAGGCCAGCTCTGCAGCAACCACAACACCCACTGATATAAAACCCGACCGCGCGTGACTACGAACGAAACTGTGGCCACCCGAGAGAGAGGGAGGGAGGTAGATTCGCCTCGTAAACACGGACGGGTTAGTAGGTTGAAAAGGGAGCCGAAGGTAGATAGATTTCGAGAATGGTCAGTTGCCACTGGCGAGTTAGTGGGGGGGCGAGTAGAGAGTTGGACTTGGGCAGTAGATTGGACAAGTAAGGAGGGAGGAAGTAGACTTGGCCCGTTAACACGTTTAGGAGAGAGAACGGAGCCTGTAACATAGACTTATAGAATGGCTTATAAACAAGTACAAGTCAGAGGGGGGCCAGCAACAGAGGCGGATCTGTTAAATGAACCGTAAAAACACGTGGAAATCAAAGTGGTGAACTGGGAAGGAACTGGGAATTACATTTGTCGATGGAGAGTAACAGATGTAGTGTGAATGAGAGACGAGAGAAAGTCAGAAGTTATGAAGTGGTTAAATAAGATGATATAAACGATGAGAAATAGAAGAGAATCTAAGATAGGAGTGAACAGGGAAGAACACACCATGATAAGAGAGAGAAGGGAGAATAAATATGGAGTAAGCAATAATAGTAAAGATTATATGAGGAAAATTGGAGAATATGGCTGACAGTCATGAAGGTTAGTGACATGATTAGAAATTATGTAAATCACGTAAATAAGACTACAGCATCTCTGTATTTGTAAGTTAAAGGGCCTTGATACCCAGTACGGTACACCTTAGTGGTTACGTACCGAATAAGGTACACTGTAGTGGTACAGTATGGACCCTATATGGTATACCTTGGTGGTACACTGTGTACCTTATACGATACACAGAAACTATGGGCTCTTTAGGGTACACATACCCCATCTCCTTACCCTTCGTTCTTTATCTTCTCCCTCTGGTCTTTACCGCCTTTTCCACACCATATTTTACTCTTTGCATCAGCGTTTCGTTCATCCTCCGTTTTATCTGTGCCTCATTTCTCTCCTTTCCTTTTTTTCCGCTTCGCCATATCATATTCGTCATCTTCTCCACGTTCTTTAACTCTTCCTTTTATCTCAACTTTCTCTGCAAAGGTATATCAAGCCACGAGTCATTATCTCTTCTCATTTTCCTTTATTCCACATATTTTCTCTTTTTTCTGTTTCTCACGTTCGTCTTTCGACGTCTCTGCTATTCAGTTTTCTTCTATCTTCATTCGCCAACTGTACACAACATCCAGGATCTCATGATCTATTCCTATCATTCAATTTCTGTCTATCATTCCTTACGCTACATCAACTCCTCACTTTAACCCCTAATTGTCCTATCTTGTATTCTAAGTCTCCCCACATCTCGTCGCCAAAATCAATCTATTCTCAACTCCGATTTTTTTCCCTCTTTTTGCCCTAGCCCTACATCCCTTCTGCTGGATATTAACTTTTTCGACCCAAATCGAGGGCTATCACAGTCGACCTCCATGAATGCATCGACGTCACATAACCTCCTCCTCCTCCTCCTCCTCAGCAGAGACACTCGGAGGTCCTACTCAGCTCAGTGAGTCTGGTGAGGTGCATCTCGAACTGGTCGGGACCTTGTGAGTGGATGGGCCACTGGAGGATCAGAGACGCGATGGGAGATGAGAGAGAAGGAGGAGGCAAGGGAATTGAGACAGGCAAGGAGCCGTAATAATATTCTCTTACCTAAGATGATAAACATAGTCGAAGATCATATTAGCATATAAATATATATACGCATGATCGAAGGCAATCTACATTACCAGATATGGGGGTATGGGATATGAATTTCTATCTACCTCGATTATAGATAATGTCGTGGATGCTCCCTGATTGTGAATGAAGATAAGAGAGGCAATTGTACTTCCTCTGACCCCTTCTCTGCTATCTTGGCTGGCGAGATATGGTATATATAGATGCGACACTGATGGATCAATAGCCTAATGATAGTGTGTCTGTAACTATTTCATGTCTTTGGACACTAATGACTCATTAGTAAGAATCAATGCTCCCGTATAATGAATCTCCACTCTCCCAAAAGAAAATTTTTTTTGAGAAAGATTTGTCGAGTTTTGAAGTAAGAGAGAGAGAGAGAGAGAGAGAGAGAGAGAGAGAGAGAGAGAGAGAGAGAGAGAGAGAGAGAGAGAGAGAGAGAGAGAGAGAGAGAGAGAGAGAGAGAGAGAGAGAGATGCACAACGCGCTAAAAATTGTGTTGTTCTGAAAGGTTTTCTACACACTCGACCTGCCTGGCCTTACGAGTGAATAAATATATTGGCGAACCAGAGCTAGCTGGTCTAAGCTTGAGTCGAGTCGAGGGTTTTTTTCACCTGGAGGCGATAGCTACAGTCTTGTAGGAAATTCTCCTCAGATAAAACTCCTGTTGTGAGTGATGCTTTTCTGTTTTAAAGTCAGTGTTTTGAGAGGCCCTGCATTCCAAAGCAGGTGTTGGGAAAGACTTCTTTTTTCTTGTGTGTGTGTGTGGCAAAGCTAGTTGCTGTGAGGCGTCATGTCAACACGAAGGCATTCTTCTTTCACTCACCTCTTCAAAGCTTTCAAGTCAAATTCTATCGTACGTAAAGATTCTACATTTGCTATCCATTTTCCCAGGGGGGGGGGAAAGTTGCCCCTTTTTCTAATGGTTACAAATATATATTTATTTCCTGATGTGAACAAGAAACAAATTGGAACGTTCTGAATATAAGAGAAACAACAAGTTTACGATATTTAAACTGAAATGTAAATCAAGGAACATCCAGACCTGAATATGCAAATGAGGTATTAACCTCCCGAAACAAAGGGGTTCTATTCAGAGAAATGTATGAGTATATATATATATATATATATATATATATATATATATATATATATATATATATATATATATATATATATATATATATTGAAAGGATCACAATTTTGCGCGTGATCAAGATATTCCTATGAATCACGGGGAAAATGAAACACGATAAGTTCCCAAGTGCACTTTCGTGTAATAATCACATCACCAGGGGAAACACAAGAGAGAAATATAACAGTCAACTGATATACATCGAAGAGACGAAGCATGTGTGTGTGTGTGTGTGTGTGTGTGTGTGTGTGTGTGTGTGGCTTACCTCGTAGATTGCATGTTTAAAGTGACCTTCGACTTTCCCTTGCAACATCTTGTACATTAAATGTAAAATGTTATGTATTTTCCTGTCAGGCTGCAGGTCAAGCCCTGGGAGGATGGCGAGTGAGGGACGTGCCTCAGAGGAGGACGCGTCAGGTATGGAGGAGGGACAACCTCCAGTCTCGCTTCACATGTTATCATGTTGTTAATCTCTCACGTTATAATGGACTGAGTAACGTCTGTCTTAAACTATCTCAAAGTGTCTCATTTCATCTCACGTATCAGACAAAGGTAAATAGATCTTCCATTTAAAGTTAGTAGAGCTTCAGCTTCTCAATTCGTGGTTATAGGTTATCAGAGATTCGTTCGATCAAGAGTTGAAACAATAAAAAGTGGATGAATTACATTCGTAAAGACGACAAAACTCAGATAATGAAACGAACATCAGCTGTTGATGTTATTGATAATGGTAGACCTTGAGCATATACCACAAGCCAGTGATGTTAGGTGTGAGAGTTATGGCCAAACACGGCATTTTGAGAGACGCGTCGCATCCAGGGAAGAGGCAGAGGAGGAGGAAGAGGAGCCATGGTATGCATCCCCTTGGCTGGCCTCATATTGTCGACGTATCTGCTTGGGAGAAGGGAGGGACGTTCGGCAAGACGCCCCGCCCGCTGCCTGGGTGAGGATGTGGCAGTATCCGTGTGTTCTTGCTGATAAGAGCGGTGTCTGAGTGGGAAAGTTTGAGAGTGTCGCTGATCGTGACAAGTTTGCGGACGTGGTCTTTTAGGCTCGTGCGCACCACGATGTTCAATACACTGTTGATGGGTTGAATGATGCAGAACTTTTTGGAACAAGCTGCCCTGTACAGTGGTGGAAGATAAGTCTTTAGGTAGCTTTAAATTAAGGTTGGATGTGTTTATGGGTTCAGGTGGTTGGTGGTAGGGTAGACAGACTCAGGACCTGCCTGGCATGGGCCAATAGACCTCTTACGGTGTCCTCACTTCTTATGTTCTTAGGTTCTGATACTGATATAAAGTTCTCGTTTATACTTACATGAATCGTTATAGGGAATCGAAGTCGGTTCAGGGGATCAGGTTTAGCTGAAGGATCACCTATAGAAGCAGCAAGTACGGAGATCATCAACACGCCAGAGCTGGTTGTTTATCATGAGGTGGCCTGTTTATCTGTGTCTGGATTAGATGACCAGCTTGACCGTGTTGCGTTGTGTCGCTGATGTTTCTGAAGACGACGCCTCTTGGTACACGCTCATCTGTTCTTGTACGCTTTTCAACATCTGGTTGTCGTGATATATTCTGTATGATGCTGCGAGTTTCTTCTGTACGAATTGTTCCAGTTGTCTGTCTAAATTGGAGTTCTTGCGTCCGTTATTGATAAGGGTCTGTTGAATGCCCTGTGTTTCTTTATTGTAGATTTGCCAGTTTGATGCAGTCTTGCCTGTTTGGTGCTACATAGCGTTAATTACTCTAGTTTTGTAGCGCTGGGGAAGTTCACTGACTGGATGTAAACCTCAGCCAAGGTCTGTGGGTCTCTTGTGGAGGGAGATGACGTTGCCATCAGCGTTGCCGTGCACCATGACGTCCAAGAAAGGCATAGTGTCCTTGACGCTCTGTTCACGTGTGAATTTCAGTACAGAGTTCCACCTCCATTGTTGTCTTAAGGTGGGTTGAGGTGTGTTTCTTCTCTGACGACTACATAAATGCCATCGAGGAACTTGTAGGATGTAGATGGGTGTAGTGAGTCGCCCTGAAGAACGCTATTATCATGGCGATGTGCAGGCAGCGGCAAAAGGCGCCTCGGTGTGGCAAGGCTATGGCCACTCCTCTTACATAGTAGGATATGGATGGTGTGTATGTGTTGGGATGGAGCCTGTGTTGGTGCAGGTATTCCGCAGTGGCTCTCTTCCTCCTGCACATACCTGGTCCTTCATGTATTCACAGAGAGGTTGTTCTTCATCTACAGTTTCTTAAGGGATGGATGAATAAGTTCAAGTTTCGTTTTCTCCTGAATGGGGTCGAAGTTTGGTTGCAAGAGAGTTGAGTCCAATGATTAATTTTCTTTAATGGAGTTAAGTGTCACTGGCATTCGTATTCGTTTTTTGATCTGATGTGAGTTTTTGGCTGGGATATTCATGTAACTTTATATTCCTTTTCTGGAAGAGTATTTCTGTCTCTGTACAGAAGCACACTGCAGCCCTCACTCACACGAGAGACGATTGTTAACTATACAATTATACTACGTCATGAACAAGACACAAGACGACTGCACGACACCGAAGTGGTAATTACCAAGGGCCAACAACCAACACATAACAACCAGAGCACAAGCCAAGACAGGCTTCTACAGCTACACGCCCCAGCACCGCGTTACAACCAATAAGCACACAGCGCTACATGCACGTCCTCTTACAGGTATTGCACAAACTCATCCAGTTACCCTCAGTCATTCCCAGCTGCTCCACCGACTACTCCTCACGCTCCTGGAGATGATTTTATGGATCTAAATCGAAACTTTGAGGCAACTCTGGGAGGCATCCTACGCAACCTCACCACCCACATTAAATAAGATATTAGACAACTTGAAAAATTCAGAAAGAATCAAATTAAGAATAAGCTATCTGGTTATTTTGATAGAATACATATATATATATATATATATATATATATATATATATATATATATATATATATATATATATATATATATATATATATATATATATATATATATATATATATATATATATATATATATATATATATATATATATATATATATATATATATATTTTCATAAAGAGAGAGAATGAGAGAGAGAGAGAGAGAGAGAGAGAGAGAGAGAGAGAGAGAGAGAGAGAGAGAGAGAGAGAGAGAGAGAGAGAGAGAGAGAGAGAGGCACTCTTCTTTTCCACACTTAACTTCAGATAAAGTGTGCGGTAAAATACATACTCACAACCTGCGCCGACGGTAAATTGCCGGTGGGATAAATCCCTCGACTTTTAAACACTGTCATTTGGTTGAGAATGACCCTCAGACACCATAGTGTTAAAAGAGACGTGCCTCGGTATATACGTACAATTCCTGTTTTCCAGCAGGATGGGGTCTATAGAAATCGACAACTGACATTTCTAGAACCAGTGAAATGTCAAGTGGTGAATGCGTGGACTCGTTTTAATGCTCGTGAACTATAAGTTTGGTGGGTTTTTCTCACAAATTGCCACATAATGATATTCTTTAACTCCCACTGAAATGTCACAGGTACATGTACATGTACTGTTCAGTTTCAGTCAATGCCGAATTGATTAAGGAATAGATCTATATCAAACTATTCTTTAGACAAACGTATATCATATATTGGTATATTCATCACGATAGATGGGTAGATATTACATTTACCAGAAATTATCTATCTTCTTTTCATTTTTGTTCAATTTTATCTCATTTTAGACTTCAGTAAGTTGCATTATCTCATTATAGACTTCAGTAAGTTGCATTATCTCATTATAGACTTTAGTAAGTTGCATTATCACTTATCCTGTGTGATGCTGAGATGAAGAAGCAATGAGCGAACTATTTGTGTGGCAGTCCCGTAGCCTCGCTCTCTCGTGGACTCAAACTGTTATATAAGAAAACTGAGAAAAAACAATATTGTTTATAAAGTCGAACGTACAGAGGCAATTCCTAGCATTCTCAGCTGATGCCACATTTTGTATATAACGCTCCTAATATTACCACATTTCCGTAACTTTCTTTCGTAACTGTACTCCCTCCAAAAAAAAAAAAAAAAACCTCTCCAAAGAATTCCCTTCCAAATACTTCGACTCCAAAAGTTCGTCTTTCTAGTCAACAAAAGGAGGGAAAAAAAATGAAAAGATATTCACATTTTTTTGCTCTAGTCCTCTGCCAAGCTCCATAGACTCTCTCTCTCTCTCAGGCTGCGGAAATATGGGTGGGGTATTGCCCACACATCTTCTTACAATGTTGTTGAAATGTTTGCAAGTAAGTCTATCGACATTTTCCTTTCGTGTTTGGCAAAGACCAGTTGCACAGTGGGATTATTTCGCGTCAGAGAATTATCCTAGAATGTGTTAAAGATTATCTGTGATTGGTATATGCCACATGTGTAGTGTGTATGTGTGTTGTGTGAGTGTATGTGTACTTTGAATGACCCTAACTGCCTTAAGAAGGTGATAAAGACGTTTTCTATCGGTGGTTTGGCTTCACTTAAACAACCTCTAAGACTGGCAGTTAATAGACCAGAAACGCTAACAACCAGCTAATCAATCTTGGTTGCAAAATGTGTGATAATGATGTTGTCTGAATTCTAACTTTGTGGTTGTTGAATTAATGTCCGGTGGTCCAAACCTCTTTTACTTTTGCACTGTCCTTAAGTACATATTAGATGAATGTACAGTGTTGATTAATGGATTCTATTAATATGATTAGAATAATTAATTCTATAACATGAAAGTCATTAATCATTCATTAGTTCTTTCGTCTTCTGTTCCAATCTTCATTTCTGTATCTCATTAATCACTTCTCGTTTTCTTTACCCATTTCATCTTCATTGACTCTTATGAGCTATATCGCGTCTATATCATTTGTCTGCTTCAGTTAAAGGAACCATTTCATCTTTATTGCGTCTATATCATTTGTCTGCTTCAGTTAAAGGAACCATTTCATCTTTATTGCGTCTATATCATTTGTCTGCTTCAGTTAAAGGAACCATTTCATCTTTATTGCGTCTATATCATTTGTCTGCTTCAGTTAAAGGAACCATTTCATCTTTATTGCGTCTATATCATTTGTCTGCTTCAGTTAAAGAAACCATTTCATCTTTAGTCATTCCTACGACCCATATTTCGTCTTTACTTCTCGCCCGCTTCAGTGAATTCCTTTGGATCTTGTTTAGCGACGACTTGTCCACATGATGCAGGTTGTGAAGCCGAGCAGAGGTTGAGGTATGCATGGCTGTGGGCGAAGGGATTTCTGAAGGTTATATAAGGTAAGGCCGGTGGATCAATGCTGGTTGCGAGGCGTAGAATCGAGGAGATCCGGGGGGGATCAAGATTCTCTCTCTCTCTCTCTCTCTCTCTCTCTCTCTCTCTCTCTCTCTCTCTCTCTCTCTCTCTCTCTCTCTCTCTGGAAAAAAGAAAAATTTGAAGGTTAACACACACACACACACACACACACACACACACACACTCACACCACACACACACACACACACACACACACACACACACACACACACACTCACACCACACACACACACACACACACGAAAGAAAAAGAAAATATATATGTTTACTCACACGCTCCAAAAGGATTTCAAAACTCGCGCCAGACAGCTTGAAGGAATGGTTGATTGGATTCGAACCCTCATTTCTAAGGATATTTCAGGATCCTGACGATATTTCAAGTCGGTAAGAAATCACCTCCCTGGCTGGAGGAGAGTGTGAGGTGAGCCCGCCCTGTGTCGCTCTTGATCGTCAACCAACTTGGACGCATCAGAGAGCAAATGGCTCCTTAGGGAGGAGCATCAGGCCCTGGAGGTGAGGTCCTCCAGTGTTGAGGGTCGTGGTCCACTGAGTGTTGTGTCTGGGGGAGGTGAGGTCCTCCAGTGTTGAAGGTCGTGGTCCACTGAGTGTTGTGTCTGGGGAGGTGAGGTCCTCCAGTGTTGAAGGTCTTGGTCCACTGAGTGTTGTGTCTGGGGAGGTGAGGTCCTCCAGTGTTGAGGGTCGTGGTCCACTGAGTGTTGTGTCTGGGGAGGTGAGGTCCTCCAGTGTTGAAGATCTTGGTCCACTGAGTGTTGTGTCTGGGGAGGTGAGGTCCCCCAGTGTTGAGGGTCGTGGTCCACTGAGTGTTGTGTCTGGGGAGGTGAGGTCCTCCAGTGTTGAAGGTCTTGGTCCACTGAGTGTTGTGTCTGGGGAGGTGAGGTCCTCCAGTGTTGAGGGTCGTGGTCCACTGAGTGTTGTGTCTGGGGAGGTGAGGTCCTCCAGTGTTGAAGGTCGTGGTCCACTGAGTGTTGTGTCTGGGGAGGTGAGGTCCCCCAGTGTTGAGGGTCGTGGTCCACTGAGTGTTGTGTCTGGGGAGGTGAGGTCCTCCAGTGTTGAGGGTCGTGGTCCACTGAGTGTTGTGTCTGGGGAGGTGAGGTCCTCCAGTGTTGAAGGCCTTGGTCCACTGAGTGTTGTTTCAACTTTTGACCAAGTTACGAGGGAGGTAAGAAGATACTTAACATTATTACTTGGGGAGGTTATGTCAGTAAGGGGGTAACACAGTGGCAGGTTATGTCAGTAAGGGGGTAACACAGGGGCAGGTTATGTCAGTAGGGGTAACACAGTGGCAGGTTATATCAGTAGGGGGTAACACAGTGGGAGGTTATGTCAGTAGGGGGTAACACAGTGGCAGGTTATGTCAGTAGGGGGTAACACAGTGGCAGGTTATATCAGTAGGGGGTAACACAGGGGCAGGTTATGTCAGAAGGGGAACACAGTGGCAGGTTATGTCAGTAGGGGGTAACACAGTGGGAGGTTATGTCAGTAGGGGGTAACACAGTGGCAGGTTATGTCAGTAGGGGGTAACAAAGGGGCAGGTTATGTCAGTAGGGGGTAACACAGTGGCAGGTTATGTCAGTAGGGGGTAACACAGTGGGAGGTTATGTCAGTAGGGGGTAACACAGTGACAGGTTATGTCAGTAGGGGGTAACACAGTGACAGGTTATGTCAGTAGGGGTAACACAGTGACAGGTTATGTCAGTAGGGGGTAACAAAGGGGCAGGTTATGTCAGTAAGGGGTAACACAGTGGGAGGTTATGTCAGTAGGGGTAACACAGTGGGAGGTTATGTCAGTAGGGGTAACACAGTGGCAGGTTATGTCAGTAAGGGGACACAGTGGGAGGTTATGTCAGTAGGGGTAACACAGGGGCAGGTTATGTCAGTAGGGGGTAACACAGTGGCAGGTTATGTCAGTAGGGGGACACAGTGGCAGGTTATGTCAGTAGGGGGTAACACAGTGGCAGGTTATGTCAGTAGGGGGTAACAAAGGGGCAGGTTATGTCAGTAAGGGGTAACACAGTGGGAGGTTATGTCAGTAGGGTTAACACAGTGGCAGGTTATGTCAGTAAGGGGACACAGTGGGAGGTTATGTCAGTAGGGGTAACACAGGGGCAGGTTATGTCAGTAGGGGGTAACACAGTGGGAGGTTATGTCAGTAGGGGGACACAGAGGCAGGTTATGTCAGTAGGGGGTAACGCAGAGGCAGGTTATGTCAGTAGGGGGTAACACAGTGGGAGGTTATGTCAGTAGGGGGACACAGAGGCAGGTTATGTCAGTAGGGGGTAACACAGGGGCAGGTTATGTCAGTAGGGGGTAACACAGTGGCAGGTTATGTCAGTAGGGGTAACACAGTGGGAGGTTATGTCAGTAGGGGGACACAGTGGGAGGTTATGTCAGTAGGGGTAACACAGGGGCAGGTTATATCAGTAGGGGGTAACACAGTGGGAGGTTATGTCAGTAGGGGGACACAGTGGCAGGTTATATCAGTAGGGGCAACACAGTGGCAGGTTATATCAGTAGGGGTAACACAGTGACAGGTTATATCAGCAAGGGAGACACAGCTTTATGACTGGAATGCTTACCATTGACCTGGTGCTTCAAGAGGATGCTGGAGGTCCTCCCTGATGTAGACACACACATCGACCATGACAGGTTTATACTGGAGACTCACTCCACTAGATTGCTCTCTCATGATCCTAAAAGCAAGCAGGAGTTTTTACTCATCAGGTGAATGATGGGTCATAAACACGAGCGTTAGAGATAAATGTAAGGCTTTTGACTCATCAGGTGAATAATGGGTCATGAACACGATCGTTAGAGATGAATGTAAGACTTTTGACTCATCAGGTGAATGATGGGTCATGAAGACGAGCGTTAGAGATAAATGTAAGGCTTTTGACTCATCAGGTGAATGATGGGTCATGAACATGAGCGTTAGAGATGAATGTAAGGAGTTTGACTCATTAGGTGAATGATGGGTCATGAACACGATCGTTAGAGTTGAATATAAGGCGGTTTTACTCATTAGGTGAATGATGGGTCATGAACACGAACGTTAGAGATGAATGTAATGCGTTTTGACTCATCAGGTGAATGATGGGTCATGAAGACGAGCGTTAGAGATGAGTATCAGACGTGGAGTGACACGGTCCTTGACGTCCCTCAGGGACCTCATCCCCGCCCATGCTGAGGTACACGACACAGGATCGAAATGAGGGAGAAAATGTCCAATGTTTATGTTACGTCTCTACAGTTGGACGAAGAAGAAATTCCTGGTGTAGAAAATAGAATTTGATCTGTAGCCAGAATTGGTAGAATTGTGGCCAGAAGTGGTAGATCTAAGGCCAGATGTGATAGATCTGTGGACAGAAGTGGTAGATCTGAGGCCAAATATGATAAATATGTGGCCAGAAGTGGTAGGTGTGTGGCCATGAGGCGTAAATTTGGGGCCAAAAGTAGTAGATCTCTAGCCATAAATATTACGTCTGTGATCACATACAGCAGATACATTGCCAGACGTCTTATATGTGGCCAAAAAAAAATTGTAGATCTGTGACCCAAAGTCGTACATCTGTGGCCAGAAAACGTATCATCCGTGGCCAGAAGTGGAGAAGATATGTGGCCCACTGTCGTAGATCTGAACCCAGATGCTGTGAAGCCGCCAGACTCCAGGTCTGGCACGGTAGTCATATGGAGGACATGGAGAGGCCAGACAACCATCAATGTAAAGTGTCACTTTACGTCTGGTGTGAGTTGCGACGCTGCCGCTTCGGCTGGAGGCCGACCACGCTCCCATTGCCTTCTCTTACAACAGGTTTATGACGAACGATATAGCGACCCATATGGGGACCCGTCCGTAGGAGAGACCATACCATCCATCTGGTAGAAAGAAGGAGGTCGAGTGTTGAGGGAATGTTCCTGGTCACCCAGGTGGCTGTGGAGAAGATAAACATCGAAGGGGACCATCAGTTCGATGTTCTACTCGTAGACAAGAGACGTTCGCTGGCGAGAGGAGACACGTTGGTGCTGTGAACACGAGCAATATAATGAAGTTTAGACTAGATATCATTAATGTAACTAAGGAGCTTATATATATATATATATATATATATATATATATATATATATATATATATATATGATGGGTGAAGGGGAGACTACAATACAGTACAATACAGGGAAGTGTATACAGCACAGGAGAGGGAGATGAAGTCCGGGGGACGACACTGAATGAAGGAAATCAACAGGTTGAGAAAGCAGTGAGCTGAAGTTAGTCACTGGAGGTGATGATGGAAGGTGATATCAGCTTCAGCTTTCATCCATAAGGTTTCCAGAGCAGCAGTACAGCATTACAGCAGTATTACAGGAACGACTGACTGCCCAAGCTGAATTCTGGTCCACGACTGTGGCGAACGTGACGGAGGGAGAGGAGTAGCAGTGGGAGGTGGAGGAGGAGGAGGGTGACAAGGGAGCTCCCACGTCTGTGAGGGAGTAATGGAAATCCGACGTCTGGCCCGAGGGTATAATTGTGTCCTGAGGGAATGAGTTTTGTGAGGGACGCATCTCGCACGACCCAGCCCTGAAGACTAACTCCCACTCCTCCTCTACGAAAATGTGGGAAGAACATATTTCAGTACTGTTTAGTTTCATCCATTTTTTGCCCTCTGTCCCATAAAGCAAGTAGATAGTTTTCTTAAAATGGTTGTGTAAAGATTGATTCGATTTCGAGGATATGCAAATGAGCAAGGATGGAAATGGGGCAGCCTCATGTCCCCCAGTGGCGAGTATTTGGCCATCAGCAACTCAATCATTTTGCTCACATACGTGTCAGTGTGCAGGGAGGGAGGTGGTGTACATATGCCAGAGAGACATGGTGTCATTGTACCACGAGAGTGGATCTGTGTGTGTGTGTGTGTGTGTGTGTGTGTGTGTGTGTGTGTGTGTGTTTGTGTGTGTGTGTGTGTGTCAGAGGGGGTTATGCACTCCACTGCAGAGGGAGGGGGAAAGGAAAGGGGTGTGGGGATATATAGTAAGTAATAAGAGGATCTTATGGGAATAGAGATAGGAGAAACACGTGGAAGGAGAAGAAAGGAGAGAGAGAGAGAGAGAGAGAGAGAGAGAGAGAGAGAGAGAGAGAGAGAGAGAGAGAGAGAGAGAGAGAGAGAGAGAAAAGAAAGGCAGACAGGTGTACAGTAACACAGACACCGTTGCTTTATACCCACACAGCACAACACACGACCAGAAAGGGGGAACATTACCACCGCCCTATACGAGATGGTCTCCCACCTCAGAGCATTGTTACGAACACCAGTATAGACGCCAGACCCTTGTAGATCCAGACTCTGACCATCCTAGAAACGAAACACTTCATAACACTGTCGTGAGGGGTGGCTCAGGGTTGTCTGAGTCCAGATGTAAAGAAAACGAACAGAAGAAGAACGTTTGAACGTTCCAAAGGCGACAGTCTAAACGTTCGAGGGTCGGGAAAGGTTTGGCTCAGGGTTGTCTGAGTCCAGATGTAAAGAAAACGAGATGTAGATAAACGTTTAAACGTTCTAAAGGCGACAGTCTAAACGTTCCAGGGTCGGGAAAGGGGTGGCTCAGGGTTTTCTAAGTCCAGATGTGAAGAAAACGAGCAGAAGAAAAACGTTTGAATGTTCTATAGGCGACAGTATAGACGTTACAGGGCCGGGGAGTTTATGGTATAGATAAAACGAAACGACATTCCTGTCTCGTTACCCTGAATTGGAAACCTTAGCCTTGTCGGGGTGTTAAATCGTCGAAGGGCGTCGTGAAGCACAAGTGTACGTGTTCGATATTTCATTCCTTTCCCTCTGCCTTCACATCATGTCACATGCTTTCACATCATATCACATGCCTTCACATCATGTCACAGGCCTTCACATCATATCACATGCCTTCACATCATATCACATGCCTTCACATCATATCACATGCCTTCACATCATGCCACAGGCCTTCACATCATGTCACATGCTTTCACATCATGTCACATGCTACCACGTCATGTTTCATGCCTTCGCATCATATCACATGCTTTCACATAATGCCACATGCCTTCACGTCATGTTTCATGCCTTCACATCATATTACATGCCGTCACATCATGTCACAGGCCTTCACATCATGTCACATGCTTTCACATTATGTTACATGCTTCCACGTCATGTTTCATGCCTTCCCATCATATCACATGCTTTCACATAATGTTACATGCCTTCACATCATGGCACATGGCTTCACATTATGTCACATGCTTTCACATAATGCCACAAGCCTCTACGTCATGTTTCATGCCTTCACATCATGTCACATGGCTTCACATTATGTCACATGCTTCCACGTCACGTCACGTCACATGTGATCCCTTACATCTCCCTTTCTTCACGTCATCTGATCATCATGTTAGATATTTGGACGTTCACAAGTCTCGCAGGTGTCACGTGAAGTGTACGTTCAGTCACGTTCCTTTGATTGCCACGTGGGATATCCAACACGTCCCTTTGATTGGCACGTAAGATGTCTTATCTAACACGTCCCTTTGATTGCCACGTGGGATATCCAACACGTCCCTTTGATTGGCACATGAGATGTCTTATCTAACACGTCCCTTTGATTGCCACGTGGGATATCTAACACGTCCCTTTGATTGGCACGTGAGATGTCTTATCTAACACGTCCCTTTGATTGCCACGTGGGATATCCAACACGTCCCTTTGATTGGCACGTGAGATGTCTTATCTAACACGTCCCTTTGATTGCCACGTGGGATATCCAACACGTCCCTTTGATTGGCACGTAAGATGTCTTATCTAACACGTCCCTTTGATTGCCACGTGGGATATCCAACACGTCCCTTTGATTGGCACGTGAGATGTCTTATCTAACACGTCCCTTTGATTGCCACGTGGGATATCCAACACGTCCCTTTGATTGGCACGTGAGATGTCTTATCTAACACGTCCCTTTGATTGCCACGTGGGATATCTAACACGTCCCTTTGATTGGCACGTGAGATGTCTTATCTAACACGTCCCTTTGATTGCCACGTGGGATATCTAACACGTCCCTTTGATTGGCACGTGAGATATCTTATCTAACACGTCCCTTTGATTGCCACGTGGGATATCCAACACGTCCCTTTGATTGGCACGTGAGATGTCTTATCTAACACGTCCCTTTGATTGCCACGTGGGATATCTAACACGTCCCTTTGATTGGCACGTGAGATGTCTAATCTAACACGTCCCTTTGATTGCCACGTGAGGTATCCTGTCCAACACGTCTGATTATACACGTGAAATGCTCAACACGTCCCATTTCTCAAGTCTTCTCACAGGTAAACATTATTGCATATAGCATCAACATCACAAAGGGGTGGGGGGGATTGGGGGAAGTCTATATTTCTATACTTCCCCTTCTTTAAAAGTCAATATTAATGTCCCAAATCATGAACATATGTGGCTGAATGAAGGAATGAACACTGCCATGAATGGAAGAAACACGTCGTTATTTGGAAATAGATTTAATACATCTTTGTCATCCTTATTTAAAACTGTGCGTATGAAGAATAGAAATATAGAAATTAAAACAAAATCCCAGTTTTCTATGATGATTAAATCGTCCACATTTAAAAATCCCAGTTTTTTTGTGATAATCAAATCGTCCAATCTTAATTTTTTTACGACTGATTCAAAAGATTACTTTCTAGTTCAAATGAAATTTGATAAATGCCATGTTTTCCAAACAGTTTTTTTCTGAGATGCTTTTTTTTCACATATTTTTTTTCTTTTGTTTAAGAACTAGAAACTCTCTCTCTCGATCGCCTTCCCAAGAATCTCTTCTCTTCAGAATCGACTTAAAAGGTTCCCAATCTTGTCTTTGTTCTCGTTTTCCTCCAAGACAACTTTTCCACCCTGAAAAGCGTCAAATTTAACAAAAAAAAAACTGATTTCTTGATCATTTTTTTGTTGTCAAATTCAACAAAAAAAAACTGATTTCTTGATCATTTTTTTTTCGTCAAATTCAACAAAAAAAAAAACTGATTTCTTGATCATTTTTTTTTTTTCGAAAGTAGAAAAACATTTTTTTTATTTCTAATCTGATAAGACTTCGTAAAAGTCTTCTTAAAAGTGGAGTGGAAAGTAATTAAAAAGAGTAGATGGAAAGACAGCTGTATTCGTAGACACAATTATTGTATTATGCAGCTGTATTCGTAGACACTTATATTATACAGCTGTATCCTTAGGCACACCTATTACGCAGCTGTGTCCCAGGACACATGTTTTACGCAGTTGTATCCCGGGACACATCCATTACGCAGCTGTATCTCAGGACACACCTATTACGCAGCTGTATCCCAGGACACATCTATTACGCAGCTGTGTCTATGGACACACCTACTACGCAGCTGTGTCCCAGGACACATCTTTTACGCAGTTGTATCCCAGGACACATTCATTACGCAGCTTTGGCTATGGACACACCTACTACGCAGCTGTATCCCAGGACACATTTATTACGCAGCTGTATCCCAGGACACATCTATTACGCAGCTGTATCCCACGACACATCTATTCTATCACAAAGACTTTTATGTTTACCAAGAGCCTCTCCTAAGTCCTCATACCACTCGCGTGGATTCGATCCTGTGTACACTGGAGCTGGGCTGCTTCATTTTGCTTATGATGCCGTTCATCTCGTCAAGTTCCCCCATCACTTCCTATAATCCATAGATGAAAGAAATGGGTGTTTGGGCGTAGAGCTCTGAATGATATGGGACTGTGTATTTGCCAGTAATATACCATTTCACACAAATGTAAGTTGTCTTCCATTCGATTCTATGTATTTCGTTTAGAGTAGATTATATGAATATATATTGATAGATAGATAGATAGATAGATAGATAGATAGATAGGTAGATAGATAGATAGAAGATAAATGGATAGATAGAAAGATAGATAGATAGATAAATAGATAGATAGATAGACAGATAGATAGGCAAATAGATAGATAGATAGATAGATAGATGGATAGATAGATAGATAGACAGATAGATAGATAGATAGATAGATAGATAGATAGACAGATAGATAATTAGATAGATAGGTATAGACATAGCTACATATGCAGATAAATCACAAAAAGGAAACATGTTTTACGAATACGAAGGAGGCCACAAAGGATATGAAATACGATAATCCAAGCGCTTTTGTGATAATTCGTATCTCCCGGGATAAAGAGGTGATAATTCTCTTTATCCCTGAAGATGTGAATTATCACAAGCGCTCTGGGGTATTCGCGCCCCATCGTCCTTGTGGCTACCAGAATATGGATACGTATATACAGATCAAATTGTTAACATTTACTTATGTTACATATTGAGTAAAATGGATTATCTAATTATCTTATAGACTGAGTAAATTGGGTTATCATTGACTTATAGTCTGAGTGAAATGACAGGGTATTACTAAGACATTACTTTCGCTTGTTAAAACCTTCAGTGAATCACGGCAAATAATGTACAACAATGGCCATTGTGTGTATTTTTAAACCTTTGGTCGTGGGTTTGAATTCCCTTTTGGTAACGAAGGCTCACAAGGGCATGTTAGATAAACACCCACTCTCTCCCTACTGTGCATAATTCAATAACAATCGAGTACCTGATTTCGACATACTACATTGTCCCTGAAGACACGATGAATAGATTCTCAAATACTGTTTGGTTCTGGTGAACCCACACAGGTTTTGTTTTGACCGCCATGGTGAAGAGAAGTGATGTGCATTTTTCATAATCTTATTTTTCATCTCTGTTGCTACCCATATTAATAATGACTACTATAGCCTTATACATATAGGTTATATATTGATAAGACTTTATAATGGTGCCCTAAAGACTTTCTCTGTTATTGTATGTATCATCCTAAATCATTATGATGGATCATAATGATTACAATACATTGTTTTCCTCATTCAGTTTACAGTTCTGTCTTCTTTCTCGGAATAATTCTCTTGCTAGCTCAATGTAAACATAACTGTTATCCAAACGATTTAGAACACATAAGTTCCAAGTAAATTTTCCAAGAGAAAATAATGATACGGTTTTTGTGAGACATGTTGCCCATCTGTATTGTGAGAGAGACAGAATTCTGTCAGTATTTTTGACAGAAGGAAGCCATGATCATTATCATTATCATCGTTATCATATCATTATTATTATCATTATTATTGTTATTATTATTATTATTATCATTATCATTATTATTATTATTATTATTATTATTATTATTATTATTATTATTATTATTATTATTATTATCATTATTATTATTATTATCATTATCATTATTATTATTATTATTATCATTATTATTATTATCATTATTATTATTATCATTATTATTATTATTATTATTATCATTACAACTATTGTTATTATTATTGTTATTATTGTTATTACTATTATCAGTATTGTTATTATTAGTATCACTATCATTATCATTATTATATGTATGGGAGGCATGAAGAGAGAAAATTGGAAGGACTTATACTCATACCACTGAACAAAGCCATTACGCCGTTCAGTGGTGAGCGATAGCTTTCGTGATCATGGTCTTGAGAAGAATGTGGATGAAAGGGCTGTTCGGTGGGAGAAGCCCTGTAACCGCTTCGTCAGTTTTGATGCAAGGAAGCGAATCTTGAATGCAAGAGTTTGTGATGCAACATATCAGGGTATATCTGGGCGGCTTGGGATACCGAGTGTAAATGGAAACGAGTAAGAGTATGTCCAACTGTGAGCTGAAAGAGGATTTGTGCCTGAGAATTCCTGATTTACCAAAGGCTGCATTAACAGGTGTACACAGTTGACTGAGACTGGTGGTGAAAGGGAAGTGTTGGAGAATTTTGTTGAATGTACTGGAGTCCAAAAGGAGAGTTTGTTGGATGTGAACGTGCTGAGAATAACACCCTGTAAGTGGTTTAAAGAAAAGGAGAAATAACATGTGTATGACGGAAGCTATGAAAGCGAGTGAACTTGGAGAAGAAGCTTGTTGGCAGATATATCAGCTGGGACTGATTGAAGAGTGGTACAGCGTGAGAGGAGGAAGTGTAACAAGGGAAATAGAAAATGAGTGAAGGGTTATATAGGATAGCAGTGCCTCCATGCGCAGGTCAAGCGTGTGGTATGCATGAGGATGGTCGAATGTGGTCACCAGAGAAACACTTCGGATAAACATGATTTTGGGCACGAATGATCTTGACAATAATAATGGTGATAATGATAATGATGGTGATAATGATGGTGATAATGATAATGATGGTGATAATGATGGTGATAATGATAATAATGGTGATAACGATGGTAATAATGATGGTGATAATGATAATGATGGTGATGATGATAGTAATAATGATAATGATGGTGATAATGATAATGATGGTGATAATGATGGTGATAATGATAATAATGGTGATAACGATGGTAATAATGATGGTGATAATGATAATGATGGTGATGATGATAGTAATAATGATAATGATGGTGATAATGATAATGATGGTGATAATGATGGTGATAATGATAATAATGGTGATAATGATGGTGATAATGATAATAATGGTGATAACGATGGTAATAATGATGGTGATAATGATAATGATGGTGATGATGATAGTAATAATGATAATGATGGTGATAATGATAATGATGGTGATGATGATAGTAATAATGATAATGATGGTGATAATGATAATAATGGTGATAATGATGGTGATAATGATAATGATGGTGATGATGATAGTAATAATGATAATGGTGATAATGATAATGATGGTGATGATGATAGTAATAATGATAATGATGGTGATAATGATGGTGACAATGATGGTGGTGATGGTGATAGTGATGGTGATAATGATGGTGATAATGATGGTGATAATGATGGTGATAATGATAATAATGGTGATAATGATGGTGATAATGATAATAATGGTGATAATGATGGTGATAATGATAATAATGGTGATAACGATAGTAATAATGATGGTGATAATGATAATGATGGTGATGATGATAGTAATAATGATAATGATGGTGATAATGATCATGATGGTGATAATGATGGTGATAATGATAATGACATCGTTGATCGGTGGCTGTGATAGTCCTGGACTTAATCAAAGAGACAGCAGTAGCAGCAACCACCTCCACTGTTGGGAGAGCCAGGCCTTTTCCCCCATCGAAACATGCTCTCAAGTTCTGTGTTTTTGGAAGCCTGGAAGAGACAGACACAGGAATTCAATAGGTTACACACATTATTACTTGCCTCTTGGGAATGGAGGTCAACTTGAAGGAGACTTTAAACAAGGCTCACACACACCTCACCCCCATCCCTTTCCCCCCTTCCCTCCCTGCAAATCTTTAATGTCTCTCTCTCTCTCTCTCTCTCTCTCTCTCTCTCTCTCTCTCTCTCTCTCTCTCTCTCTCTCTCTCTCTCTCTCTCTCTCTCTCTCTCTCTCTCTCTCTCTCTCTCTCTCCTTCTTTCCATTTCTTTCTGTCTTTCTCTGCAAGCGCGAGGCCTGATACACCTGCTATGGTGCTTTTTGACATTCAGTCATTGCGCGGTGTCGCGGTGTGAATGTAAGCAAGTAATGGTTCAATTGTGGCCAGGAAGAAGGAGAGAGAGAGAGAGAGAGAGAGAGAGAGAGAGAGAGAGAGAGAGAGAGAGAGAGAGAGAGAGAGAGAGAGAGCGAACTCTACACCACAGTCACGGATTCCATTACGGTGGTCGGAGGGTAAGGAGGAAGGTTGAGGCGTCGTCGGGGTCGCTTTCTCCTCACACACACATGCAAGAGGGACCTTTAATCCCCTGGAACGTAAAGACAATGTCTAGGCGTCGTCAGGGTCGCTTTCTCCTCACACACACACATGCAAGAGGGACCTTTAATCCCCTGGAACGTAAAGACAATGTCTATCGAACTCATTCCATAATGTCTATCGAACTCATTCCATAATGTCTATCGAACTCATTCCATAATGTCTATCGAACTCATTCCATAATGTCTATCGAACTCATTCCATAATGTCTATCGAACTCATTCCATAATGTCTATCGAACTCATTCCATCTCTCTTTTTTCGGCCGACGGCTTGAAAGTTCCGGCTTCAAGCAGCCATATGCAAATGTGCCAGTTCGACTCACTTTAGGCCTCGCGATTTATGAGTTCTACGAGGTTCCACATGCGTTTTCTAGTGATGTCTACGTTCTCGCGTGGAATAGGAGACTCTCCTAGATTTCTGGCTTCAGATTTTCCGCTCTGTGTGTGTGTGTGTGTGTGTGTGTGTGTGTTGTGTGTGTGTGTCTGTGTGTGTGTGTGTGTGTGTGTGTATGTGTGTGTGTCTGTGTATGTTTGTGTATGTGTGCGTGTGTGTGTGTGTGTGTGTGTGTGTATGTGTGTGTGTGTGTGTGTATGTGTGTGTGTGTGTATGTGTGTGTGTCTGTGTATGTTTGTGTATGTGTGCGTGTATGTGTGTGTGTGTGTGTGTGTGTATGTGTTTGTGTGTGTTTGTGTGTGTGTGTTGCATACAGATGATCGGCACAATATGGTATCACTGTAGATGTGTTTTTCAGCTAATTTCCTTTAAAAAGATTATTTCCATTTCTTTTTGGGTTAATTTTGTGTCAATGAAAGAAACTGGACTTGAATATTTCTTTTTCCTTTTTCGCCCTAGTGGAACTTGGAAAATGTTGACGTCACTCTCCTCACGTCACATTTTCCACTGTGCCCGTCACTTGTCATCCGTCACTCTCGACCAAGGTATTCCCTTCCCCTCATCCACCTCCTCCTCCTTCATCCGTCACCCCTCATCCTCCTCCTCCTCCTTCATCCGTCACCCCTCATCCTCCTCCTCCTCCTTCATCCGTCACCCCTCATCCTCCTCCTCCTCCTTCATCCGTCACCCCTCACCCATCGTTCCCCATCCGTCGCGACTCATTCACTCATCACCCTCGACGGATGTCACTCATCATCCATCACCCGTCACGACTCATTCATTCATCACCTTCGACGGATGTCACTCATCATTCATCACACCCGTCACGACTCATTCATTCATCACCCCTCCATCCGTCGAGATCACCCATCACCATCCATCACCCGTCATGACTCATCCATCACTCCTACTGGTATATCAAGAGGCAATCACCTCGTGAATCATAATGAGTCATATATCTTCACTTCGATACATAGTCACATCTGTAGCACGATCAACTGTGTGTGTTCTCAACTATGGTATGCCAGGGCCCTTAAGACGTTCATTGCATAGACGCCACAGACACTATCGAGTCAAAGAAGCTAATGGCTATGTCTTCGCCATATTGTAGTTTGTGATGAGGCGCTTCATTGAATACGAGAGTTTGAACGATTGAGAACATGGGAAACTGAATGAGATGAACGTCACTCCCTCGTAATCATCATTTCGAGTGATCGTAAGACAATCCTCTGGCCTTTACCGGAGGGCGAGCCTGGTTGGGAAGGCATGTATTGAGGATGGGCCCCCACTTTGGTGTGACCAGGAGAGAGAGAATATGTGTGTGGAAGATGAAGCTGGTGTCGCTCAAGCCATCGTAAGATTAGAATTTCCTCCTTTTTTATTTACTAATTTTGGAAAGACTTGTTCCAATAGGGACGAGGCAATCTTGCCTCTAATGAGGTTATCTTGGCTGCCATGGCTATGGTGTCCTTCGGGAAATTGGTGTGCACTCAGCCACCAGAATGTGTGTGGTGTGTCTGTGGTTTACCTGCATGTTGCAAGCTACAAGGGAGGTTAAATGAGGTGGTCTGAGTATTGCTACCCAGACCTGTACGTGTGTGTGTGTGTGTGTGTGTGTGTGTGTGTGTGTAGAGAGAGAGAGAGAGAGAGAGAGAGAGAGAGAGAGAGAGAAAGAGAGAGAGAGAGAGAGAGAGAGAGAGAGAGACTACAATGGAGGCTAAGTGAGTTGATCTGAGTATTGCAAGCCGGACCTGTACGTGTGTGTGTGTGTGTGTGTGTAGAGAGAGAGAGAGAGAGAGAGAGAGAGAGAGAGAGAGAGAGAGAGACCATATCCCCTCCCCACTCACCCACCCACCGCATCATTGTCTTGCCTACTATTTCTAAGCAGGATCTATGTTACTCTACGTTACTCCACCAATACATTTCTAGAACATTAGGCTGATCACATGCAAGCTACACACGCCTCCCCTCCCTCTCTAGCCAGTGGCTGACCTGTTAGAAATGCCTCTTTGTCCCTGGATGTCCCCTCCTCCCTCACTCCTAGTCACATGTTATTACCTACGACCCTCATAATGAACGTTGTAGAAAAGAATATCCTGGAATATCCCTAACTCATAATCGTAGCTGTGTCTCACACAATGATAATACATTTTTTTCCTCGAAACCAGTGAAAGAAATGAGAAATATGATGATTAAAACCTTTGAATGTTCTTTCTAGTCTCAGTTCTTTAGAATTATTCTCAAGATTAAGCTAACGCCATCTATATCTAGACAACATTCAATTTAAGTGAGTACTTCTTTTTTCCTTTCCCTCATAAATAATTGATCCTCCTACTAACATAGAGTGACCTATGTTATGAGGGATGACGAAGAGGTCAAGCGAGGTCACCAGGATCAACCTCCCTCGGTCGCCTGGAGCACAGCGACCTCTCACATGGCTCGCTTGGCCTGGAGCAGCATCAGTCAGGCCAACAAAGCCACACCTTCCCTCATCCTCTGCCAGGAAGAAATCTCCACATTTTGCCTACTTAAGATCTAGCACACCAGTGTTGTGCCATTATCCACGTCTCCTCCGCAAGGTCTGAGCGCCTGGGAAGGACCAGACAGCAGTTCCCACCCGGGTTTATGACGTAGGAGGCAGAAAGGCTAGGGGAAAATTTTTGCGCAGTTGCCGAACCTCTGCTTAAAATGTTAACGTCCCTGTACTAGTTGTATGCAAGGGTTAGGAACACCCTGAGGTGCTGGGCTCTCGTACCCATTGCTCGACTCCGGTTATCTGAGGCTGGTGCCTTGCTATATAGACTGGTGCCTTGCTATATAGACTGGTGCCTTGCTATATAGACTGGTGCCTTGTTATATAGACTGGTGCCTTGCTATATAGACTGGTGCCTTGCTATATAGACTGGTGCCTTGCTATATAAGACATGCATGTGGGATGTTCACCCCAGTGGTTGTGGCTGTGGTAGGAAACAGATGAGTATTGTACTTCCTCAGCGAGGGGAACTGAGAAAATGGATGAGTATTGTACTTCCTCAGCGAGGAGAACTGAGGCAAGGGTGAATACCTTACTCCCTGAGTGAGGAGAGTTGAGACAAGGATGAATCTTCCATCTCATTATCCACCTCACAGCCACTGTATCTGTGGAGAGGGAGACCATTCAACTTCCTCAGCATCCCACTACGTAGAGACAGCATATACAACAGACTCCAGGACCCAATCCCTGTATCTGTAGCAAAATCTCTCCTCCTCCTCCTCCTCCTCCTCCTCCTCCTCCTCCTCCTCCTCCTCTTCTTCCTTCTCATCCTCCTCCTCTTCCTCCTTCCCTCTACCTCACCCAAGAGTCTGAGACACAGCCCATGAACAGTTAAGATGAGGAAATAAAAAGATCTTTATGCATTTAGGAACTGCTCTTGTTCGTCTTCATTGCTGGGAGGAGAATTTCCAACCAATAGATTCAACCAAATTCTAGACATCTGAGCATTTTATTAAGACTTTGGTCATTCAAATGCTCAAATAGATAGCATAAATACTAGTACCTTCAACTTAAGGATATTATCGAACCAGTGAAATAGATAGAACCAAAGTACACGTCTTTGCATGCCCTACTCTCTCATCCACGGTGGGCCCCTGGGGCTATGGGGCCATCAGGAGTCAGGGGAGGAGGAGAAGAAGAAAGGAGGAAGCTGATAAAACTCAGATAAACCAAAGGATTTTATAAGTATCTTGCGTCATCTGTGACCCCCAAAGATGGCCGACTCCGAAGACTCAAGTTTGATTCTCAAAGTTTTCTCACCGTGTGGTGTGGACTGTTTCCCCACCAGCCGTGCATTTCCAGAGGAAATCTTCTGTACTGAGGGGAAAACACAGGGAGGGGGAAAACACCGAGGGGAAAATCTCCAGTAACAAGGAGGTGCTGCTTCTCGAATCATTTCTACTTAACTTATTCTGAGGGAAAATTCTTTTGTGCTGTGTTTTGCCAGGCGCTGAGAATGGCGGAGGGCCTTCGCATCATTACTTTCTGCTGGGAAGGGCAAAGGTTTTCCCAGTCCCCCCCTCTCTCTACTCTCTCTCTCTCTCTCTCTCTCTCTCTCTCTCTCTCTCTCTCTCTCTCTCTCTCTCTCTCTCTCTCTCTCTCTCTGGAAATTGCACCGGTTTAAAACCCATTTAAGAGGTGTAATTGGAAAGAAAAGCTTCTCAGTGAAATTGGATCTTCTTTTAAATCAGTTTCTCCGGTTATACCAACACACACACACACACACATACACACACACACACACACACACACACACATAGACACACATACACACACATACTTTATATATATATATATATATATATATATATATATATATATATATATATATATATATATATATATATATATATATATATATATATATATATATATATATATATATATATATATATATATATATATATATATATATATATATATGTATGTATATATATTACTGTCTTCCAACACCTACTTAGACAGCTTTGGTCTTTTCATAATGAGAAAGACCTCATAAAAGAATAGACACAGAATCATATCACATCCATCTTTTACTTTGACGGAGAGATTGAAAAAAAAAAAAGATACGTAAATTATCAATCCATTGTGTTATCATAAGCTCTGATCCCCAGCAACAGGTAACAAAATCATTTGACCTTCTGTTTCCAATATCTGTTTGCGAGTAAAGATATCTCACAACCATTTTCTATTCGCTCTGTTAGATCTCATCTTTTCTCGCGAAAGGATGTGATTTCAAACCTCAAAACTGTGTCACTAGTATGGAAATACGAGAATGATAAACTAACGTATCTTTAAACAGGAAATATATACTCTTAATATATACGTAGGACGAATGATGCTTTCTCAGAAGAGTAGACTCATAGATCGTCGGTCTGTCTATTGGAAATCTATTGAAAGTATATATATATATATATATATATATATATATATATATATATATATATATATATATATATATATATATATATATATATATATATATATATATATATATATATATATATATATATATATATATATATATATATATATATATATATATATATATATATATATATATATATATATATATATATATATATATATATATATATATATATATATATATATATATATATATATATATATATATATATATATATATATATATATATATATATATATATATATATATATATATATATATATATATATATATATATATATATATATATTATATATATATATATATATATATATATATATATATATATATATATATATATATATATATATATATATATATATATATATATATATATATATATATATATATATATATATATATATATATATATATATATATATATATATATATATATATATATATATATATATATATATATATATATATATATATATATATATATATATATATATATATATATATATATATATATATATATATATATATATATATATATATATATATATATATATATATATATATATATATATATATATATATATATATATATATATATATATATATATATATATATATATATATATATATATATATATATATATATATATATATATATATATATATATATATATATATATATATATATATATATATATATATATATATATATATATATATATATATATATATATATATATATATATATATATATATATATATATATATATATATATATATATATATATATATATATATATATATATATATATATATATATATATATATATATATATATATATATATATATATATATATATATATATATACATGACTTTAAGCATCAATTTTCTCTAATCAAACAAAAGTACTTCCTCATTTCTTTCAAGGAAATATGAATCTTGGTGAAGGAGAGAGAATGTTATGTGTGTGTGTGTGGCGAACAGCACGAGAACTTACCATTAATGGCGACCACAGCTGACGGAGCACAGACCAAGGTGGAACCTCAAGCCTTGAAACACACCATCACACACAAATATATATATTTACACGAGAGGTTCCTGCAAGCCTACATCCATATACATTCTGCTGCTCCCTCCTTTCTCCATGTACATAGATCAGAAATATTGTTAGAAGCAGTGAAAAGTTTTTATCGAGGATCTAAGGCATGTGTACGTGTAGGAAGAGAGGAAAGTGATTGGTTCTCAGTGAATGTAGGTTTACGACAGGGGTGTGTGATGTCTCCATGGTTGTTTAATTTGTTTATGGATGGGGTTGTTAGGGAGGTGAATGCAAGAGTTTTGGAAAGAGGGGCAAGTATGCAGTCTGTTGTGGATGAGAGAGCTTGGGAAGTGAGTCAGTTGTTGTTCGCTGATGATACAGCGCTGGTGGCTGATTCATGTGAGAAACTGCAGAAGCTGGTGACTTAGTTTGGTAAAGTGTGTGAAAGAAGAAAGTTAAGAGTAAATGTGAATAAGAGCAAGGTTATTAGGTACAGTAGGGTTGAGGGTCAAGTCAATTGGGAGGTAAGTTTGAATGGAGAAAAACTGGAGGAAGTAAAGTGTTTTAAATATCATTTACAGCCAATATTTCAGCTCTAAGAATAAGAAATATTGTAACATCTGGACCAGCCAAACTTGGCTTAAAGAAGATTTTGACGAAATACTTAAAATACCAAAGAACAGTGAAAAAACAAAGAAAATGAACAAGCAGTGAGATAAATTGGTGGGTAATATACAGTTATTCAAAAGGAAGAAAACTCGAGGAGGCTGACTATGGATATAGAGTTAATCATATAGCAATTAATCAAAGATCTGAAGACGATAAGGGTAGTTGGAGAGAGCAACACATTAAGGTCAAACATTACAACTTAGTTTAAGTAGACCAAATGCTTTCGAGAGACGCTAATTTCTAGACCTTATGGATACAAATTGCATGGCACTCTTCGTAGACATTGGGGTCAATAATGCAATATGATTGGATTATGATGATGTAGAGATAAGTGGAGCTTTTAGAACGAACGTGGGTGAAGGAAATGGTAAAGCAAGAGTCGATTTTTGCCCTTTTGAATGACTGGGGCTTTGGCTTTTTCGAAATAGAATGGCGAAGATGAAAAGTTAATGGATTGACGTAAATACCAACATGTTAGTGTTTTAATAAGACATTAAGACAAAATATTCAAGGTTTGCCGATGGAAATCAATTTGGCAAAATAAGAAACATTAGAAAACGGTGGATGAGTATAAGAAACTGATCATGAAACACAAAGGTTAGAAGTAAAGAAAGGATAGAAGAAGGAGAGAAAAGGATGGGAGACATGATGATAAAGAGTAGATGAAAACATGTAAAAGTAATGAGAAATTGTTAGAAATATATATCGTACCTTGAACAGTAATGCAAAAGTATAATTTTCTTAATGTGTTCAAAACCAAGGACAAAATAGCAGTAATTTTTCGATAAAGAAGATGAGAAAGATGTGAAAATTTCGCCTCCAAGAAAATATCATACAATTTCAGTTGTTCGAAATTAATCAATGTTTAATAAAAGAAAAAAAAAATACATAACATTAATCAGAATACTTTACAACTCTTGGTTAATTGATAATGACATCATATATGCAATTGATCAGGTCTACGAAACCTCAGATCTAGAATCAAATGAATCCCCTCATCATCTAAGACCAGCGATGGCAATAGCCAAACCACTGTAGCTATAATGCAGGTAAATCCTGTATCTTAGTAGTATAGCGACAAACGCTATATGCTCGTAATGTAGCAGAAATTCAATGATGGTTTCGGGGTTTCAAATGCACAAAGAAGGACCTACAATTCTACCTAATTAGCATAAACAATTAAGACTGTCATTACGTGGAATAGAAGTCTATTAAAGATTCAGAAACACGTATCAAAAGATATGATTAACGATAAACTTTGATAACAAGAAACCAATTCGGTATATTGGACCAACAAAGGTACACTCAACTCCGCTATTTGATCGCCCACAAATACATATATGGAGTTTCAATGCAAGAGTTAGAAATGGATGGTGTTTCGTCCCATCTCTGCCAAAGCGTCTGGCCAGATGACCTTCAACATCAGATCAGACAGAGCAGTGAAGAAAAAGGTAAAAGTTGAAGCACGAAAATGGATCGAAGGGGGAGGACTTTAAAAGTCTGAGGTATTTGCTGAGTGAACCACTCGCTTCGTTGCCTTGTGATACTGAAAACACACACACACACACACACACACACACACACACACACACACACACACACACACGACAAGGATGTAAATGAAATGGTGTCAAGATCTTTTGCATATGACGCTAGAATAAGAAGGATAAGACATGAGAGGATGACTATGAGAAAACACCAAAAAAGGATTTCTACCAAAAATTTCGACAAAATATGTAAATGAGTAGAGGGAAGGTATATTTGATATTACTCAACGAAGAACCATTTGAACAATGAAGTCACCTCACAAGGGACCAATAGAGAGAGAGGATCCTGAGGGGTCGTTACGTACCAACTACAATGAACGGTTGAAGGAACTAGGCCCTTAGTGAAGAAATAGTTAGACAAGTACGTCATAGGATGATTAATAAGATGAGTGTAACATCTTACCAGGGACTAATAGAATAGACACCTGAGGCTCAGTACACACCATCTATCAGGTATGGCTGAGGCAAACTGGCCCTTAGAGTCTAAAGAAAATGGGAAGGAGACGTAAAGATTATATAAGGCAAGAAACAGACATAATAGAAAACGATTACGTTGCAGTACTGGATAAAGGAAAGACGAGTCCAATACACACGAATTCCACAGAAAAGATAAAGCATAATAATGGTGAAATGGTCGTCGATAGTCCAGCGAGAGAGAGGGTGAGAACATGGGAATGATTCACAAAGGTATTAGTAAATAGATAACTTTTTGTGGTTCCATATGAACTCGAGAATGAAGACTATGCAGTGTGTGTATGTGTGTGTGTGTGTGTGTGTGTGTGTGTGTGTGTGTGTGTGTGTGTGTGTGTGTGTGTGTGTGTATGTGTATGTGTGTGTGTGTGTGTGTGTGTATGTGTGTGTGTGTGTGTGTGGCTACAGGGAATAGCAGTACCTTTTTAAAAAAGTAATATTTACTATGATTTACAAAGGTATTAGTAAATAGATGACTTTTTGTGGTTCCATATGAACTCGAGAATGAAGACTATGCAGTGTGTGTATGTGTATGTGTGTGTGTGTGTGTGTGTGTGTGTGTGTGTGTGTGTGTGTGTGTGTGTGTGTGTGGCTACAGGGAATATCAGTACCTTTTTAAAAAAGTAATATTTACTTTGATTTACAAAGGTATTAGTAAATAGATGACTTTTTGTGGTTCCATATGAACTCGAGAACGAAGACTATGCAGTGTGTGTATGTGCGTGTGTGTGTGTGTGTCTGTATATGTGTGTGTGTGTGTGTGTGGCTACAGAGAATAGCAGTACCTTTTTAAAAAAAGTAACATTTACTATGATAGCTATGAGGTGCTCCTGTTTTATGTTGTAATCTCGTCATACGAATAGGAAAATAGAAGGTTGCTCACATACCCTAACATGATTTCAATATTCTCAGGTCATTTTGATCATACATCAGTTTACCTGTGCCTTAACTGCTTAACCAAACTTTCCCTCAGGCTTCCCAAAAACTACCAGTCAGATTCTTAAGCATGAAGTCGATGTTCTTATAGAAGAGTTATACATATAACTGGCCTATCTAGCTTAATCTATTCCTTAAACCTGATTGACGTATATCTTATCCGATAATGTTAAAAGGATGAGGTAGAATACAAGATATCCATGTCAATATTAAGACGCTAATTGCACTTTCTTTCGCTCAAGATAAACATGTCATCTTTGATAGATCGGATCATAATATATTAAATATGTCTTTGATATATGATATATCTTTTCTCCCTTGGCTTAGTTCGCGCTATATCAGACCACCGAAGCGAGGTGTACGGTACTATGGAGAACAGTTGAGTACATCTTGGTGGAATATATACTAAGTTATTATACTTAGTCGCTGTCTCCCGCGTTAGCGAGGTAGCGCAAGGAAATAGACGAAAAAACGGCTCAACCCACCCACATACACATGTATATACATAAACGCCCACACACGTACATATACATACCTGTACATTTCAACGAGTGTATATATATATATATATATATATATATATATATATATATATATATATATATATATATATATATATATATATATATATATATATATATATATATATATATATATATATATATATATATATATATATATATATATATATTTCGAGGGTAGACAGTCAGGTTTAATATATATGGCACTTATTCATATATGACCTCATATATTTACCAGTTACTTTGATGTGATCAACAGCGAGACCAGCAAGAACATATGTATTCATCGGAGGCAACTCCATTGTTAATCAAGAATTAATCTATTTTTTTAATCACTGATTCAGAGGGTTTGCATGTCACTGGTAAATTAATCATCTTTACTCTCTAATTATTTAATCCCCCCACCCCACTCCTCTACCCTGGAGATGATAAACAGTGAGTTATCGCGCGTCACATGCGATTAACGAATTAATCCCAGGTTACGCCTAGAGATTATGTGATTACATACGCATTGATCACATGAAAGAGGGGGGAAAAAAAGAGAGAATCTAGAATTCTTTTCAGTGTGTCTATTTTAGTATTTTCCTAAAAAATCTGAGTGAAATCCATCTTTTAAAAATGGGTTGTATGTGAAAGTTATTAATATGTGAGTTATGAATTATTACGAGAATGACTTAGGAAAGTATGAGATTGTGGTTAAGCAAGGAGTTAAATAATGTGGGGTTTTTTTTTGGGGGGAGGGTTATGGGGGAATAAAGAATTGATGCCCATGTAGAGGAAAGGATTAAGCTGTGCGTTACATGGTGTCTGGAGAGAGAGAGAGAGAGAGAGAGAGAGAGAGAGAGAGAGAGAGAGAGAGAGAGAGAGAGAGAGAGAGAGAGACGGGATGAGGAGGAACGTCCCTTGAATCCCCTTAGTGTGTTGGCCTGGACGCTGAGGGAGGGAGAGAGGGAGAGGGAGCCACTCCCTCCCTCCTCCTCTCTGACCCCATATACATATACTATACACTCCCTCCCTCCCCCATCCCTCCTCCCTCACTTCCTCCCTCCCCCATCCCTCCTCCCTCACTTCCTCCCTCCCCCATCCCTCCTCCCTCACTTCCTCCCTCCCCCATCCCTCCTCCCTCCTCCCTCCCTCACTCACTCACTCACTCACTCACCATCATCTCTCTTGATCCCCCAAGCCTCCTGGGGACTAAACCACCCCCCCCCAACCAAGGACCTCCCCCCAGCCAAAGAGGCCCCCCTCCCCCCATCCCCCCATCTCCCCCCCCCCCCCGAGGCACCACGAAGTACCTCATCCGCTTCTGTTAAGTGGCCATGGTGGTGCCCCCCCTCCCCCCCCACCCTAAATGGTTTAGATCCCGACCGAGACATGAATTACGTCCTCCTTTCGGTCCATTTTGCGTCCAGGTATACGACGTGTGTAATTATGTGTCCATGTTATCCTACGTCTCGAGATGACGTCGCTCACACACTTGTTATGTGTGTGTGTGTGTGTGTGTGTGTGTGTGTGTGTGTGTGTGTGTGTGTGTGTGTGTGTGTGTGTGTGTGTGTGTGTGTGTGTGTGTGTGTAAGTAGATAGATAGATAGATACGTAGATATAGAGGTAGATAGATAGATAGATGATACAATAGATAGCTAGATAGATTAATGATAGATTGATGCTTAGATAGATAGATAAGTAGACGATAGATAGATGGATAGATAGATAGATTGAGTGATTGATAGATTGATAGACAGACAGAATGATAGACAGGTAGGTAAACATAGCAGGGGATTTAGAGTTAAGAGAATCCAATTCCCTTGATGAAACCGTATCTAACATTAAGGTACCAGCTGTAGTGGCTCACCAGCTGTCAGGTACTGTCTTTTAAACCATCTGTTGCACTCTGGCTAACTCCGACACCAGCTGTGGGTCTTGAATGTTTCATAGTCAGTTGCTGGACGCTTCGTAGCCCTGCCAGGATGAGTAACTAGCCCTTTGGTAACGCTGCTAGGATGAGTAACTAGCCCTTTGGTAACGCTGCCAAGATGAGTAACTAGCCCTTTGGTAACGCTGCTAGGATGAGTAACTAGCCCTTTGGTAACGCTGCTAGGATGAATAGCTAGCCCTTTGGTAACGCTGCTAGGATGAGTAACTAGCCCTTTGGTAACGCTGCTAGGATGAGTAACTAACCCTTTGGTAACCCTGCTAGGATGAGTAACTCGCCCCTTTGTAACCCTTCCGGGATGAGTAATTAGCTCCGTGGTAACGCTGCTAGGGTGAGTAACTAACCCTTTGGTAACCCTGCCAGGATGAGTGATTAGCTCCGTAGCAACCCAACAGGGATGAGTAACTCACCCTTTGGTAACCCTGCCAAGATGAGTATCAAACCCTTGGTAACCTTGCTGGTATGAGTAACTCACTCTTTGGTAACCCTGCCGGGATGAGTAAGTCGCCCCTTGGTAACCCTGCTGGCATGAGAAGCTAACCCTTTGGTAACACTGCAAGGCAATATCTTTTTTTCCCTATGAAGATCAACGACTCCCTTAATCCTGGTGCCAAAACGAAGTAAGGTGTATTACGGTGAAAGGCTAAAGGACTTGAATTTGCCCATCTTGGAAGAGAAAAGAGGGAGTGGTGACCTGGGCACAAAATATATGTTTTTAAACCAAAATGGTGACGTAGACAGTAACCAGATCTTCGAATGACGTATGGACAGAACAACCCGATAACACAACACGAACATAAGCAAGACACCTGTAAGAAAAAAAAGGAAGTCAATAAGTACCTTGATAGAGTAAGATAGCAAAAACATACAGACGAAACTGAAATGGACTCCAATAATGGTCTAGAGATGAGAATGGGGGCGGGGGCCATGAGCGTAAAACTTTCTCTTCGTAAGGTAAAAATAAGTCATTGCAACACACAAAGTACGCGTATGACGTAACTCAAACTTTTAACAACTTCTAACTATACTTTGTATGTTGTTTGTGTTCACGGTTGTGGCGTAAGACAGAGTCGAGAGAGAGATCCATTTCAGTCTGTATCATTTCCAAACTGATGCTTGTGTATTGACTCCACTACATTTCTCTTCTGTTTCATGACAAGAAAACCAAAAAGTCTTTTTTTTTTTTTCTTTTGATAGAAATGAATGAACAAGTTAACAATAGTCTGGTGCCATAATACTTCGAAAGAATTTTGTGAAGGAATTGTGTATAGTACTAAGGGTGAGTGGAAGGAGAGGGATAGAGAGGGATGAGGTTTGTAGACGAAAAGAGAGAGAGAGAGAGAGAGAGAGAGAGAGAGAGAGAGAGAGAGAGAGAGAGAGAGAGAGAGAGAGAGAGAGAGAGAGAGAGAGAGAGAGAGAGAGAGAGAGAGAGAGAGAGAGAGAGAGAGAGAGGAAAAAATAGATGTAGGAAATATTGCCTTTAATGTTTGCTGTGATAACACAGGAAAAAGAAGTTATATATATATATATATATATATATATATATATATATATATATATATATATATATATATATATATATATATATATATATATATTATCCCTGGGGATAGGGGAGAAAGAATACTTCCCACGTATTCCCTGCGTGTAGTAGAAGGCGACTAAAAGGGAAGGGAGCGGGGGGCTGGAAATCCTCCCCTTTCGTTTTCTTTTTTTAATTTTCCAAAAGAAGGAACAGAGAAGGGGGCCAGGTGAGGATAATCCCTCAAAGGCCCAGTCCTCTGTTCTTAACGCTACCTCGCTAACGCGGGAAATGGCGAATAGTTTGAAAGAAAAAAGAAAAAGAAAAAAAAAAAAAGAAATATATATATATATATATATGTATATATATATATATATATATATATATATATATATATATATATATATATATATATATATATATATATTTATATATATGATGAATGAACAGCTCGGTTGACTGTGGACCAACTGCCACAACCCGGATTCGAACCTACACGCTCGGCGCTGACCGGCCGGTGAATGCGTTACGTTTAGGAACACTGACCATTACACCACAGAGGCACAGTATCTTGTGTAATCCCACACTTGGATGAGAGATAGAGCCAGTCGTGCCCTCCTCCCTATTCTCAAGTCAAATTTGTGGAGAATTATTAGACCAAGTTGGACAAGATGTTCAATGTTTTACCTTTCCTTACTCTTGCTATCTCTCCTGGAGAGACATGATACCCAGCCAGCCAAGAGACCCAGTCGTGTACCCTTGTGGGTTCTTGCTATCTCTCCAGGAGAGACATTAGACCCAACAAGCCAAGAGACCCAGTCGTGTACCCTTGTGGGTTCTTGCTATCTCTCCTAGAGAGACATGAGACCCAGCCAGCCAAGAGACCCAGTCGTGTATCCTTGTGGGTTCTTGCTATCTCTCCAGGAGAGACATTAGACCCAACAAGCCAAGAGTCCCAGTCGTGTACACTTGTGGGTTCTTGCTATCTCTCCAGGAGAGACATTAGACCCAGCCAGCCAAGAGACCCAGTCATGTACCCTTGTGGGTTCTTGTTATCTCTCCTAGAGAGACATCAGATCCAGCTGTACAAGAGACCCAATGATGTAGCCTTCCTTACTCTTGTTTTGCTATAACCCAGGCAGAGTCATTAGACCCAGCTGGTCAAGAAGATCAGTAATGCTCCTCTGGGATCCACCTGCCCCAGCTGTCAACAAGAACAGACATCGAGGTCGTTTTCTACAGCAAATGAAGGACATAGAACTCGGGAGGCTGGGTGCTGCTTGCCGAAATAAATGGCTCTTACGTAAATGCCTCGCGGCTTTAATTTCGCGAAGGCACTGATGTTCTGTTTCGGGCGGGAAAATGCGCTTCTGTTAAAAGGGATATGTTACTGTTTGTGCTCAGGCTGTAAAGTCGGAAGACTTATGGATAAATACAATTGGTAAATTGACCATGTAAATTCACAACGTTAAGCTCTGAACGGAAAATATTATTTTGTGGATTCAGGGAAAGAGATAAGGTATATTTTCATATTTCTTACACACACACACACACACACACACACACACACGTAGGGGCCGATCATACACGCACACACACACACACAACACACACACATACGCTAAACAAGTGAGAGGCTACAGGGATATAGTGATAGGACGAGAGACCCTCTTTTACTTCTACGAGAAAGTGAACTCCGAAAGAGAAATCTCGGCGGATCACGTGCCTTTGGACTGCCAGAAAGCATTCAACATTGGACCATATAAGGTGGTGGTAAGTGAAGCTGAATTTCTAAGCAGGAGGAGAGAGAAGACTCCTTTATGGATTAGAACATTACGTAAGACGAGGGAAATAAAAAACGCCTGTCACAGAAGCTTTCCCAAGATGGGTTATGGTCACCAATAGCGTTCTGTAGGGCACGTTCTTAGAACCGCTGTTCTTCTTGATCAATTGGAATGTCCTACTCGAAGGATGAGATTCATGCCTGACTAGGTCTCCGGATGATGCCAAGGGAGTGAGGAAAGAGGGAGTGAGGAAGATTGCATATACCTGCAAGGGGACCTAAGCACTCTCCAGAGTTGGTCTGAGCAAATGTGAAATAGACTATACAACACAGAGAAAGAAAGACTTGAGACGAACATCAATCTAGCAGGTAGTAAGCTTGAGGTAGAGTCGCTTGATCCTGACGCTACCTCGCTAAGGTGAGAAAAGCGAATGTGTATAGAAAAGAGAAAAAGGCTTATGGGTAATTACTGGCCTGACATATACACATTATGTTTGCTAAACTCTTTTTCTTTTTTTTCCAATTGTAATCTAATCCTTGTTCCACTTGTTCCCTCTGTATTGCGCATTATTTACACTGATCACCAAGTCTCTGACGCAGGCAGACATCGACCCCCTCCTTCACCTCCACCTTCCCCTTTCAATCCACCTCCACCCCCGCTCCACCTCCACTTCCACCTTCCCCTCAATCCACCTGCACCCCCGCTCCACCTCCACCTCCACCTTCCCCTCAATCCACCTCCGCCCCCGCTCCACCTTCCCCTTTCAATCCACCTCCACCTCCGCTCCACCTCCACCTCCACCTTCAAGACGCAGCACATTTCAGCGCCCCCCATCATCTAACACAAGATCGCGTCCGTGCAATAGACCTTATTGCCCTCTGGCCGTAGGTATAAAAACCCTTAACTCGCAGATATGCGTCTGGTTGTGACTGTAATGGCGTCTGGACTAGGAAGGTGGTGTTGGTGTTGGTGCCTCAGAACCGAGCTGGGGGTCTGCCTCTTGGAGCCTGATACTCGTGCAATAAACCCATTTCAACAGCGGCTTCCGCCTGCCTCCAACGGGAAAATTGGACTGCCAATTTCCGCGTTGTGTTCAGCAGAGAAGGTTTCACTCGAGGCATATGTAACGACTGCTGATCCTGGCCCGTTGATGGGGCTGGATGGCTGGCTGGATGGCTGGTTGGATGGATGGATGGATGGATGGCTGGCTGGCTGGTTGGCTGGCTGGATGGTTGGACGGATGGATGGATGGATGGCTGGCTGGCTGGCTGTCTTGTTGGCTGGATGGCTGCTTGGATGGTTTGCTGGTTGGCCGGCTGGTTGGTTGGCTGGCTGGCTGGTTGGCTGGCTGGCTGGTTGGCTGGCTGGCTGGTTGGTTGGTGGAGAGGAAGACAGTTTGCGAGTATGAGGGAAACAAGCTAGGCAGCAACATGTATGGAAGGAAAATGATGGGGGAGCAACATGTATGGAAGGAAAATGATGGGGGAGCAACATGTATGGAAGGAAAATGATGGGGGAGCAACATGCAGGGGAGCACAATGATGGGGGAGCAACATGTATGGGAGTAAAATTCTGGGGAGCAACATGTATGGAAGCAACATCCTGGGGAGAAAGAGACTGGGAATGTAATATGCAGGGAGGGCATTATGCTGGAAAGACACATGCTGGGGAGCAGTATGCAATGAGAGCAACATAGCAGAGGGAGAAATATGCAGGAGGAACACTATGTTCAGGGAGTAATGTACTGGGGAGCAAGAAGCGAGGGGGAGAAACATGCAAGGGGATAAGGGGGAGAAACATGCAGAAAGACAAGGTTGCTTGCTGAAGAGCCACACAACATGCAGGAGTACAGTAGCAAACATGCAAGGGAGGGAGTGCAGGGTAGGGATAACATGCAACGAGGGTGAGCAACAGGGTGGTTGTGTGAATATGTACCCAAAGAGCAAAAGTTCCCTCAAGTCTTTCGTCGGAGGTTCGGTCTTTTAAACCCCCAACGCGACAACTTTCTATAGCTCCTATATCAGCGTTCGAGGCAGAGTACCTCATCAAACAACCTATGTTTCCCTTATATCCCTGGCAACTTTGAAGGTCTTCCCTATCTAAGAGAGAGAGAGAGAAAGAGAGAGAGAGAGAGAGAGAGAGAGAGAGAGAGAGAGAGAGAGAGAGAGAGAGAGAGAGAGAGAGAGAGAGAGAGAGAGCGAGAGCTATTTGCATATTTGATAGCCTTGTACCTGACTTTACCGTGTGATGAAAAGGTTATACACCATCTTTGACTTATTTCCCAAGAGGCTCTCAGTGAAGTTTGAGATCCAAGTTTATAGGATCGCTTATCATCTTTACTGGAGATCAAACTCTGTAAGATAACTTATCATCTTTACTTGAGATCAAACTCTGTAAGATAACTTATCATCTTTACTTGAGATCAAACTCTGTAAGATAACTTATCATCTTTACTGGAGATCAAACTCTGTAAGATAACTTATCATCTTTACTTGAGATCAAACTGTGAGATAACTTGTCATCTTTACTTGAGATCAAACTCTGTAAGATAACTTGTCATCTTTACTTGAGATCAAACTGTAAGATAACTTGTCATCTTTACTTGAGATCAAACTCTGTAAGATAACTTATCATCTTTACTTGAGATCAAACTCTGTAAGATAACTTATCATCTTTACTGGAGATCAAACTCTGAAAGATAACCTATCTTTACTTGAGATCAAACTCTGTAAGATAACTCGTCATCTTTACTCGCTAACTCGTTTAATAAAAGCCTTAAAGTCCATAGACGCATTTCATGGTAGACTCAACCATAGTTTTCTTCTTGTGTTCACAAACCTGTCGTGTCAATTGATCTCGCAACACCCACATAGGAGCGAGACTCCATTCCTCTTCATACACAAGTGCCAATTCCTTCACTCACCACTTCTAACCGCATGCCACTGGCGAGGTGAACGCTACAAGAATTACTATAAAGAAAAAGAGAAATATTAGGGTTATGTAGTGAAGGAAACCTAGGCACTCAGTCTGGAGTAAATGGTGCGGTGTTCATGTGTTCAGGTCTATCCAGTTTCCGTAGACCCACAGCAGAATGAGGAAAGCCTCTCTCTCTCTCTCTCTCTCTCTCTCTCTCTCTCTCTCTCTCTCTCTCTCTCTCTCTCTCTCTCTCTCTCTCTCTCTCTCTCTCTCTCTCTCTCTCTCTCTCTCTCTCTCTCTCTCTCTCTCTCTCTCTCTCTCTTCCCTGAACTGCCACAATCTTCCTTGCAAAAAAAAAGAAAAAAAGAGGTGGAGAGAGTTGGTCGCTTTTACAGTGCAAGTAATTAAAAATCTAATAAGAACTCTCTGCTCTAGATCGACCCACTGTTTAACGCCTTTTGTCCTGGGCTGTCAGGGCGGTGCGATATCAGCTCCTAGTTAAGTCCATTCCAAAAGGGACTTTTGCATCAAGCTATCACAATCTCATCTTCCCAAAACCCAAAAATCGTCAAAAGAAAATGGATCCATTGATTATAGATTAATAATTAAACACCTTTTTCTTTCTTTGGATCTTGGCGTGAGATTTCGAGGATAACATGTTGGAGAAATGAAAAAGATAAGCTCCACAATCATTTACAAAAATTATATAGTCTTTATCACATACCAGGAGCCAATATGATATTCTATATCTACCACTTGGACAAGAAAGAGTTAAGAAATAACCTAAAGGAACGTTAATAATGTGATGTGATAACATTATGTGATGTTATGTGATAACATTATGTGATGTGATGTGATAACATTATGTGATGTTATGTGATAACATTATGTGATGTTATGTGATAACATTATGTGATGTTATGTGATAACATTATGTGATGTTATGTGATAACATTATGTGATGTTATGTGATAACATTATGTGATGTTATGTGATAACATTATGTGATGTTATGTGATAACGTTATGTGACGCATCTTTAACAAGTCATGATAAATCGTTAGTCATATGTTAATTATCATGGTGCGTCATGTCGGTTATCTTATCTCTTTCCTGGTCCTTCCAGGTCGATTCGAGGTCACTATCAGTGTTGATAATGTCTTATCTTCCCACCACTGTTGGAAAAGTTGGCAAAACTGCTGTTCTTGTATTTTAGCTGGGTTGGCTCGGGGACTTAATGCACTAGCCAAGGCCATTTCATTCACTATATATATATATATATATATATATATATATATATATATATATATATATATATATATATATATATATATATATATATATATATATATATATATATATATATATATATATATATATATATATATATATATATATATATATATATATATATATATATATATATATATATATATATATATATATATATATATAAACCTCTTTTCTCCACCACCTCGACCCACTGGCTGACATCCTCCACCAGCTGTGGGTTAGCCAGCCATCCAGCCATCCAGCCACAGTGCGACACGCGCCTCAACGCCTCACAATGAATTAGCCATAAATCCCACCACATGTGGTGATGATGTGCACCAGGGAGAGAGAGAGAGAGAGAGAGAGAGAGAGAGAGAGAGAGAGAGAGAGAGAGAGAGAGAGAGAGAGAGACAGACAGACAGACAGACAGACAGAGAGGAACTCACTACCAACGAACACATCCACGGTGTGATCCTACCATGAGCAGGTCTCTCTCTCGTGTGTGTGTGTGTGTGTGTGTGTGTGTGTGTGTGTGTGTGTGTGTGTGTGTGTGTGTGTGTGTGTGTGTGTGTGTGTGTATGTGTGCTCGCGCGCGTGCGCATAACCAGAACTGTAGAGGCAACTGACTCTCCTAATGAGAGAAGACATCCCACTGTGTTGGGGGGAGAGAGAGACACGACCAAACCAGAGAGGCTGAGGAACACGAAGAGCACCATCGCTGAGAAGGGAGGAGGAGATCTCCCTCAGTAAGGGTAAGGGAGCGAGAATGATCAAGGGCGAAGAAAAATGCTGTCCAGGGCGGGTATATGACAGTCCCTGAGGGGGAGAACGAAGAACACCGGTGTTCAGTAACAGAACAAAACGGACATTATAGAGGGAAGGCTGGACATTATAGAGGGAAGGCTGGACATTATAGAGGGAAGGCTCGACATTATAGAGGGAAGGCTGGACATTATAGAGGGAAAGCAGGACATTATGGAGGGAAGGATGGACATTATAGAGGGAAGGCTGGACATCATAGAGGGAAAGCAGGACATTATGGAGGGAAGGCTGGACATTATAGAGGGAAGACAGGACATTATAGAGGGATGGCTGGACATTATAGAGGGAAGGCAGGACATTATAGAGGGAAGGCTGGACATTATAGAGGGAAGGCAGGACATTATAGAGGGAAGGCTGGACATTATAGAGGGAAGGCTGGACATTATAGAGGGAAGGCTGGACATTATAGAGGGAAATCTGGACATTATAGAAGGAAGGCAGTAGAGGGTAAGACGTGGTCAAGATCTCTCTGCTTCAACCACCTCTGGTCCTACCCGGTTGCAACTAGCGCTGAGTTCAGAGGGTCGAGCTGGTTTACACCCTCCCTTCACCTCGTCTCCATAGTGATCATTGGCTGGATATGAGTTCGAAGCTTCGGTTGGGTGTGTGTGTATATCTGTCCTCATCTCGGATCATACTATGGCAGGTCTCAGGGTGAGGCAAGTTTGTAGATGAGCATCGCTAGCTGTTCATGTCTAAGGCAGGCGCTCGCTCCTGCAGGCAAGCCAGCTATAGCCTTGTTTGATGCCTATAAAGGAACATACCTTCCCCCGTCTGTGGCTTCCGAAGTCCCTCCAGAGATGCCTGAAATGCATGACGCAGCAGGATCTGTCTGATTCTGGGTCAGTGTATCTTCCTCCTACACTTTGAGAGGTGAGTCTGTCCTTTTCCTCACTCATATGACTGCTCTACTCCCCCCTCACTTTTTTATTTCCTCCTCCATCTACCTCTTCATTTTTATCTCCAGCACTTTGAAATATACATATCTATCAGGATCAAAAGATGGATAGACATGAGGCTATCTGTTTAGACCATCTGTGTCCATCTACAGTGAGTAGGAGGGAAAGGAAGCCACCACTGTCTTCCTGTGTAGAAAACCTCGTCACAGGCCATTTGCCCTTGTCTTCTGTGGCTCTCTCATCCACGACCAGGCATAGACGTACACACACACACACACACACACACACACACACACACACACACACACACACACACACACAGAAACACAGTGTATACACAACGTACCCTCGTCTATAATCTTTATTTTGGTCTGACACTGGTCAGGGAGCAGAAATCATGAATTTTAGATAAGGTCTGTGAATTTCCCAGCTTTCCGTGGGAGAGAGAGAGAGAGAGAGAGAGAGAGAGAGAGAGAGAGAGAGAGAGAGAGAGAGAGAGAGAGAGAGAGAGAGAGAGAGAGAGAAAGAGTTTGACCTCTTAACTCGTAAAGGGAATCGTGTATCAGAGCAGAATATTGAGGCGCATTGCATGTTGAAGATCATGCGTCCGCAGGGGTGTCAACACAAGCCTTCACAGATGGGATAGTGAACTCTACAGACGTGATATATCTCTGTTTACGCCTCAACGGAACTGGCTGGGAGAGAATTTCCATACCACACCGATCCTGTAGTGACCGCTCTAACGAGAGGCAAATCCACTCACAAAACACTACTGCAACAACAATCGTACAAACGTAGACACACACACACACACACACACACACACACACACACACACACACACACACACACACACACACACACACACAAGCAAAGACATACAAAAATAAAAAAAGATCTACAGATTGATTTCAATATCGTTTGACACAGGAATTGGCGATACAGATTTTCTGGTTTGATGGAATATACCTGGAAACCAACACCAGAACACACTCTCATATTTTTCCAAAGCACTGTGAAAAGAAGAGCAAAGGTGGGGTAATCGAGCACTTCACAGCAGGTTCCTTAAAGAACTGATGTGTTCATCCATGTTTCCAAACACGTACCTGATGTCAGAATTTGATCCATATATATATATATATATATATATATATATATATATATATATATATATATATATATATATATATATATATATATATACCTAAGACTCCACGGGGAAAATGAAACACGATAAGTTCCCAGGTGCACTTTCGTGTAATAATCACATCATCAGGGGAAACACAAGAGAGAAATATAAGTCAGTTGATATATATATGAATATATATATATATGTATATATATATATATATATATATATATATATATATATATATATATATATATATATATATATATATATATATATATATATATATATATATATATATATATATTTCATAAGCCTTTTGCTGATGATTTCCCAGCACACTATACAAATTGGATTCATCTATGTTCTTTTCTTTATCCTTACTGAACCACTATATATGCTAATTCGCCAACTTTTTTTTCCCCTCTCTCTCTCTGTGCCTCTTTGAGACTTCTAAGACTTCCACCACCCTATTTGTTGAGTTTTTGAATTAGCCAGTCTTTGTGAAGGTCTTTGATTTGCATGCCATTTCCATATGAATCTCTTAAATACGTCAACTTTCCCCCCCCCCCCCCAGCTGAAGTTTGGAGTTTTATATCGTTGCTTCGAATATTTTGAAGAATCGAACCCTGATTCACAAAATGCCTATCTCCTATTTTAGATTCAAGTCTCCTAGAACTCTGATAATGCCACTTGCTATTCTACGAATGACGGAGTCTCTGTCTAACCTCCTCTCGTCTTGCTCCTTCTCCTCCTCATCATCATCATCGACCCAGAGCTAAAATTTGAGAGGCGAGTTACCCAAGGAAGGGATGAGTCAAGGGAGACATCACTTGGAAGTCTCGTCCCGTACTGAGTCGTCCATGGCACTCATCCCCGACATGAAGAAGGAGGGAGGGACTGGATGGTGAGGTGGTGGTGGTAAGGGTGTGTGAATGTGGGGGACATAGAGAGAGAGAGAGAGAGAGAGAGAGAGAGAGAGAGAGAGAGAGAGAGAGAGAGAGAGAGAGAGAGAGAGAGAGAGAGAGAGAGAGAGAGAGAGAGAGAGAGAGAGAGAGAGACAGACAGACAGACAGACAGACAGACAGAAGGTGGGGTGAGCCCTTTGGCCTGTGTTGAAGACGAGAGCTAAATTTAACCTCACGAAACAGCTTCAAAAGTTTCGGACTTTTCTCAATCTTAGAAGAGAAACATCTTTCTCTTCCTAGAGTCGTGGTGTCTTTACCTGGTCTTTACACTAAGGAAATGGACGGTTCAAGGGGGGGTCTATGGTGGTCTCTGAGGGGGATAACTTCTGTCCTAAGACTGACACGGAGTAGAGTATAGAGACCTCTCAACCAGGTGGGTGTTGTACTCAGCCAGCTGGGTGTTGTACTCAACCAGCTGGGTGTTGTACTCAGGCCGTATCACAGAGCCTGAAGGGAAGTTACGTATTTGCCTTGTGCTGAGTGGCCTTGCTAGATGCTGAGTGGCCTTGCTAGATGCTGAGTGGCCATGCTAGATGCTGAGTGACCATGCTAGATGCTGAGTGACCATGCTAGATGCTGAGTGGCCATACTAGATGCTGAGTGACCATGCTAGGTACTGAGTGACCATGCTAGATGCTGAGTGGCCATGCTAGATGCTGAGTGATCATGCTAGATGCTGAGTGACCATGCTAGATGCTGAGTGGCCTTGCTAGATGCTGAGTGACCATGCTAGATGCTGAGTGGCCATACTAGATGCTGAGTGGCCATGCTAGATGCTGAGTGGCCATGCTACATGCTGAGTGGCCATGCTAGATGCTGAGTGACCATGCTACATGCTGAGTGGCCATGCTAGATGCTGAGTGGCCATGCTAGATGCTGAGTGACCATGCTAAATGCTGAGTGGCCATGCTAGACGCTGAGTGGCCATGCTAAATGCTGAGTGGCCATGCTAGACGCTGAGTGGCCATGCTAGACGCTGAGTGGCCATGCTAGATGCTGAGTGGCCATGCTAGACGCTGAGTGGCCATGCTAGATGCTGAGTGGCCATGCTAGATGCTGAGTAACCATGCTAGATGCTGAGTGGCCATGCTAGATGCTGAGTGGCCATGCTAGATGCTGAGTGACCATGCTAGGTACTGAGTGACCATGCTAGATGCTGAGAGACCATGCTAGGTACTGAGTGACCATGCTAGATGCTGAGTGACCATAGTGGACACACTCGGGTCTAGACGTGAGCACCAGTGAGTTCCCAGCCTTCACTCACACACTGAACAAGGAACGTGTTGGGAGCCCGCTTACAAAATTTTGCCAACAATTCAAATCTGTAACGTAATTTTCAGTCATTTGTCAAGTTTTATTTTACATATATTCCTTCATAAAATATTATGTGTATGACCGTACATGCGTTAATCTGAACATTATACACATACTGTTCGTGGTCGTATATCATATACGTATATCCACATATATACGTTTACTGGTCATTCCCCTACCATACTGAATGATGAGTAATTGCACCACAAATTATATCAAAACACACACACACACACACACACACACACACACACACACACACACACACACACACACACACATACACACACACACACACACACACACACACACATGCACACACACACACTGTGACCTCTTCCAGTGTATACATATATACATATGTTGCAAAAGGTCACAGAGTGTGTGTGTGTGTGTGTGTGTGTGTGTGTGTGTGTGTGTGTGTGTGTGTGTGTGTGTGTGTGTGTGTGTGTAGAATCCGAGGCAATTGAGTGTCAAGTGTGTTCAGTATGGTAGCTGTATTGTGAGCATGAAGGGCGTAAAGATATGTTGGACTGTAAGTCTATTGTGCCATAGGGATGGGTGGCATCCAGAGTCCAAACGAGAAAGGTGTGACTCGTATGAGTCTAGGGAGTGTAGTTTCAAGTGTTGATAAATGGACCATTTTCAAAGTAAGATACGAATATAGAACAACCACACGCCACAACATGAAGTTATGCAAGATACTTTTATAGAAAAGATGTAAAGATTATCTTAAAAGTAAGGTAAGGTAAGTAAGATTGAAGTCAATGAGTGAGGTAAGCTATCTTAATTGTAAGATAAGAGTGAGAGATGAATAGAAAATGGTAATTGACGATATTATGATGGACAGTTTTTAAGAAAGCTTAAAAAGGTAATTCAGGTAGTTTAAGTGATTGGATCCCCGTGGGTACACAACGCCCTTCCTGTCCTGTATGATTAGGTAATTACAATAACGTAATTACGCACACACTCGATTCAGAACCGAGGTAAGAGAAATCATTGTCATGACCTACTGACCAGCACAGTCATGTGGAAGGGGAGACTCAGACAGATGGGAACTTCTGACAGAACACAAATTTCACCCATTCTTTCTAATGGCATTAGCGTCACTTGGAAACCCTCTACGTACATGTAAATTCGCGTCTTAACCCCTTTTCTCCTCTCACAATTCGGTTCTCGCACTCAAAACGCCCGGTATTCTATTGAGATAAGAGGCATCCTACCATTATCTAACTCCATGATCTATTCTCCTCACGCCACGAAGGATTTCAGACAACGCAAACCCGACATTTAAAGAGGATATTAAAAAATGTCCAGAGGAGGACATTTTTTTTTGTCTCTGGGATTTAAAGGCAGTTTTTAGGTAAGTTTGCTATAGCTGGTTTGGCGGACGAAGGCCACCTTTCTAAGGGTATACTTTCCAAGCATTTCTATTGGCAGGTGTTCTTGGCTGTAATTACAGTGGGAAGTCGAAAATAGCATCACTGTATTCTCACGTTTTCGCCCCACTACTGTAATTGGTACAAGGGAAACATCCTCGGATAGAATTGTATTCCGCCACGTCTATTGACGTTGTATTCCTCCACGTCTATTGACGTTGTATTCCGCCACGTCTATTGACGTTGTATTCCGCCACATCTATTGATGTTGTATTCCGCCATGTCTATTGACGTCTTATGTATGCAGAAATGTCTGAAGATCTTATATATATATATACTCTCCTGGGAGAATTTCCCCGAGAACTTGCAGATGATCCAACCTTCCGTTCTGACAAGAGACGGTGAATTTGTTATATTGACACTTACGTACATACTATTGGATACGACTTGCAGAGCAAAAGAGGGGGTCAAAAAAAATAAATATATCAGTGAGGAGAAATCAGATAGCAAGAGCACTTTGAGAGGCACGCTTTGACTGTGAGAGAGAGAGATAGAGAGAGAGAGAGAGAGAGAGAGAGAGAGAGAGAGAGAGAGAGAGAGAGAGAGAGAGAGAGAGAGAGAGACAAGGGAGATATCTCTCCCTACACCCCAGGGAGGAGGTGAGGGGAGAGGCAAGAGACACGCTGGCCAGTGAGGATCTCCAGCCACAACAGTGACATCAACAAAGTTTGAGATTTCCAATTTATCGTCACGATGGAGAGAGGTCGTAAGCCCTACTGAGGGTCTGGGGTGAAGCCCTACTGAGGGTCTGGGGTGAAGCCCTACTGAGGGTCTGGGATGAAGCCCTACTGAGGGTCTGGGGTGAAGCCCTGAGGGTCTGGGGTGAAGCCCTACTGAGGGTCTAGGTGAAGCCCTACTGAGGGTCTAGGGTGAAGCCCTACTGAGGGTCTGGGGTGAAGCCCTACTGAGGGTCTGGGGTGAAGCCCTTAGGATCTGGGGTGAAGCCCTACTAAGGGACCGGGCTGAAGCCCTACTGAGGGTCTGGGGTGAAGCCCTACTGAGGGTCTGGGGTGAAGCCTACTGAGGGTCTGAGGTGAAGCCCTACTGAGGGTCTGGGGTGAAGCCCTGAGGGTCTGGGGTGAAGCCCTTAGGGTCTGGGGTGAAGCCCTACTGAGGGTCTGGGGTGAAGCCCTACTGAGGGTCTGGGGTGAAGCCCTACTGAGGGACTGGGGTGAAGCCCTACTGAGCGTCCGGGGTGAAGCCCTACTGAGGGTCTGGGGTGAAGCCCTACTGAGGGTCTGGGGTGAAGCCCTTAGGGTCTGGGGTGAAGCCCTACTGAGGGTCTGGGGTGAAGCCCTACTGTGGGTCTGGGGTGAAGCCCTACTAAAGGACCGGGCTGAAGCCCTACTGAGGCTCTGGGGTGAAGCCCTACTGAGGGTCTGGGGTGAAGCCCTACTAAGGGACCGGGGTGAAGCCCTACTAAGGGACCGGGCTGAAGCCCTACTGAGGGTCTGGGGTGAAGCCCTACTGAGGGTCTGGGGTGAAGCCCTACTGAGGGTCTGGGGTGAAGCCCTACTGAGGGTCTGGGGTGAAGCCCTACTGAGGGTCTGGGAGACAGGTTGTGTGTCTGCCACACTCGTGGTCGCAACATCTCGCCCTGAGGGAGAACCTCGTAATTTCCATCCTTCTTTTTCGTTGACGGTGGACTAAAGTTTGATTGAATCTACTCATCGTCTACAACTCTCTGGAGACACACACGTTCTTGACCTTCTCTTGCTCAACCTCCTCCTTCCTCCTTGTCCTCAGCCGAGCGTTTGATGTCTCCACACACTCGTATTATTCTTTCACAACAACGTCTCTCTCTATTTTCTGTCTCTCTCTCCACCTTAGCTTATGCTTCTCCTGGTAATGTAGGAGTAACCTGGCAACGACTGACTTCAAATGAGATGTCGTCTTTTTCTACTCTCTCTCTCTCTCTCTCTCTCTCTCTCTCTCTCTCTCTCTCTCTCTCTCTCTCTCTCTCTCTCTCTCTCTCTCTCTCTCTCTCTCTCTCTCTCTCTCTCTCTCTCTCTCTCTCTCTCTCCCCCCTCCGTGCTCCACCGGCCGGGCCTGCTCATAACCGAGATGAACTCTTTTACATTCTCACACACACAAGGCTCCTCTTTCCTCCCCCTCCTCCAGATACCACGAAAACCCACACTGATGCTTTCTCGCCATACGTAAACAAGGATTTCCAAGACTGCCACCTCGTTCAATTCACCTACACCATCCCCCTGCGTCTTTGGCGTTCAGGAAAAGATATATTTCTCCTCCCATAGCATCTCCTGTGGCCAAACGTGTCCCACAAGGATATAGAATCATTTTATTATAACTATAAAGAGAATTGAAACCGACTACCTTGATTGAGTCTTAAAGCATTCGTACTTAAAGTGGTTCTGATTCGTGAGTATTTGTTTCCTAAGACATTTTGAAACCACTTCCTGTTTTTCTTTTGTTTTCGAGACGCTTTTTTTTTTCGACAGAGGATGTGTTCCGATTGTGTCTGGCCAAGACAGGAAGGGTTCATTTGTTTCACCAGATGATCTTCCTTTCTCCCCCTAAGTCTACCAGGGTCCTCCACTCTTTCCTTTGTTGTCAGGTCATAACCTAACCTAACTTGACCTAACCTAACCTAATCTAACCTAACCTAACCTAACCTAACCTAATCTAACTTAACCTAACCTAACTTAACCTGACCTAACCTAACCTAATCTAACCTAACCTGACCTAACCTAACCTAATCTAACCTAACCTAACCTAACCTAACCTAACCTAGGTCAAGGTGGGTGAAAGAGACATTCGATATCACTAAGAATATGATAAATATAGGATTAATTACCTTTTAGATTGAATCTTGATCCATCAATACAGCTTCAGGTCCTTCGACATCCACCACCAAGAACTGAATAACCTCTGGTGATCTACCCACACAGCTTGACACCTTCTCATCAACCAGCCTATAGCTTGACACCCTCTCATCAACCAGCCTATAGCTTGACACCCTCTCATCAACCAGCCTATAGCTTGACACCCTCTCATCAACCAGCCTATAGCTTGACACCCTCTCATCAACCAGCCTATAGCTTAACACCCTCTCATCAACCAGCCTATAGCTTGACACCCTCTCATCAACCAGCCTATAGCTTGACACCCTCTCATCAACCAGCCTATAGCTTGACACCCTCTCATCAACCAGCCTATAGCTTGACACCCTCTCATCAACCAGCCTATAGCTTGACACCCTCTCATCAACCAGCCTATAGCTTGACACCCTCTCATCAACCAGCCTATAGCTTGACACCCACTCATCAACCAGCCTATAGCTTGACACCCTCTCATCAACCAGCCTATAGCTTGACACCCTCTTATTTCCCAGCCCGTAGCTTGACACCCTCTCGTAATCCAGAATACAGCTTGACCTCCTCTGATGATCTACCCAAACAGCTCGTAATCCAGTTCTGTCACACATTGCCTGGATTATGATCTCTACGACTTCTATTAAGATGTGGCAACTGATAACACGATTAACCAATGAAGGCTGCTATCTCTATTTCCCTGTACAAATCCATACATAATGACGTTCGTAAAATCATACATATCAACTTACATATCATTATACATAATGCTATTCATAATGCCTTACACACTGTTATGCATAATAAAATACATATTGTCATACATAAGATTCAGGCTTGAGAGAGAGAGAGAGAGAGAGAGAGAGAGAGAGAGAGAGAGAGAGAGAGAGAGAGAGAGAGAGAGAGAGAGAGAGAGAGAGAGAGAGAGGGAATGATAGATTCAATGATATATTGTAAAATTAGATTCCAGTCTTTACCAAAAAGTATCATTCAATCTTCACATGCAAATTACTTTCTCACCAAATAACATTTCTATCATAATGTTTGGGTTCCCAATTCCCATCTCATCTTTCTCTTGACACAAGATCTGATTCAAGGTTTATGGAATATTTATCAGTCTTAAAAGAGATTTTGGCTTTATATCTTCATCAGGATACGAAAATCACAGCAGAATATCTGTCAAAAGCTCATGAGATCTGCATATGTAGTGGATCATGGTAATGTAATGGGTTCGTCTTCAAGTTAGATGACTGGAAGTTTCCTAGAGACATTAACGCCACAATCATAACTCTATGTAGAATATATATATATATATATATATATATATATATATATATATATATATATATATATATATATATATATATATATATATATATATATATATATATATATATATATATATATATATATATATATATATATATATATATATATATATATATATTATATTTTTTATTATACTTTGTCGCTGTCTCCCGCGTTTGCGAGGTAGCGCAAGGAAACAGACGAAAGAAATGGCCCAACCCCCCCCCCCCCATACACATGTATATACATACGTCCACACACGCAAATATATATACCTACACAGCTTTCCATGGTTTACCCCAGACGCTTCACATGCCTTGATTCAATCCACTGACAGCACGTCAACCCCGGTATACCACATCGCTCCAATTCACTCTATTCCTTGCCCTCCTTTCACCCTCCTGCATGTTCAGGCCCCGATCACACAAAATCTTTTTCACTCCATCTTTCCACCTCCAATTTGGTCTCCCTCTTCTCCTCGTTCCCTCCACCTCCGACACATATATCCTCTTGGTCAATCTTTCCTCACTCATTCTCTCCATGTGCCCAAACCACTTCAAAACACCCTCTTCTGCTCTCTCAACCACGCTCTTTTTATTTCCACACATCTCTCTTACCCTTACGTTACTCACTCGATCAAACCACCTCACACCACACATTGTCCTCAAACATCTCATTTCCAGCACATCCATCCTCCTGCGCACAACTCTATCCATAGCCCACGCCTCGCAACCATACAACATTGTTGGAACCACTATTCCTTCAAACATACCCATTTTTGCTTTCCGAGATAATGTTCTCGACTTCCACACATTCTTCAAGGCCCCCAGAATTTTCGCCCCCTCCCCCACCCTATGATCCACTTCCGCTTCCATGGTTCCATCCGCTGCCAGATCCACTCCCAGATATCTAAAACACTTCACTTCCTCCAGTTTTTCTCCATTCAAACTCACCTCCCAACTGACTTGACCCTCAACCCTACTGTACCTAATAACCTTGCTCTTATTCACATTTACTCTTAACTTTCTTCTTCCACACACTTTACCAAACTCAGTCACCAGCTTCTGCAGTTTCTCACATGAATCAGCCACCAGCGCTGTATCATCAGCGAACAACAACTGACTCACTTCCCAAGCTCTCTCATCCCCAACAGACTTCATACTTGCCCCTCTTTCCAAAACTCTTGCATTCACCTCCCTAACAACCCCATCCATAAACAAATTAAACAACCATGGAGACATCACACACCCCTGCCGCAAACCTACATTCACTGAGAACCAATCACTTTCCTCTCTTCCTACACTTACACATGCCTTACATCCTCGATAAAAACTTTTCACTGCTTCTAACAACTTGCCTCCCACACCATATATTCTTAATACCTTCCACAGAGCATCTCTATCAACTCTATCATATGCCTTCTCCAGATCCATAAATGCTACATACAAATCCATATATCATACATGATGTGTAGAAACATTGTTCTGTGGTCTTGAGAACTGTAATAAACCAATTTCTCTCATGGATTATGATCCTATTCCATGAACTCATGCCCCTCCATAAGCCTCGATCCTATGACTCAATCCTCTAAGGACGACAAGAGAGCATCATCGGTCCCTGATCGTCAATTCTGCTCCACCGAACTACGGATGGTAATAGATCTTGTTATTCCCTCGGTCATTTACATTTCAACTTGCCCTGATGCCAGCTATGCAAATGAGGGCGTCGAGACGTGGCCCGGTGAGGTGAATAGTGTTGTCTTGAGGAGCGACGAGCTTGGGGTGAGGGGGATTCGAACCCTCTACACCCTCAATGACGAGGTGAACTATACCCCAGGAGACCAAGAGGCTGGCTATTGAGAAGCTAAATTGTTGCTGTTTCTGGGGTAGTGAGAATGTCTGGTGTGTGTGTGTGTGTGTGTGTGTGTGTGTGTGTGTGTGTGTGTGTGGTAACGTACTGTCTAAGATCTATGGAAGAGAGAGAGAGAGAGAGAGAGAGAGAGAGAGAGAGAGAGAGAGAGAGAGAGAGAGAGAGAGAGAGAGAGAGAGAGAGAGACAGACAGACAGACAGACAGACAGATGATTTTAAAACTACATTCTCAACATCTTAACAATACAAGAAAGAACCCAACCTTACGATGGTACATGACCTTCGACCCCAATTGGACCTCACTATAAACAATACCAACAAACAACCATTTGACATTCCCAGAAGGGGGGTACGAGGGGGGGGGGTCGTTTGTTAATTTGAAGACTCGTACAGATGGTTATCAATTGAGACCTGATCTTTGATCTCAAACTGACGAGTGAGGGGTGTTTGGGGAGGAAGGGGGACGAGTTGAATTGCCTTAGAGCAAAGACATGTAAGAACAGACGATAGCTACAAACGTCTCGTTACCCCAAAAGTGGGAGGAAAATGAAAGGCCACAAGAACATGTGACAGACACAAACACGCACATCAACCAGACTGCTGAAAAAAACCCTTCTATCCTCCCGCCATTGCCTCCCCCTTTTGGCGTTGTGAGGTAAACACCTCGATATATCCTGATCCACGGAGCCCTCACAGAGCCAGCAGTCAGGATGGATGATCCTGCGGACATATCCACGAGGCCAGCATCCAATCAGCAGTCACCACGAGATGTCTGGGCCATAGCCAAAATTCTGAAGCAATCGTGCAGGGCATATAAGCTTGGATCGTGGACGATGGCCGGGCCCAACACCGCAGTGGAACGCTGGCCAATGTCTCGCTATGTGCATCTGTTGTCGTCCAATGTTCAGCAACACTTTCTCTTTTCATTCGTATTTCATGTATATATATTTATATATATATATATATATATATATATATATATATATATATATATATATATATATATATATATATATATATATATATATATATATATATATATATATATATATATATATATATATATATATATATATATATATATATATATATATATATATATATATATATATATGTATTTTAGGCTGTTCGTTTAGTGTATATACTGCAATAAATCGCGACTGACAGACTTACTAATTATAGATAGAATCAAAAGAGATATTAAAATCCTTTTCCCCAGAGAGAAAAATCAATATAAAGATTAATAAACATTTGTTTCAGAGAAGATGGAAAGATCAGGATGGTGCAAAGAGCACTGAGGACCGCCATGCAGTGTGATGGAGACGTTTATATAGATGTAGACTCCATCTATGGAGAGGTAACCTAGTGGAACTGTGACTCTACATGGGAGTAAAGAGTTCCACACATGTAAATGACCCTGGAGTGTGCACAGGAAGCCCCTCTCTCTCTCTCTCTCTCTCTCTCTCTCTCTCTCTCTCTCTCTCTCTCTCTCTCTCTCTCTCTCTCTCTGAGCCTTTCAGTGAGCGAACCACAACCAAAAAGATAGGCATATATATTTTTACGACTACATAGCAGCTTCGAAAATCGAAGAGATGACTTTAGGAAAGTTCAGCTTGCGATGAGCAAAATCGGTCCATTCTTGAAGGACGAATCCACGTCACAACAAGAGAGAGAGAGAGAGAATGCGAAAGAAAACTCATCAGAACCTTTATATTAGGGAAGATATAAGTGAATGAGGATTATAAGAGAAACAACAGCTTTACTGAAGACAATACCTTTTGTAGCTCAGACACGTGTGGGTGAGGATTATAAAAGCAAGAACAGCTTTACTGAAGACAATATCATGGTAGCTTCGTCGTAAAACATCATATAAAACCATGTGGTCGTCTGATGTTGTTACATCTATACTGGAGCAAGTGTATAGAGAGACTAATTGGTCTTAGAAATGGTTTCGGTGCATTATTACATGACAGCTAGAGACTGAGTGTGGACGAATGGGGCCTTTGTTGTCTTTTCCTAGTGCTACCTCGCACACATGAGGGGGAAGGGGGATGTTATTCCATGTGTGGCGAGGTGGCGATGGGAATGAATAAAGGCAGACAGTATGAATTATGTACATGTGTACATATGTATATGTCTGTGTGTGTGTATATATATATATATATATATATATATATATATATATATATATATATATATATATATATATATATATATATATATATATATATATATATATATATATATATATATATATATATATGTATACGTTGAGATGTATAGGTATGTATATTTGCGTGTGTGGACGTGTATGTATATACCTGTGTATGTGGGTGGGTTGGGCCATTCTTTCGTCTGTTTCCTTGCGCTACCTCGCTAACGCGGGAGACAGCGACAAAGCAAAATGAATAATAAGATAAAAAAAAAAATGAAACGTCTTTAAGTAAGGAATTTATACAGTAAGTAGGTATTTAAGGCACATATCCCAGACACACACACACACACACACACACACACACACACACACACACACACACACACACACACACACACACACACACACACACACACACACACACACACACACACACACACACACACACACACACACACACACACGACCAAATGATAGATGCACGCATCTTGCATGCAAGACAGCTGCATTAGCAATACCCCGACACATAAAAAAGAACTTAATGCTAAGCTAATCCGATTACTTACGCTCTGACTCTGCTGTACCCGAATTAAATTCCCTTTAAGTTAAGATGATAAACAGGCTTTAATCTAGCTGGATTAGGACTCATTCCAGATTGGATATATATAGACTTGGAAAATATAAATGATGCGACGGGGCCAAAACCCTACAGCTTCCTGTATATTGCTGTATTTTGTACTAAAAATCTTCCTCATCCTTCATCAAATTCTTCGTAATGGAATATTATATCATATGTTGAGAAAGAAGAGGAGAGGGGGTCAGGTTTACCCCCCACTAGGCGACGCTACGTAAAGTGGTAGGTCAAAGGTTAACCTTGAACATTGGTCTATACGTGAGGAGTTACAGGTTTAGCTTTGTTTGGATCGATGGTATTCGTGTTAGGTCGTTGAGCTGAGAGAGATTACAGGTCCAGTCTTGTGAATTCAGTTAGTGGAGTAATTACATGTATAACCTTGTGCAATCAGTAAGCTGGGTAATTACAAGTATAACCTTATGTAATCAATAGTCAAAGTAATGATATGTAATTACATGTATAACCTTGTGTAATCAGTAATCAAAGGAATTGCATGTGATTACATGGATAACCTTGTGCAGACAGTAATCAAATTGAATACATATAATTACATGCATAACCATGTGTAGTCAATAAGCAGAGCAATTACAGGTAATTACATGTATAACATTGTGTAGTCAATAACCAGAGTAATCATGTAATTACATGAATAACCTTGTGTAATCAGTAATCAAAGTAATCATATGTAAATACATGTATAACCTTGTGTCGTCAGTAATCAAAGTAATCACATATATAACCTTGTATAATCAGTAATCAATGTAATCACATGTAATTACATGTATAGCTTTGTGTAATCAGTAAGCCAAGTGATTACAGTGATTACAATCCCCCCCTGCCCAGAGCTAGCGGTGTCAGAACATTGCATTTCCCTCACAACAAAAAACCATGGAGACATTGTACGAAAATAGTACTAAGTCTTTCCAACATTGGCTGTGATACATATCATCTATTGTGAACATCCTAATTCATTTATCTTGAAGTTAATTATAGCTATGATATGCAAATGAGGAGGAGAACGTATGCCTCCATAAAAATATCCACCTCCATACGTACAAGAAACATGCCAAACTCACTATCATTTTGTCTAAATCATCATCAAAAAGTCCGGGATCATTCGAACTGCCGATCTATTTCAAATTTCTAATTCAAAATCATTTTGCATAGGCAAACGACCGAGATAAAATACTGATTCCTTATTACCTCCAAACTACGCGCTCGAGTGAACCAGAGCCTCCCTTGGCCCTGGTGAATTATGGGTGAATTATACCGGGTAAACACTGTAATACCGTCCCTAGTGGCTGTTCATCTTAGCACTATTTTCGGCCCTCGACGCGTGTGTGATCAGGGTGTAAATAATGCTTTCATAGTGGAGCTGTCAGCTCGTGACATGCAGTAATAGCACCTATGGTACTGGGGAATAGGGTTGGTTTTGTCGACTCGTCAAACACCTCGTAATGACGCTATACTGACCATGTTTTAAACTTTAAGAGGATTTTGTTGTGTTTTAAGTTCCCGAATATTACACCAGGTTGGTTTTTTTGGGTTGTATATAATTTTACTCTTATTGTAGAATAAAAATGTTGACTCCGTTAATTGAATGTGCTAACTTGTGTGTGTGTGTGTGTGTGTGTGTGTGTGTGTGTGTGTGTGTGTCTTTCTGTCTGTCTGTCTGTTTGTCTCTCTGTGTGGTCTGTGTCTGTCTGTCTGTCTGTCTGTCTGTGTGGTCTGTGTCTGTACATCTGTCTGTCTATCTCTATGTGGTCTGTCTGTCTGTCTGTCTGTAGTATGTGTGTGTGTGTGTGTGTGTGTGTGTGTGTGTGTGTGTGTGTGTGTGTGTGTGTGTGTGTGTGTGTGTGTGTGTGTGTGTGTGTGTGTTTTCAGACGATATCATTAGAACGAACGCATCATTTTATTCGTTATATCATTCAGCCACATGTACGCTAATTTTACCAGCCTGAAATTTTGGTCGAGTATTATCTCTAAGTTTTTTGTAAGAAATACCTTGCAGGAGAATAAACGCCAAATAACAAATTGGAATAATTTCCTTTTTTTCTTACATACAAAATCCAGTAATAAAGTTGTTTGGCAACAGAGGCACATACATATGAAAAACAGATACACACATGACAGGAAAATCCATGAAAAACATCTTGTGGTTATGCAAGCTCATATGAATAATCATGAATTGCACTTAAACCATTAAGAACACAGATCTTGTCATATATCAAATGACAGCAAGACGCTATATATATATATATATATATATATATATATATATATATATATATATATATATATATATATATATATATATATATATATATATATATATGTATATATATCTGTCATGTGTGCATCGTAGAAGGCGACTAAAAGGGGAGAGAGCGGGGCGCTGGAAATCCTCCCCTCTTGTTTTTTTTTTTTTTTTAATTTTGCAAAAGAAGGAACAGAGAAGGGGGCCAGGTGAGGATATTCCCTCAAAGGTCCAGTCCTCTGTTCTTAACGCTATGGCGAATAGTATGAAAGAAAGAAAGAATATATATATATATATATATATATATATATATATATATATATATATATATATATATATATATATATATATATATATATATATATATATATATATATATATATATATGTATATAAAAAAATGATTTATATAAGATATTCTAACATCCCAGCTGTTAGCTGGGATGTTAGCTAAAACATCCTAACCTCCCAGTTAACATCTCTCTGGTACATCCTAACCTCCCAGCTAACATCTCCCCTGGTATATCCCATCCCAGCTAACATCTCCCCTGGTATATCCCATCCCAGCTAACATCTCCCCTGGTATATCCCGTTCCAAATTGATGCGTCTCGTTCACTTAATTTCTTTCCATCAGGAAGGGGCGTAATGAAGGAACGTGAGCTGAGGGGCAGGTTTTCTTCCTTTTTCCCCTGAGTTCTCTCTCTCTCTCTCTCTCTCTCTCTCTCTCTCTCTCTCTCTCTCTCTCTCTCTCTCTCTCTCTCTCTCTCTCTCTCTCTCTCTCTCTCTCTCTCTCTCTCTCTCTCTCTCTCTCTCTCTCTCTCTCTGGAGGAACCACCACAATCATCCCATTGCTCATCTCGTGCAAGACGAAGAACTTGACCCCCTCAGTAAAAAGTCTGGCTCGCCCTTTATTTATTTTTGAATACTTTACTGAGGTCGTGAGAGGTCAGTGTTCAATACTAGTGTTGAAGAAGTTCTTACTCTCTTTACTGAGGTCGTGAGAGGTCAGTGTTCAATACTAGTGTTGAAGAAGTTCTTACTCTCTTTACTGAGGTCATGAGAGGTCAGTGTTCAATGCTAGTGTTGAAGGAGTTTTTACTCTCTTTACTGAAGTCATGTAAGGTCAGTGTTCAATGCTAGTGTTAAAGGAGTTCTTACATTTTACTGAGGTCATGTAAGGTCAGTGTTCAATGCTAGTGTTGAAGGAGTTCTTATTCTTTACTGAGGTCATGTAAGGTCAGTGTTCAATGCTAGTGTTGAAGGAGTTTTTACTCTTTGAAGGTGTCGTTCATGCGCGAAACTAGACCTCATGGGTGACCAATAATGCTCATGTGATTTATAAAAAGAAATTTAATGAAGTGAAATCATAACATTCTCATTTTTCTTTATATTTTTTTTTCCAAACATAAGAGACTTTGTAAAAATCTTCACCTTACACATATATACCCGGCAGAATGTTGCTGCAGCTTCGATACCAGAGTAAGATACATTTTACTCTAATGTTTACATTCTTCACTGTTTCTACTCTCATTTATACATTCTTTATTGTTTTTATTCTCATTTATACATTCTTTATTGGTTTGAAGATCTTATCTCTTATAGATATTCCACTGTATCTCTCAAGATCTTTCATATAGAGAATACTTCACATTTTTAAAGGATGTGTAATTGAAATACGGGTAGCAAGTCCCGTAGAGTTTTTTGTTCATTTTGTGAAATATGTGTTGGTAACTCCGTAGAGTTTTGTGTCGCGTTCGTGAATTCCGGGATGGTGATCCTATAATGAAATATGTATTTCTATTTCCGTAGATTTGTATGTTATATCAGAGAAATATGTGTTTGCCTGGTATATCAACATATTTTCATGTTAAGTCTAATTTGGTTTGGTTTTACCGCTAGACTTTTTTTGATATGTTGGTGAACTGTGTTGTAGGGAAACAAGTGAATGATCATATTGCGTTACTGAAATATGCGCAAGTTAGTATAACTTTATCTAGTATTTTCACCAGTAAAAAATCAGTGAAACTTACGTAAACATTAGTAAAAATATGGTGAAAATATTTTAATATGATTATGTATAAAATATTTTCACCATTCTCCAAGACACGACTTAATTTACAAACTCTCTTAAGTTCGGAAAAATAAAGATGAGGTTATCATGATTCCATTTATTATAATTTCTAATGTGAATCACTGTATATAGAGATCATTGATCACCCATTAGGTCAGCAATCTTGTTCATGCCTGAGTCTTTTCTTCAAGACTCTAAGCTCTTTCAAGGCTGCTAATATTCACCTCTCATGGCCCTTAGCAAAGTCACCCCAAAATACAGACTTTATTGAAGATAAAGTTCTTAGTCTTACAACAGATAAACAGATATAGTTCCGAGGTTCCTCGAAAGAAGAAAAACTATTAATGTTATAAGTTGATAAGCATTCATAAGCCTGAGACATGTATATATTTCTGATTCATATCGTCAATCATTTATAAAACATCTCTGAACCGCTCAGCTGACCATTCACAAGAAGTCTCTGAATGGTCCAATCGAATATATAAACAACATCTTTGAATCATGTGGCCAACCAATCACAAGATATCTTTGAATCATCCCACCTACCAATCACATAACATCTCTGATTCGTCCAGCTGACCAATCACAAATAATCTCTAACATCATTTAGGGAGGAAACTGAAACAGTCTTCCAGACAACAGCTATCAATTAAAAGGCTGAAGGATCAGAAAGGACACTTCACTTCAGAAGGCTAATGACCAGAGACGTGGGATAATTAATGTTCCTTCCTGATGTAAACTTACAAGACAGATCTTACAGTAAACTTACTGTACCGACTGCACGGGTTGACCTCTCTCAGACACTGAGCTAGAAAAACATTGAACTATTTCTTTTGGTACATTTTTCTGTCATCTGACTTCATGTCCTGGCAAGAGAACATCACATAGCGAGAATATTCAAGCTGTTTTTCTTATCTATGATACATGAAATTCAAGAAAGATAAGTCTTGTACTATATCCGGGAATGTCAAACCAAAGGCGATAAAGACGATAAATTGTCACAACAAAAAGCGAGAAAGATTGTCGAGAGAAAGTTTGTCTAGGCACCGCGTGGAAGGAAAGGTAAATTGGTTCACGTAATGTTTTGGAAATTGGAACGTACGAAACAATCTTGAGAAATGGTTTGTTTGTTTTTTTTCTTTGTATTCCTGACGGAGATAAAGTCTTAAAGGTTATGAAGTTGTGGAAGAAGACCCTCTCGCTAAGTCAGTGATGATGATTTAATGATGTGTGTGCATAGTTTAGCCCGGCCCCTGGAGTGTTTCGGAGTGAGACACGAGACACCATCTGTTTACCTCACAGTTCTGTAGAACCACAATAGAACAGCTGAGAGATCGTAAGTAGATTGGATCTATCAATTCTAAAGATCTGGTTGGTCTCCAGCAGTACAAATGGCCTCATTAGATAATAAAAAGAGCAGCAGCTGTTCAAACTGGAGTTCGGGGGAGTCCGAGAATCAGCTATGGACCACAAACGGGGTAACAGTCGTTCACTCTTTGATTAGAAGTCTGTCTTAGACGTATCTATATGTCTTCATCTTTATACCCTCGCCAGAATTTCATACGTCTTTCTCTGATGCCTGTCGCACCAAGGTGGCAACCTATCGTACCATGAAACTCTTTCCTTTCCCTGAATCCCTTCATTATGATAGTAGACTCGTTCATGGTAGTTTCAAGAGTGCTTGTGTGAAACGAACTTGTGTTGAAATGACGTCTTCTTCAACTGATATATGTCTCATTTCTTGAAAAATATACAGACTCTTTCTGCAGTTCAACTTCTTCTCTTCTTTTCCATCCTAATGACTCTATACCCAATTCTTGATAGGCTAAGACTACTCTTTTCCTTACCTTATTTTCCTCTTATTGGTACTTTATTTTCCTCTTTTCCTCATTTCATTTTCCTTTAACTCGTCGTGATTTCACATCAACTCCTCTCACTGCTTTACCCCCATCTTATGATCATGTGTCCTCTTAATGTATTTTCATCCCCTCAAGACCTCTCCAGTACTCTCCCAGCTGCGGGTGAGTGAGACGTGCAATAAGGACGATAATAACTTCTTGTGTCCTGCTCGTTTGCTCTTGTCCAAGCATAAATATCTACTATATCCACCACTCCTGTCTTCTTGGATGCACGCCAAGACGCAGCCCAATCCCTGTTTTAAAAGGCTTTTGTAGGTTCTTGTAGCTACAACCCATCGCTCGCGCTTTTGTGATCTTGAAAGTTTTAAAAGTTGAAAGTATATCCTTCACCGGGTCCTTGGAACCACACATAATGAGGATGGTATAATATGTTTCCCCCAAAGCTAGAGGTGTTGTGTAGTTGATGCAATAATTTTCTTGTGTCTAGCTCATTCATATCCACAGGGGGTCACATTCGCCTCAGTACGAAATACTTTTAGATAGAGAAGCTTCAGTGGCCTTCCTCAGGTTATCACTCCTCTTCAACCATCTATTTGTGTTCGCCGTGATGTTGATGCCCCTTACCTGCTCTACAAGTATTCTTTCGACACTTGCTGCTATGAGATTTCTGAGACTCAGACCTGCGACAAGAGTTTGCTTCATGCTTCCCATAGTTTTTTGCTTAAAGACCAGCCACACGAGGATGAACCATTATGATGCATCAGTATATCATCAAAAACAGGGAATCTTGGATATTTTCTCCTCTGTTTGTCTATTCATTTTCCTATAAACATTCAATCTTTTTTTAAAGTCAAGTCTGCAAACACTGAAAAGCTCCAATTGCTTACGTCCACATTTTTTTTCTCATAATCAATATTTTTCTTTTATCCATGATGGGCCTGATTTGAGCATGTCTTAGGCTCTATCTTGCCAGCTGCTATGAAAAGTATGGGAATACCAAACATGATTCCATATACAATACAGTTTCAGGTGAGTTAGTCGAGAAAGACCCCAGCTGTCGAACTTTTATCCCACGTCTACATTTTCATAGAAATTCAAAATAAATATATTTTCACCTGATGTCTAATTTGTGGGTTAAATCTCCAATCGTTAAAGAACAAGTGAGTCTTTCTTTTTCATGGATCATCTGTGTTGAGCATCAGAGTGTATCATTATTTTACTCTCCCTTTTTCTCCCTTTTAACCTTCTCTTGTCCTTAAGGCACATCCCCAAGGCTTTATCTATTACAACCCGTCCCTACAGTCAACAGTCAGTGCAGTCAATAATAGCTCTGTCGCCAAATAACGGGTCTTGTGGGAGGGGACAGAAGGATAAAGGAGCAAAGTCATTGGTCTGCTGTGAATAAGACAGGAAGAGTGGTCAGCTTGTGGTATCGAACGACTTAGATGAGAGGCGTTGGGAAATTCGTTTGACGACATGGTGGTGGTGGTGGTCTGGGCACGATAGGATCAGAGAGAGAGAGAGAGAGAGAGAGAGAGAGAGAGAGAGAGAGAGAGAGAGAGAGAGAGAGAGAGAGAGAGAGAGAGAGAGAGAGAGAGAGAGAGAGATTTCCCTCCACCCCAAATCTATCACTAACCTTAAACCCCTTTTTAACCTTCACTGCTTGTGATGCCGGACTGCAATGCCTTCCTGAGATTCAGTCTGAAAAGTTTACCTTCCATTTTCAGGATGGTACACGAACGTGCTGGAGAGGTGGTCATGCCTTGCAAAAGAATATGTTTTAATTGTAATTATTTTTCTTCTTTTTTTTTCAGCGAACTAGTAGCATTCACAATGGGTTCTTTTTTTTTTAATGTATTTCATGAAAAAAACATCGTGATTTTAGCTTTCACAGCATTGGTAACGTGGATGTATGCGTTCTCTCTCTCTCTCTCTCTCTCTCTCTCTCTCTCTCTCTCTCTCTCTCTCTCTCTCTCTCTCTCTCTCTCTCTCTCTCTCTCTCTCTCTCTCTCTCTCTCTCTCTCTCTCTCTCTCTCTCTCTCTCTCTCTCTCTCTCTCTCTCTCTCTCTCTCTCTCTCTCTCTCTCTCTCTCTCTCTCAATCCATCTATCTATCTATCTCTCTTTCTCCTCCTCGTTTTTTATTCTTTCTTTCTTTCACTCCTTCTTCCTTTCCCTCCTCCTTCTCCTTTTTTCCTTCCTTCTTCCCTTCTCAACTTCCCACACTCTCCCTCCTTAACCTCCCTCAGTGTGTGACTCTCCTGGAGCAGTCGCTATTGACCCATAAGAATACGTATATAGACCAAAGGTCTGATTTACGATTGGGTCCATGGCCCAAGTCAACGAATTTCTTTCAAGCCGTCAAGAACCCACAATATAAAAAGATTTGTAAGTCTTATCGTTTCATGACGTACCAGTAAGTTTCCACTGGAAAAAAAAGCATTTCTTTTTGTCAAGGACAACGAGGGGAAAAAGCATGTTTAGGATTGATAAATAACCTAGTATCTTCAAAAGCCTCATCGTAAACTTCATCTTCAGCGAACAATAAAAAAAAGCTGAAGTTCAGCGTTCGTAAATCACAACGTTTTCGAAGAATTTCAGCGCAAGAATTTTTCTCGATCCTTCATGTTAAATACCTTTTTTTCCTAACAGTTTTGGAGGGTTAGAAATCATCTATCATTCAGTCTTTTTCCCTCGCAGTTTCTGAACCTATTAGAAATATAGATGACAGAGAATTTTTCATAGAACCTATTTTAGGGACCTTTGACTCTGGAAGACAATTCTGAAATTGAGAAATTCGATCATAAAATGATTTTCACAACTTCTTTTTCTTCTTCAAGTTCGAGTCTAATTCAACAGCAACTTAATCGATAGAAAAATGAATGATATGCGTTAAGTTTAGCATAAATTATTTATTCAGTATCAGAATGACAGATAATTAGATTATCGAGAGATATTTTCGACATGTATTTAGTTACCTAGAACACTTTTAAAGTGAACCTTTCCTTCAAGTAGAAAGTTAAGAAAAAAGAAATGAGTGTTTGAACGCACTTAGCAACTCATAGGCTAGCTGGTGTGAGAAGGGACCACTGGAACATTGATGGAGATGGACCAGCTAATGTGAGGAAGGACCAGTTGAACATTGATGGTGATGGACCAGCTAATGTGAGGAAGGACCACTGGAACATTGATGGTGATGGACCAGCTAATGTGAGGAAGGACCACTGGAACATTGATGGTGATGGACCAGCTAATGTGAGGAAGGACCACTGGAACATTGATGGTGATGGACCAGCAAGTGTTAGGAGGAACCATGGAACACTAATGGTGACGACTCAGTATGATGAAAGCCAAGGCATATTTGCAGCATATTTCTCGTCATACTTCAAAAGCTAACGTTGGTTCCCCCTGCTATTCACGGGTCGTTAAACACAACGATGGTTCTCTGAGAAACCATTAAGAATAGCAATAAAAGCTGACGATGAACAGGGTGAAAACGGCTCAGAGGAAACAATGGAACAAAAAAAAAAAAATGAGAATCAGAAATACAATTCTCTCGACTCTCTCTCTCTCTCTCTCTCTCTCTCTCTCTCTCTCTCTCTCTCTCTCTCTCTCTCTCTCTCTCTCTCTCTCTCTCTCTCTCTCTCTCTCTCTCTCTCTCTCTCTCTCTCTCACACACATTAATTACTCACCTTAGCCCCCCCCCCCCTTCCCTGGTACCACATACCGCAAGGGGATGTGGTACACGATGATAACTCATGTTTTCGTGCACTAACCTGGAAGAAATGAAGATGACGAATAAGATAACAATAATGCTAACAATAGGATATCAATAATGATATACAATAAATGGTATCGTGTTATCTATCTACGCTATGCAAGTTAGACAATAAAACTTAAGAATGTAATATGTAATATATGTAATATGTAATATGTAATAATTGACTAAAGGTTAGAAGTTAGTGTTATCATGAACAAAACAGACTCACAAATGGCATCAGCTATGTGTTTCGTAGATAACAAGAGATCTACATAGATTCAGAGATGCGAAGAATAAAAAATAATTACTGGATAAAGGAGTGAGAGTAAATAGTACATGAACAAGATTACAGTCTAGTTGGTGTTACAACGGAAATTAATGATAATTAATGATAATTAATGATAATTAATGAGCATTTGTTATACCATGCTTAGGACAACATAGAGATAACAGAGGGAGTGTGGGACACGCTTGGGTAGGGAGGTGAGGGAGGGGTGGTTGGCGAGCGAGTGATGTAGATGGCGTAAAGATGATAAGGATGGTGAGAATATAATGAAGATGATGCAGAAGGATGAAGGTGTAAAGAGGTTGTGCCGTGAGGCCGCTATGTTGATGGAGCAATGACATATGCACATTTACTGATGTAGATGGGAAGTAGTGATGATATGTTGATGGAGATGGCCCAATGTGACGGTCGAAAATGATGATATACTGACGTAAACGGATATAGAGAGTTAATTATAAACAAAATACTGGTAATTGGTAGATTGTCAGCTTCGACGTTTGGGTCAGCAAGGTGGAGAAAAAAGAGAGAAAGAGGGAATGACTGAAGACAGTAATGAAAGGGCGGTTTTAGAAAGGGATGATGCATTGATAAACGTTGATGAAGCATCGTCCATGCACGAAGATAGTCATAAGAACAGAGGAGTAATGAGTGTTGGACCCTATAATAAACCACCACTATAAGTGTTGGGCCCCTATAATAAACCACTACTATACTATCAGAACATATATAACAACCTAATTCAACCTTGTTCCTTCGGTTATGATAAGATCTCATCGTGTGTTCGTAAATAGCCCTTTCCCGCTCTCCTAACCAGGCTCTTAAGATATTTCATAAATGGATATGATGAACAAAGGATAGGGAAGACGTGAATTGCACTGCCCACAGCTAAACACCACTAAATGGGTGAGTGATATAGATGTCCTTTTAGATAACAATTTACATCGTAAATCTCTCTGATAACAGCAATTTTACTCATGGGAAAGTTATAACTTCTAAGAATAGAACACCTCCTTCGACTCCCTCTCTCACGCACGTGATGTGAGTAAGGAAACGTAGATTATAACAACATTTTGAAAGTCTAGATAAAGAATCGAGTGAAATACATACTTACACACATACACACACACACACACACACATATATATATATATATATATATATATATATATATATATATATATATATATATATATATATATATATATATATATATATATATATATATATTTTTTTTTTTTTTTTTTATACTTTGTCGCTGTCTCCCGCGTTTGCGAGGTAGCGCAAGGAAACAGACGAAAGAAATGGCCCAACCCCCCCCATACACATGTACATACACACGTCCACACACAGAAATATACATACCTACACAGCTTTCCATGGTTTACCCCGGACGCTTCACATGCCTTGATTCAATCCACTGACAGCACGTCAACCCCTGTATACCACATCGCTCCAATTCACTCTATTCCTTGCCCTCCTTTCACCCTCCTGCATGTTCAGGCCCCGATCACACAAAATCCTTTTCACTCCATCTTTCCACCTCCAATTTGGTCTCCCTCTTCTCCTCGTTCCCTCCACCTCCGACACATATATCCTCTTGGTCAATCTTTCCTCACTCATTCTCTCCATGTGCCCAAACCATTTCAAAACACCCTCTTCTGCTCTCTCAACCACGCTCTTTTTATTTCCACACATCTCTCTTACCCTTACGTTACTTACTCGATCAAACCACCTCACACCACACATTGTCCTCAAACATCTCATTTCCAGCACATCCATCCTCCTGCGCACAACTCTATCCATAGCCCACGCCTCGCAACCATACAACATTGTTGGAACTACTATTCCTTCAAACATACCCATTTTTGCTTTCCGGGATAATGTTCTCGACTTCCACACATTTTTCAAGGCTCCCAAAATTTTCGCCCCCTCCCCCACCCTATGATCCACTTCCGCTTCCATGGTTCCATCCGCTGACAGATCCACTCCCAGATATCTAAAACACTTCACTTCCTCCAGTTTTTCACCATTCAAACTCACCTCCCAATTGACTTGACCCTCAACCCTACTGTACCTAATAACCTTGCTCTTATTCACATTTACTCTTAACTTTCTTCTTCCACACACTTTACCAAACTCCGTCACCAGCTTCTACAGTTTCTCACATGAATCCGCCACCAGCGCTGTATCATCAGCGAACAACAACTGACTCACTTCCCAAGCTCTCTCATCCCCAACAGACTTCATACTTGCCCCTCTTTCCAAGACTCTTGCATTTACCTCCCTAACAACCCCATCCATAAACAAATTAAACAACCATGGAGACATCACACACCCCTGCCGCAAACCTACATTCACTGAGAACCAATCACTTTCCTCTCTTCCTACACGTACACATGCCTTACATCCTCGATAAAAGCTTTTCACTGCTTCTAACAACTTGCCTCCAACACCATATATTCTTAATACCTTCCACAGAGCATCTCTATCAACTCTATCATATGCCTTCTCCAGATCCATAAATGCTACATACAAATCCATTTGCTTTTCTAAGTATTTCTCACATACATTCTTCAAAGCAAACACCTGATCCACACATCCTCTACCACTTCTGAAACCACACTGCTCTTCCCCAATCTGATGCTCTGTACATGCCTTCACCCTCTCAATCAATACCCTCCCATATAATTTACCAGGAATACTCAACAAACTTATACCTCTGTAATTTGAGCACTCACTCTTATCCCCTTTGCCTTTGTATATATATATATATATATATATATATATATATATATATATATATATATATATATATATATATATATATATATATATATATATATATATATATATATATATATATATATATATATATATATATAAATATATATATATATATATATATATATATATATATATATATATACATATCTGGCGGCCGTAAATGATGCTTTGTGTTAGATAACCAAAAAGGCCAAGAAATGTGGGTGAAATCATTTCAGAACTTCATGTAATGTTAATAATATTATATGCAAATGGCCACCAAAGCCTTGGTCTGAAATGTCAAAGAAAATTTATCCATGCTTGTGAGGAATGCCCAAAGCATTCACAGGCGTACCAGACTCGTTCGTTACAAGCCTTAAATTCCTTGAAATCACGTATTATGTTTGTTCTCCTGTGTCAGTGTTCTTGTTCTCCTGTGTCAGTGTTCTTGTTCTCTGTGTCAGTGTTCTTGTTCTCTGTGTCAGTGTTCTTGTTCTCCTGTGTCAGTGTTCTTGTTCTCCTGTGTCAGTGTTCTTGTTCTCTGTGTCAGTGTTCTTGTTCTCTGTGTCAGTGTTCTTGTTCTCCTGTGTCAGTGTTCTTGTTCTCCTGTGTCAGTGTTCTTGTTCTCTGTGTCAGTGTTCTTGTTCTCTGTGTCAGTGTTCTTGTTCTCTGTGTCAGTGTTCTTGTTCTCTGTGTCAGTGTTCTTGTTCTCTGTGTCAGTGTTCTTGTTCTCTGTGTCAGTGTTCTTGTTCTCTGTGTCAGTGTTCTTGTTCTCTGTGTCAGTGTTCTTGTTCTCTGTGTCAGTGTTCTTGTTCTCTGTGTCAGTGTTCTTGTTCTCCTGTGTCAGTGTTCTTGTTCTCTGTGTCAGTGTTCTTGTTCTCTGTGTCAGAGTGTCTGTTCTCCTGTGTTAGTGTGCTTGTTCTCCTCTGTCAGTGTATTGTTCTCAAATAACACATGATGATAATTCTCCTGTCTACTTGTGTGTATTTAAATGCTCAGAACACCACTTGTCTGACCACCTCACTCATTTTCAGCATTTGACATCCATATTTCCCGATCAGAGAGTGTTCATGTGTGTTCTTCATACCTACATACAGCTCAGCAGGCATGAAAAAAGGTTTTTGCAATTAATGTAAAAGATGTATGATGAATGATAGGGTTGTAGGGATGTATATGCCAGTCTTCCATAAGGTGGTTTTACATGACACCATCAAATATATTGATCGTGGACGCTGGCTATGCTCCAAGGAGCATATGGCTGCCTCTCTCATATTTACGCTGGTTAACACATTACCTCGCGATCGAACACTGATCGTACATCTACGCTAGCGAACACATTACGTCGCGATCGAACACTAATCGTACATTTGATCTAAAGTTTTAGAGATTCAACACCTCTTGATAGATTAGGATTGAAGACGATGTAATCGTTCAGCAACTCAATAGCTTCATGTGGGATGTATTGCTCATTTTTATCCCAGTCGGGATGTGCAGTATACGTTGGGACTCGGGTAGCTAGGATGTACGCCTAATATGCTTCAACATTTACATATTTTATAAGTGATTCTCTTACTTTACCAGATTCACCAGGACGCAAAAGCCACCTCGATCGACTTCCACAGTTGTGTGATATCTCTCTCTCCTCTCTCTCTCTCTCTCTCTCTCTCCTCTCTCTCTCTCCTCTCTCTCTCTCTCTCTCTCTCCTCTCTCTTCTCTCTCTCTCTCTCACTCTCTCATCTCTCTCTCTCTTCTCTCTCTCTCTCTCTCTCTCTCTCTCTCTCTCTCTCTCTCTCTCTCTCTCTCTCTCTCTCTCTCTCTCTCTCTCTCTCTCTCTCTCTCTCTCTCTCTCTCTCTCTCTCTCTCTCTCTCTCTCTCTCTCTCTCTCTCTCTCTCTCTCTCTCTCTCCAAGATAACGGATACAAGATACTGTCTCAAGGGAATCAAGGGGAAATTGGGATGATAAATGAATCTATATGAAAGAAATGAGAAATTAAGAAGAGACGAACGGTATTATTCGAAAGGAAATAGTGATAGTGTGTTATGGAAGAAGAAAATGATGTGGTTTTGTAAGAAGGGATCACAACCCCAGGGTGAGACGCGAACGTGAAATATGGGCAAGCGGAGAAACCGGAGAGAGAGAGAGAGAGAGAGAGAGAGAGAGAGAGAGAGAGACAGATCACAGAACTGTGGAAGTCGACCGAGGTGGTTTTGCGTACTGGTGAAGGGAGAGAGAGAGAGAGAGAGAGAGAGAGAGAGAGAGAGAGAGAGAGAGAGAGAGAGAGAGAGAGAGAGAGAGAGAGAGAGAGAGAGAGAGAGAGAGAGAGAGAACGAAGAGTAAACGCTGAAAAAAAAGAAAAGTTCAATATTTGAATATTCATTAATCAGGACTGTCAACCACAGCACTAAGGATGATTTATCTATTGCTCATTAGGAGAGAGGGTGATGACGGGTTGGGAGACGACCCACTGAGAGAAGACGGAGAGACTTGTGGAATACAAGGGGACGACTCGCTGAGAAGAGAGGGAAAGACTTGTGGAATACAAGGGGACGACCCACTGAGAAAAGAAAGTAGACTAGTGGAATACAAGGGGACGACCCACTGAGAAAAGAGAGTAGACTAGTGGAATACAAGGGGACGACTCACTGAGAAGAGAGGGAAAGACTAGTGGAATACAACGGGACGACTCACTGAGAAGAGAGGGAAAGACTAGTGGAATACAAGAGGACGACCCACTGAGAGAAGAGGGAAAGACTAGTGGAATACAAGGGGACGACCCACTGAGAGAAGAGGGAAAGACTGGTGGAATACAAGGGGACGGTCCACTGAGAGAAGAGGGAAAGACTAGTGGAATACAAGGGGACGGTCCACTGAGAGGAGAGGGAAAGACTAGTGGAATACAAGGGGACGGTCCACTGAGAAGAGAGGGAAAGACTAGTGGAATACAAGGGGACGACTCACTGAGAAGAGAGGGAAAGACTAGTGGAATACAAGGAGACGACCCACTGAGAAAAGAGGGAAAGACTAGTAGAATACAAGGAGACGACCCACTGAGAAAAGAGGATACACTAGTGGAGTAGGGAAAGACGACCCAGTGGTAGAAGAGGGCAGACGAGCAGAACGGAGGAGGAACTGGAATGAAAGGGGACATAGAAGGAACTCCAAAAAAAAAATACCGTAATATCATCTCACCTTCAGGAGTTCTGAGGGAGGACATCGTATTAAAGACGCTCGGGCAACTGGATTGAGCAGAGGGCGCCTACAGTTTCCTAAGTCTGCCAGGAGAATCGTTAATGCTCTTCCCATTGGGCTCTGACAACAGAGGAAGTCTCGCCCTCACTGGGATGAAGGAGAGCTTCTGTCTCCCACAGGTGATAGAGTTCTTAGCAGCTGGTTCTAAGTGGAGGAATTATTCGCCATTCCCCCATTGGCGAGGTAGCGTTCAGAACAGAGGACTGAGCCTTTGAGGGAAAATCCTCACTTGGCCCCTTTCTCTGTTCCTCCTTTTGGAAAATTAAAAACGAGAGGGGAGGATTTCCAGCCACCCACTCCCTCCCCTTTTAGTCGCCTTCTACGACACGCAGGGAATACGTGGGAAGTATTCTTTCTCCCCTATCCCCAGGGATTATATATATATATATATATATATATATATATATATATATATATATATATATATATATATATATATATATATATATATATATATATATATATATATATATATATATATATATATATATATATACTGGAGGAAGTGAAGTGTTTTAGATATCTGGGAGTGGATCTGTCAGCGGATGGAACCATGGAAGCGGAAGTGGATCATAGGGTGGGGGAGGGGGCGAAAATTTTGGGAGCCTTGAAAAATATGTGGAAGTCGAGAACATTATCTCGGAAAGCAAAAATGGGTATGTTTGAAGGAATAGTGGTTCCAACAATGTTGTATGGTTGCGAGGCGTGGGCTATGGATAGAGTTGTGCGCAGGAGGATGGATGTGCTGGAAATGAGATGTTTGAGGACAATGTGTGGTGTGAGGTGGTTTGATCGAGTAAGTAACGTAAGGGTAAGAGAGATGTGTGGAAATAAAAAGAGCGTGGTTGAGAGAGCAGAAGAGGGTGTTTTGAAATGGTTTGGGCACATGGAGAGAATGAGTGAGGAAAGATTGACCAAGAGGATATATGTGTCGGAGGTGGAGGGAACGAGAAGAGGGAGACCAAATTGGAGGTGGAAAGATGGAGTGAAAAGGATTTTGTGTGATCGGGGCCTGAACATGCAGGAGGGTGAAAGGAGGGCAAGGAATAGAGTGAATTGGAGCGATGTGGTATACAGGGGTTGACGTGCTGTCAGTGGATTGAATCAAGGCATGTGAAGCGTCCGGGGTAAACCATGGAAAGCTGTGTAGGTATGTATATTTGCGTGTGTGGACGTGTGTATGTACATGTGTATGGGGGGGTTGGGCCATTTCTTTCGTCTGTTTCCTTGCGCTACCTCGCAACCGCGGGAGACAGCGACGAGGTAAAAAAAAGAAAAAAAAAAAAAAAAAAATACTTGAAAGGCATCAAATAACCTTTCTTTTTAAATAAATTCCCTTCAAAGGAAAAATAAGATACAAAGCAGCCATTCAGTGAGGAAGGAAAAGAATAGACATCATCTCAGCTTTGATATGCAGGACACTTGTGTCTCGCCTCATCTGCATACTTTTCATCCTCTGGAGCGAGACTGTCTCGTGACCAAAATTTCCAATGAACTTCCAGGGTCACAAAAAAAGAGGGAAAAAAAAGTTATTTTCCTTCTGCACTCTCTCTCTCTCCCTTGTCTTCCGTTTCGAATTTTACTCTGATAGAGTGAATGGAAGACTCACCTAAAGTGCAAAACTTAGAAATGAAAGAGAATAGAGAATAGATTTTTTATCATATAATGTCTTTATGGCTCATTGTCACACGTAGGAGTCGACCCGAGGTGGTACAATAGCAGACAATTGACCTGGGTCATGACTGAACTCTCCTGGACTGAGTCAGTTGCTTCGAAGCCTCGGACACGTCTGGTCGAAACAGCTTCTGGGACAAAACTGGTCGAAGCTGTAGCGAACCGATGATGATGATGATGATGATGATGATGATGATGATGATGATGATGATGATGATGATAATAATGATGTATCATGATGATTATCATCATCATCATCATCAACATAGTCATACATGATGATTTGGCGAATACAAATCAATCAAAACACGGAGGATACATATAAACAAATGAACGGCAACTTAAGATAACAAAAGAACTGGATAACGATGAAGTAAGATAACATACACCAAGATAATGATAAGGGAAGATAACAGAAGCGTCCCTCATCGTAGTTCAGTGATTATAAATGATAATCATAATTCACAAAAAAAACACCCACCTCAGGGGTTGGGAAATATTGCAACACTAAAAGAAAATATATATATATATTCATCTATTTGTATATCTATATGTATAAATCATTTCCAGTAATTTCATAACAAACGCCTTTGCTCATTACGTCCAGTCATTAATGAGGGTAATGATGTGTATATGTTGAAATGATCAACAATTGTCGGTGATACGAGGAGATAAAGGATTAATGAGCATTCGTATAGTATGAAAACTGTATATATATATATTATATATATATATATATATATATATATATATATATATATATATATATATATATATATATATATATATATATATATATATATATATATATATATATACACTGCACTGGAAATAAGGACAGCAAAAGTGTGGATCACTTGACTGCAGGCGGTGGTACAAATTGACAATTCTCGTCCTAAGTTGGTGAGTGGCCGTCATAAAGAGAAGTAGGAGGGTGCATTATGGTTCTCTGGAAGGCCCCGGACGACTGCATTATCACCTGCTGAGCCGCGAATTATCATACAGAAGCCGCCATAAAGGCAGCTGCCCGCACCTGGTGACGTGGGCAAGACGTATATCCTTCACTAACACACGTCCCTCTGTCTCCCTCAGTGGTCTGACGCCAGGTTGGTCAAGCGTCTTGTTGGACCCTCTCCCTCTGCTGCTCCTCCACCTCCCTCTCCCTCTGCTGCTCCTCCACCTCCCTCTACCTCTGCTCTTTCTCCACCTCCCTCTCCCTCTGCTGCTCCTCCACCTCCCTCTCCCTCTGCTGCTCCTCCACCTCCCTCTACCTCTGCTCTTTCTCCACCTCCCTCTCCCTCTGCTGCTCCTCCACCTCCCTCTCCCTCTGCTCTTTCTCCACCTCCCTCTCCCTCTGCTCTTCCTCCACCTCCCTCTTCCTCTGCTCCTCCTCCACTTACCTCTCCCTCTGCTCCTCCTCCACCTCCCTCTTCCTCTGATCCTCCTCTACCTCCCTTTTCCTCTGCTCTTCCTCCACCCCCTTCTTCCTCTGCTCTTCCTCCACCTCCCTTTTCCTCTGCTCTTCCTCCACCCACCTTCTTCCTCTGCTCTTCCTACACCTCCCTCTTCCCCTCTTCCTCCTCTTTAGCGTCCATCCTTAACACTGGCATGATTTCCATCATCAACCTGGCTATAGCAGATCTATAACCGTAGTGGTGGCAAAGGTGGAGTTAATAAACCCGTATTCGATCCGGGGTTAAAAGACATGTCTTCTACGAGGCAACAGATGTTGCCATGCAAGACCTTTTTAAGTCAGGTGTTCAATGGGCCTCACACCTCACGCGAGAGATTGTCAATTGGCCTCACACCGCCCTCAGTGCTCACGTCTCGGATTGATACTTAGAAGAAAAGGTAAATGAAAGAAGTATCTTAAACCACACAGTCTAGTGCACGAGTTAACTCATCTACCCCTCTGGTTTCCCGTCTCCCGCCGCCCCTCTGTTCAAATGAGAGACATGAACCTCTTCTTCCCTGAGGTGGTGTTAATTCTCGTGTAACATACACCATCTCCCTGACTCCATTCCCCTTCCTGAGTGAGACGTCTCGCTTTTCCTGTCACCTCCTCTCCCGGATACCACCACCTTCCCTCCTCCTCCTCGTCCTCCTCTACCTCAAGGTGTCTTCCCCTTGAAATATATCATCCGATCACTTGACTGCACTAACCAAGGAAAGCCATCAGGAATCCTTACCACCCATCACCCGGGCGATGCCACACGCCAACTCTCCTCCCACCATCATCGATTCTCCAATCAACATCAACTCGGACCCTGCCATCACCTGGGCCCTCCTCAACCAACACCACGCCTCATCAAGCCACCCCGCCACACCAAGGACCTTGCCTCAGCCCGCTGAGCCTTCCTGGCTTTATCTCCGCCCGCTGAGGAGCCAAAGGGCCTCATCAGGTCACAAACGGGGCCGGGGACCTCTCTCGAAGTGACTCCTGTAGAAGGATAAGAGGTTCCCAAAGACATCACCCTCAACCTCCTACCAATAATGGACTCATCTGCCCAAAAAAAAATAAGGTAGGCAGAAAAAGAATATGTGACGCCATTTTCCCTCCCCCTTTCTAGATCAGCTGTTTCAGTCTTTCTATACTCACTAGATCAGCTGTTTCAGTCTTTCTATACTCACTAGATCAGCTGTTTCAGTCTTTCTATACTCACTAGATCAGCTGTTTCAGTCTTTCTATACTCACTAGATCAGCTGTTTCAGTCTTTCTATACTCACTAGATCAGCTGTTTCAGTCTTTCTATACTCACTAGATCAGCTGTTTCAGTCTTTCTATACTCACTAGATCAGCTGTTTCAGTCTTTCTATACTCACTAGATCAGCTGTTTCAGTCTTTCTATACTCACTAGATCAGCTGTTTCAGTCTTTCTATACTCACTAGATCAGCTGTTTCAGTCTTTCTATACTCACTAGATCAGCTGTTTCAGTCTTTCTATACTCACTAGATCAGCTGTTTCAGTCTTTCTATACTCACTAGATCAGCTGTTTCAGTCTTTCTATACTCACTAGATCAGCTGTTTCAGTCTTTACATATTCATTAGGTCAGCTGTTTCAGTCTTTCTATACTCACTAGATCAGCTGTTTCAGTCTTTCTATACTCACTAGATCAGCTGTTTCAGTCTTTCTATACTCACTAGATCAGCTGTTTCAGTCTTTCTATACTCACTAGATCAGCTGTTTCAGTCTTTCTATACTCACTAGATCAGCTGTTTCAGTCTTTCTATACTCACTAGATCAGCTGTTTCAGTCTTTCTATACTCACTAGATCAGCTGTTTCAGTCTTTACATATTCATTAGGTCAGCTGTTTCAGTCTTTCTATACTCACTAGATCAGCTGTTTCAGTCTTTCTATACTCACTAGATCAGCTGTTTCAGTCTTTCTATACTCACTAGATCAGCTGTTTCAGTCTTTCTATACTCACTAGATCAGCTGTTTCAGTCTTTCTATACTCACTAGATCAGCTGTTTCAGTCTTTCTATACTCACTAGATCAGCTGTTTCAGTCTTTCTATACTCACTAGATCAGCTGTTTCAGTCTTTCTATACTCACTAGATCAGCTGTTTCAGTCTTTCTATACTCACTAGATCAGCTGTTTCAGTCTTTCTATACTCACTAGATCAGCTGTTTCAGTCTTTCTATACTCACTAGATCAGCTGTTTCAGTCTTTCTATACTCACTAGATCAGCTGTTTCAGTCTTTCTATACTCACTAGATCAGCTGTTTCAGTCTTTCTATACTCACTAGATCAGCTGTTTCAGTCTTTACATATTCATTAGGTCAGCTGTTTCAGTCTTTCTATACTCACTAGATCAGCTGTTTCAGTCTTTCTATACTCACTAGATCAGCTGTTTCAGTCTTTCTATACTCACTAGATCAGCTGTTTCAGTCTTTCTATACTCACTAGATCAGCTGTTTCAGTCTTTACATATTCATTAGGTCAGCTGTTTCAGTCTTTCTATACTCACTAGATCAGCTGTTTCAGTCTTTCTATACTCACTAGATCAGCTGTTTCAGTCTTTCTATACTCACTAGATCAGCTGTTTCAGTCTTTCTATACTCACTAGATCAGCTGTTTCAGTCTTTCTATACTCACTAGATCAGCTGTTTCAGTCTTTACATATTCATTAGGTCAGCTGTTTCAGTCTTTCTATACTCACTAGATCAGCTGTTTCAGTCTTTCTATACTCACTAGATCAGCTGTTTCAGTCTTTCTATACTCACTAGATCAGCTGTTTCAGTCTTTCTATACTCACTAGATCAGCTGTTTCAGTCTTTCTATACTCACTAGATCAGCTGTTTCAGTCTTTACATATTCATTAGGTCAGCTGTTTCAGTCTTTCTATACTCACTAGATCAGCTGTTTCAGTCTTTACATATTCATTAGGTCAGCTGTTTCAGTCTTTCTATACTCACTAGATCAGCTGTTTCAGTCTTTCTATACTCACTAGATCAGCTGTTTCAGTCTTTCTATACTCACTAGATCAGCTGTTTCAGTCTTTCTATACTCACTAGATCAGCTGTTTCAGTCTTTCTATACTCACTAGATCAGCTGTTTCAGTCTTTCTATACTCACTAGATCAGCTGTTTCAGTCTTTCTATACTCACTAGATCAGCTGTTTCAGTCTTTCTATACTCACTAGATCAGCTGTTTCAGTCTTTCTATACTCACTAGATCAGCTGTTTCAGTCTTTCTATACTCACTAGATCAGCTGTTTCAGTCTTTCTATACTCACTAGATCAGCTGTTTCAGTCTTTCTATACTCACTAGATCAGCTGTTTCAGTCTTTACATATTCATTAGGTCAGCTGTTTCAGTCTTTCTATACTCACTAGATCAGCTGTTTCAGTCTTTACATATTCATTAGGTCAGCTGTTTCAGTCTTTCTATACTCACTAGATCAGCTGTTTCAGTCTTTACATATTCATTAGGTCAGCTGTTTCAGTCTTTCTATACTCACTAGATCAGCTGTTTCAGTCTTTCTATACTCACTAGATCAGCTGTTTCAGTCTTTCTATACTCACTAGATCAGCTGTTTCAGTCTTTCTATACTCACTAGATCAGCTGTTTCAGTCTTTACATATTCATTAGGTCAGCTGTTTCAGTCTTTCTATACTCACTAGATCAGCTGTTTCAGTCTTTCTATACTCACTAGATCAGCTGTTTCAGTCTTTCTATACTCACTAGATCAGCTGTTTCAGTCTTTACATATTCATTAGGTCAGCTGTTTCAGTCTTTACATATTCATTAGGTCAGCTGTTTCAGTCTTTACATATTCATTAGGTCAGCTGTTTCAGTCTTTCTATACTCACTAGATCAGCTGTTTCAGTCTTTCTATACTCACTAGATCAGCTGTTTCAGTCTTTCTATACTCACTAGATCAGCTGTTTCAGTCTTTCTATACTCACTAGATCAGCTGTTTCAGTCTTTCTATACTCACTAGATCAGCTGTTTCAGTCTTTCTATACTCACTAGATCAGCTGTTTCAGTCTTTCTATACTCACTAGATCAGCTGTTTCAGTCTTTCTATACTCACTAGATCAGCTGTTTCAGTCTTTACATATTCATTAGGTCAGCTGTTTCAGTCTTTCTATACTCACTAGATCAGCTGTTTCAGTCTTTACATATTCATTAGGTCAGCTGTTTCAGTCTTTCTATACTCACTAGATCAGCTGTTTCAGTCTTTCTATACTCACTAGATCAGCTGTTTCAGTCTTTCTATACTCACTAGATCAGCTGTTTTAGTCTTTGCATACTCATTAGGTCAGCTGTTTCAGTCTTTACATATTCATTAGGTCTGCTGTTTCAGTCTTCCTATACTCATTAGGTCAGCTGTTTCAGTCTTTACATATTCATTAGGTCTGCTGTTTCAGTCTTTCTATACTCACTAGGTCAGCTGTTTCAGTCTTTCTATACTCACTAGATCAGCTGTTTCAGTCACTCCATCCTCGTTAGCTCTGGACCTCGTCTCTTCATACGACTTTTGACTTGTGACAATTTTCTGTAAATCGATCTATCAAAAGGTAATATACCTGTCCACTTCACCTACAACAGACAGGCTTAACACTGCCATCTTTCTATATCTAACTTCTTTTTTTCTATACCAGTCCTTCTATACGAGGACATCCTGCTCTTCCCGTCTCTCTACTATGGCAAGGCTTAATGCTCCAGTCTTTGTGAATATTCCTGTATGATATGTTGCGCCATTACGTCGCGTCTCAGACCTATATTATTTTAGTTATTCTCTAAGTTACATTTCTCCTCGTAACGTCCCTCAGACACAGTTTCCAAGTCATATATATATATATATATATATATATATATATATATATATATATATATATATATATATATATATATATATATATATATATGGTGGGTTTGTTGATCTAACTCTTCTGTACGTTTGTATATACACCGGCTCTGTTGATTTAACCCATCTAGACACCTACATGTGTCTGCTGTGTCTCCATGTGTAGGAGAGACGTCTTGCCAAGCAACCCCACACACACACACACACACACACACACACACACACACACACACACACACACACACACACACACACACACACACACACACACACACACACACACTCTGGGCCAGAAACCTAAGTCCTCAGTATGAGTCTTATCTTCATCTACATACGAATAGATGGATCACCTCTTTCATTCCTTCATATAAATGGCGAGTATCAAGGAACTTGAGGTTAAATGTTTCCTTCCATAGGATCGAATCTTTCCTATATCATCGGCAGGAGGTGTTGAGAGGACCAACCCTGACACACATAGAGGATCCGATAGTGCTGCTGTCTGTTCCGTGTCCCTTACGTTGATCGATCCTCTTGGAGAAGAATTGGATCTTGTATCGTGCCTGTTCTTCAGCCAGTGGATAGATTTTGCGATACTGTGAAGAAAAAGACTTTGACATGTCTGTTGCCCCCATTTAGGCTACGTAAGGCCCAGAGTGACACTACAAACATGTCTGTTGCCCCCCATTTAGGCTACGTAAGGCCCAGAGTGACACCACAAACAATAGAAATGGTTATAGTCAATCGAAATCCTATGTAGACATCATAGTGACTGTTTCCTGTTCTGATTAAAAACAGAAAACAGTCGTCCTCTCAGACTTCAATAGCCATATATTGTAATTCTCAAAGTCACTTCAAAATCTGAATAGTCAGCGATGAAACGTACATCATCATTTCACTATTTACGTTGGAGGCTCCAGTTACATCAAAGAAGGGACTTAATTGAAATATAGAGAGGATTATGGAAGAGGAAATAGAAGAGAGAAGGGAAAGTTTTCATTCGAATTTTGGAGGAAGTGAAAAAAAAAACCTGTCTTTTGAAATGTGTGCCTGGTCGTAGCTACTGAGGAAGATATGAGAAGGTGGAAAGTTCCAAAGTAAATATGTGTGTGTGTGTGTGTGTGTTTGTGTGTGTGTGTGTGTGTGTGTGTGTGTGTGTGTGTGTGTGTGTGTGTGTGTGTGTGTGTGTGTGTGTGTGTGTGTGTTATGTCTGAGAATAACGTTGTGTTATGGCTTAGGTTAGCGTTGGGCTTGGAGAAGATAACACTATTAGAGAGAGAGAGAGAGAGAGAGAGAGAGAGAGAGAGAGAGAGAGAGAGAGAGAGAGAGAGAGAGAGAGAGAGAGAGAGACAGACAGAGACAGACAGACAGACAGACAGGCAGACAGGCAGACAGACAGACGGACAGGCAGAGACAGACAGACAGAGACAGAGACAGACAGACAAAAGAGACCGACTGAATATCATCCCTTCTTCGAAGTAAGAGAGAGACAGAGAGACAGAGAACCCTTGACTCGAGTCTAATTATCTCTACGAAAATGTGTTGGGGCTAGACACTGAGTTTCCTCTTCCCGTCCGGCCACACGCAAGACTTGTTACATGTGTATACATATACACATACACACGCAGGAAGCGAAGGACCACGTACCGGAAAATTATCTCCTGTAGTCTGGGACCCGGGAGCTCCTAACAAGTCTTATTTCCTTCACTTGGGAGAGCAAGGCAGCAGCTCACTTTCTCAGACACTGTAGCAAACGGGGAACAGAAGAGGGAGAGAGAGAGAGAGAGAGAGAGAGAGAGAGAGAGAGAGAGAGAGAGAGAGAGAGAGAGAGAGAGAGAGGGGGAGAGAGAGAGAGAGAGAGAGAGAGAGAGAGTGTGTGTGAGTGTGAATTCTACGTTCATTTAGGATTTTCATTTGTCACCAAGTATATCCTTCATTAGTTAAAGTTAAGGATATACGAAGCAGTTTATCGTATGCCTGGCAGCTCAATTGTATGCCCCGGCGCTGGATGGCCTCCGCTGCCAGTTGGCAGTTGGAAACTCTCTACAGAGTCGGTAATCATTTAGCTAAATTTAGAGGAATTATAGACGTCATTTATGTCGCCTGCGTTTAATGATTCTTATACATTATACACTCTCGTGCATGATACATTCTCATACATTATACATTCTTCTGTTCTCGAAGGATTGTACAATAAACCACAATGATGCAAGTCGACTTTGGATCACCAGAAACCTGTATCTAATTCATCTCACATTTGATAATTACAGCAATGGCGTATTCGACTTTTATTTTCTAAGTTTATATAGCAAGAGTCTATGATTAGAGCAATGGCGTATTCGTCTTCCATTTTCTAAGTGTATACAGCAATATAGTCTATAGACATAATTCAGTCAGTGATAACAAGAGCTTGTTATCGTCCTAATATGATTCTGTGTAAACACTGGGACTCAGTGAGAGATAACCTCAAAGCCATATTTCTTCCGCTGTCGCCTTTGGCCTCTCACTCCCTCCACAAAACACGGAGCTGGCATAAGAATACTTGGGTTATCCCCTTTGTGTATACCACTCAGGGGTTTGCGTTCGATGATGTGTACACATGCAATATGAGTCACATATTGCTGTTTCTGAAAGTCTTTGCCCAATATGACCTGGCCTTGTCGTCCCTCTAATCATTTCTTAAGGATTATTATTGATTTTACAGTTTTCTGGAGGAAGTTCCGCTGAGAATTTGTTTGTCTAGCGATCGCTTCGTCTCATAGACATATAAATAGCTGGTGTTTATTATTACGAAATGTTCCATTTTGAGGCATCTGCCTCCACTCTGTGTGTTACTTATGCAAACTATGTCGGCTGAGTGTGTCCCTGGAGTCGTCCAGCACAAAGTTGAGGAAGTTGAAGTATGTTTTATATCTTTATAACGATTTATATGAATTTACATGAGTGTGGTAATAACACGCCTCGACACATGACCACCTCATGTGGAACGGTAGAAGAGAAAGACATTAATCAGGGTTCCCTTACGTGTTGGTAGACCTGATGCCTCGAGGTGTGAAGAAAGAAAGAGTTCATGAAAGAAGGTAAGACGAAGGAAGGAGTCATGTTCTATAGATTCGGTGTTCGATGAAGGAAGGAAGGCCACGTAATATCAAGGTACCCATACAGTCTTCCAAACGCAACCAGAAAGTAACCACCCTTCAGCAGACCACGCCTTTCCCTAGCCCCTAATGGTGCTGGGCATGAGTTCTGAGGTTATACATCAATGGATAGACGCCCTTGTGGTGACCCCTGTGGTTAAAGGTCAATATATTAGCTTCAAGCAATAATGGTCTGTACCCTTTAATGCGGAAGTGAGTTCCCCCGTCGCTCACTGGACACCGACCTCGACTGAATCAAACGATTTTCTGATGTTAGCACAGCTCCACAGACCTCACCAGAGGACCTACGTCTCCCTCCTGCTCCACGCCTTACCCCCCTCCTCCTCCCTCACCAGAGGACCTACGTCTCGCTCCTGCTCCACGCCTTCCCCCTCCTCCTCCCTCCCTCACCAGAGGACTTGCGTCTCCCTCCTGCTCCACGCCTTCTCCTCCTCCTCCTCCTCCTCCCTCCCTCACCAGAGGACGTACGTCTCCCTCCTGTTCCACGCCTTCTCCTCCTCCTCCTCCTCCACCCTCCGTCACCAGAGGACCTACTTCTCCCACGTACTCCACTCCTTCTCCTCCTCCTCCTCCTCCCTCCCTCCGTCACCAGAGGACCTACTTCTCCCACTTACTCCACTCCTTCTCTTCCTCCTCCTCCTCCTCCCTCCCTCCCACACCAGAGGACCTACGTCTCCCTCCTGCTCCACTCCTTCTCCTCCTCCTCCTCCTCCCTCCCTCTATATATGTACATCCAGGAACATGGTGTTCACAGCGTCACACTGGGAGCACGAGCAGCCAGACGAAACGCTAGCTGTAGGAGACGTAAGACCCACCTCGACTGACCAGTACCACTTAAATAACTCAATATTTAGAGCAATGTTCCTTTTTCTTCTGACCTGGGTGGTACAAGTGCTCCGTCCCACCATTTACGAACTATTGTGTGTATATCATAGGTTTCCAGAGGGTATATGGCATTGTATGGGGTAAGAAGGGGATATTAGATTCAAGGCGAACACAGTCTGGTCTCTTGAGATTTTCTCCTTTTTTTTCTTTATCTTCCAAAAATGAGAAAAAAAGGAGTCAAGAGTTATGTAGCTTTGTGACAATATACGTCTCCTGTGAGAGAGAAATGATCAAAAACGACAATTATCTTCTAAAAATGAGAAAAAAAGGAGTCAAGAGTAATGTAGCTTTGTGACAATATACGTCTTCCGTGAGAGAGAAATGATCAGATAAGACTAAGCCACGAAAACATTTCAAAGGGAGGAAATTCCCCTTTCCCCTCCCAGGAACTAGAAACAAAAGAGATACGACAAATATTCTTTTTCTCCCCGAGTTGTACACGGCACATAAGGGTAGGCTGTCGGAGACAGACGCTGGCGAAGGTGACTGTCACCAAAATAACACCTTGTGACACGATACAGCCAGCCATTTGACAAGCTGTGGCACAGACTAAGAAATCTTGTCGTGTATCTGTGACTCACATGGCTTGTATCATTGGCAGATTTTATAGATACATTTTCATGTTGGTGATGCGTATATTTTGATATCAAGTCGTGCTTAGAAAGGCTGGTTCTGTCATTTCCATATAGAAGGTAGGAGGGAAATAGGGAGTTCCTGTATTGCGTTTAGGTCGTCGAAGACTCTGATCTTAGATTGTATCTATCGCAGGTTCGGTTACCTTTCTTGGATCATGTAAAAAGCTTTCCAAGTTTTGGGGTGATTACGTTAGAGTAGATTAAGTTGTTAGATTAAGTTAGATGATGTTCTGGGGATTACGTAGAAAGCTTTTTAAGTTTAGGATGATTAAGTTAGAGTAGATTAAGTTGTTAGATTAAGTTAGATTATCTTCTGGGGATTACGTTAAAAGATTTTTTTTTTAAGTCTGGGTTGATAAGTTAGAGTAGATCACATTGTAGATAAAGTTAGATAGACTTAAGTTAGCTTAGGAAACATATACAAAAGGTTTCTTTTGATTACACCAGATTACATTATGTAACTTTCGTCTACCAATTGATGGAGAATGCAAAAATGATAATTTGGTCCTCGCAAGTGATCAATCAACTCAGTGATTACTTTGCTATGTTGTACTTTGCTATCATTTCTTTAATGCTTACAAAGTATTCGGTCACGTAAGTGTTTCTGGTGATGGCATTGGAATATGTGGTGGTAACCCACACGCGTATCCACCAGCAAGAGGATCACAGATAACACTTTCCATCGAGATAAAGTTTTCTATAATTGACAAAAAAAATCTATATTTTTCAAAAGCGATATAGAATATTTCACTGTAAAAGAAAATGATATTCTATTCAGGAATATCCTACTTCAGGTATTATATCTTTATTGATAAATTCCATCCTTTAGGAATAATAGATTTTTAGGATTTATACAAACAGAACTTTAACTAACTTCACTTACAAAGGAAAAGACGGGTAATTAATGATAATTAGATGTCAAAGACTAAACACGAATGAGAGAGGAGACGTCTTGATTCATACGATCGAGGGAGAAAGGTAAAGTTTAGAAGTGTTTACGTCAAGGAGATAAAGTCTCCAATGAGGGAGATCAGAGCCAGAGATGTAGGAGATATTGGTGAATAAATAAGTGATACGGGAGACTTATGGTGGAGCCTTCTGTTGCCATCACTCATAGCAGGTGATACAGACCATCTTGTATACATATGTATCATCACATCGAGTCTCCTCATCTATGATGCTCTTCATACATATGTATCACCAAGCCCGAAGCGAGTCTCCTTCTCATACATATGTATTACATACAGTCGACATAAACCTCTTCATACATATGTATCACATACAGTTGACATAAACCTCTTCATACATATGTATCACATACAGTCGACATGAACCTCCTCATGCATATCACAGACGGTGATACAAGCAGAGCCATGAAGGAACCATCTGCTTCACCCAAGCCAGACAGATGGTACAATCTCAGCTGGTCCTCCACCCTGCTACCTGGCTGGTAAGATCCCAATAAACACAAGAATCCCTCTGAGTGGAAATGATGTCAGAGGTCGGAGAATCAAGGAGGCTTGGCGCTGCGGGAGGCAGGAGTGAGAAACGACTAACTCCCTTAAAAGATATTGGAACTTTGAGTAAGGGGATTAGATTCCATTGGTTACATGACAAGCTCATAATCTCTATTGGTATCTAAGTCTCAAAGGATCCTAAAGGTTCAGTGTGAGTCTATGCAACATGAAGAAGTGGAAAACATGTCTGTATTCTAGAAATGTATTCGCTGATGACTAAAGACATTTTGTGAGGTCTTCTCGATCAACAGCATCAAGATTAGGAGATTCTTTCTATGTCATCCACTTGGTCCTATGTCTTCTCTACCTCCAGCTGGTGTCTCCAGGACCTCGGTAGATCTATGTCACAAACGCATCTGGTGAAACAGGCCACGCCAGACGTACTTTCCACAAATATATTTTATTCTTGTCTTCGACAGCCAGAATATGGTTGTCAGCATAAAACTACTGGACCATTATGTCCTTTTTTTTTTTTAATGGTCGAAGTTCCTCGCTGACAGAAACCCACATCAGTGCCAAGACTTGTGTGAAACAGGGAAAAGTCTTGGAAGAGAAATAAGAATAGATGAAAAAGGAAAATATATATTCTATGAGCTTTGGAGGACATTGGAATTCCTGCCTTTTTAAAAAAGGGTCTGATGGATGTTGTTCGCAGTTAGTATGAAGTGATTGGAATATCTCAAGCTTTGCACAATTGAGAAAGAGATACTTAACATTACGACCCTACACTCCTGTGTTGCCATTGGCTACAGAGCAATCACGTGACCCTGATTCCCGTTCATTTCGAGGTAATACCTGATGGTTAGGGGGCATCCTAAAAGCCAGCTCTCGGGATCAAAAATCAAAGTAATATCTGTAGACGAGGGAGAGTGAAACACTACCCTGGAGTAATGCAAGCGGGTCAGGGTTAGACATCACACACAGACTAGGCGAACTGATAAGTCGATGGCTTTGGACTCATCTTTCCAGCACGTATGTAAAAACCAAAACTTGCCAATATGTTAGAGTAGTATTCCCTTGAAAGAGGGATCAGTCCTTTGACTTAAATGATCCGATTGTTTAAGAGGAAAACTATGGTATCTGAATAGAAGTTCCAGTTGCTTCTAGGCAGTCTTATCTTATCTGTGTATAACAGGGTTTTAAGGATGTTTCAAAACGTTATTACAGTGATACTAAGTATGTTTAGAATATTCAGTGATGGAATTACCGGTCCATCATAGGAGATAGGAAAGTTTTGAGGAATTTTAGAAGGAGAGATGCGTTGATATTGGGTTTTAGAGAGCAAAATTTATCCAAGCAATCACAAAAGAGCAAGCTCAGTGGGTAGTGAGAAGGAGAGAGAGAGAGAGAGAGAGAGAGAGAGAGAGAGAGAGAGAGAGAGAGAGAGAGAGAGAGAGAGAGAGAGAGAGAGAGAGAGAGAGAGAGAGAGAGAGAGAGAGAGAGAGAGAGAGAATAGCTTTTTGGACAGTCCGAAAAAAATATGTTACGAGAAGGGGCATAAAGCGAGAGTCATGGGGTTCAAGGGAAGGCCAGAGAGATGATCCAGTGTTGATTTATATGAGGAAAGAGAACAACAAAAGAGTTTTGTTCGGTCTGTGGGAGAGACAGTTATCATCTCATCACAACGGAAATACGAAGGAACGGCAACACAACAGAAGTTGTGGGAGATACATTTGGCTAAAGACATGCGAGATCTTTCAGCGGATAAAGATAAGTTGTTATCGCACTTGTCTATCGATAAAGGAACACTGATAATGCAAGGTTTCATTTATGTAAGATTTGGCGATATGAACATCTATCTACAGGTGCTTATATGTCTACTTCTCACCCCATCTTGTGTTATCATAATAAGGAACATTAAATTAGGATCATTAGAAGGTAATTATAAGATTATAATCATCAACGCATCTGTGAGTCTGTGTGATGTCTCCCCCCACAGACCCCAACAGACGACTCCAGCGCCACCAACAGACAGTATGGTCGCCAACAGACGACTCCAGCACCACCAACAGACAGTATGGTCGCCAACAGACGACTCCAGCACCACCAACAAACAGTATGGTCGCCAACAGACGACTCCAGCACCACCAACAAACAGTATGGTCGCCAACAGACGGCTCCAGCACCACCAACAGACAGTATGGTCGCCAACAGACGACTCCAGCACCACCAACAGACAGTATGGTCGCCAACAGACGACTCCAGCACCACCAACAGACAGTATGGTCGCCAACAGACGACTCCAGCACCACCAACAGACAGTATGGTCGCCAACAGAAGGCAGGGCCGTTGTAAAGAGAAACGGACTGTCTGTTTCTGGGACAAATAGTGGTAATTTGTGGCTGCCGAGGAGGGCATGGACATGGTCGCTGTATTTCTCGCGGAGGAAACCTCTTCCGTTTGTGTTCTTACCCTTCCCTTTACCTCCCATCACCCTCCATTTCCATGCCACTCTACCCTTTCCAATACCCTTCCAGTCCCTACCCACGCCTATGTCACCTTTACCCATCCCTTCCATACCTCCCCACACCTCACTCTGCCTTGCTCACACAACACATCTTCCCCTGCCGGAGAAACTGGAACCATCAAACGCAAAGAGCATCTGCGCATGTGTGAAGTATAATGGAAGTTCAGACGGGGTTCGAATGTGGGGCTTAATGCATGGCTTTTGATAAGTGGAATGAAACCATCACAAGTGAAAGATAATGATAAAGTTATGCCAGTAACAATAATTGTCTTCCTACTATGAACCCACACGAACTAGAGGAGAAACAGAGGTACATTTATAAATGAAATGGATATACGATAAATCAAAGACTCGAATAAGAATACATAACCCTGTCAGAATATTTGTAGCAAAGATGTGATGTAACAAATATCACATAATGAAACGCTACTTTGGCTGTATTACCATTCTATGTGGAATCCGAATGCACAACCATATAGACTCACGAACAAAAGATTCTGAGATATGCCTAGGGTCTATACACCCTCGTAAGGTGGTTCGAAGATGTCCTGAGTCCCATATCTGTGCCAGTAGAGACAGAGGGTTCGATAGTGCTTCAATCAGATGTACTGCAGAATTTATATTCGTCCATCGCAGCATACCGCTGGGTAGAGTTTTGATCAGCGTTCCTATTTTGTTTGGCCATTTCGAGAGAAAGGATTTGGTACAGTTTCTAACAGGTAGGAGTGAGGTCTTATCGAGCGTCCAATTGGCAAGTCTCCCCCTTCCTTCGTTTGCCTTTTCGAGACGTGACGTTTGATACAGTTTTGACCAACCTGGTGCTAGGCTCTGTCTCTGCCTATGGAGCCAGAGGGTTAGTGACCCCTTCGACCAGATGTGTCCCAGTACATTTTGTAGTTACTGTGAGTTATGTCTCAATGTTGTTTGTGTGTCCAATTTCCCCCAAGCGATGGCGATGGAATTCTAATCCAATTACCAATTACTACTAGACCTATGCTAGAACATCTGTCAGGCTTAGGCCTACTGTGCAAGTAGAAGGGAGAGAGAGAGAGAGAGAGAGAGAGAGAGAGAGAGAGAGAGAGAGAGAGAGAGAGAGAGAGAGAGAGAGAGAGAGAGAGAGAGAGAGAGGAGCCATACGCTCTGTTCTATGAGCTTTCGTACAGGTACGAACTGTACATTGCTTCCCTTACGAGGTGACACTTTGTCTTAGTGTGACGTTAGATGCTGTGAGGTGGTAAAGACGTAACCTCTTCTATGATGTGTACCTCACACCAGGCCATGCCACCTCATCATCATCATCATCAACACACTCACAACTGCCTTTACTAACCCTAGATAAATCAACCCGACTTTATCACTCTAGCGGCTTTAAAACCATCTCATAAAAGCGGATGAAGGGAGGTCATAACTCACATATCCAATATCGACAGCAGGGCACTGGGAGCTCTTCCAGCCGGAGCTGTCACGAATCACAGACGTTTCATTAACATCTGATGGAAGAGAAGAACTGCCTTGACCAGTCTGTAGTGGACAAGACAAGACACAGGATACAGATGTGGTGTCTTTTACCTCCCGACTTCGATAGATGATGAGGGATGGCAAGGGTCAAGCTGAAAAATGATAGATACAAAGATAAGAAAGAAAAAAGAAATTACGGACACAGTCCATTTAGATAACTTTATCAAAGGTGAACAAAACCTCCTCTCATACCACAGTCATAATTGGACTAGAGTGTAACATGATAACAGCATGAAAACAACATAATAACAACACATCATTCAGAGACAGATGAACCATTCCATGCTTAAGATAAAGTAATCATAAAGTCTGGGAATTATTTCCTCTCTCATCCTTCTACAACACTCTTGTAGGCCTCAAGATCCTTGACGAGCAGTTAGGCATCGCAAACTCGACTCGAAACGATCCAGAATCTAATCAGATCATCCACAGAATGTGCTCAAGATGCCAAGAATAACCCTACACGGTATTCAGTCGAATTATAAAAGCCAAACTAGCCAGAGGTTTGGTCTACAGACGACAAGAACCATCCAAAGTCCCATCAGGCCTAATTACCCTGTATGTACATGAGACCACTCCTCTCCTCATCTAGTGGACTAATTAACTCTGTCATCTTGTTCCGTCTTTTACAGCACGTTTAATTAAGCTCGTAGTGTAAATTGGTCATTATCTTAGCCCCCCCTGATGACGGCAGAGTAACATCTTAATAGGAACACGCCCTACATCCATGCCCTGCATCCATCGAAGACCTGGTTAAAAAAGGGGTGAAGGAACGCGCCCTTCGCTCTTCATAGAGGCAAAGGGACAGAGGAAATATAGCCACGACTTAGCCATGAATTTCGGTATTTAGGGTTTCAGGTCTCCAGGAGGCTAGACCTGAGAATTACGGTAAATCTAATTTACTTCGGCCATCTGCGGTATTTGAGGCGTCTTGGACGCGACGGAGCGACCCATGGGCGCGATGGAACGACCTAAGAGCAAGATAGAATGACCCATGATCACTAAGGTTCAATTCAACGTGGTTAGATATGTGCTCAAGGGTCATATGGTCGTGCTCTAGGGTCGTACCGTCGTGTTGAAGGGTCGTACCGTCGTGATGAAGGGTCGTTCCGTCTTCCTTGTTTTCGCTGCTGTTACCATTATTGTCATAATCATTTTTCGAATTATTATTATTATCATTATGATCATTATCATTATCATTTTCGTTATCATTATTGTCATCATTATTTTCATTATCATTATCATTATTCATCTGATGGACGTCGTGTCTGTTGTATGGAGGATTGGCTGATGTCTTCAACCCTGGGATCTTATGGGTCCCAATGCTTTCCATTTGGCCCTCAAGCAAGGTTGATGGTCAGTCTGTGTCTGTGTGTGTTTCTCCTAGATTGTCTGCTTATGTCTCTGTACTGAGACTTGTCATCTTGAGTCATCTGTTTACCCATCGGTGTATCTAGCCTCTTACTCATCTCATGGGGAGCTGGTTCTCCTCGCTACTATCCCTTACTCATCATCCGATTCACTGACCATCCCACACCCACCGTCTCCTCACCATGTACTCACCTCGGCTCCCACTGAAATCCACCTCCCTTCTCGCTCCAACCTATTCATCCTAGATCCTCATCAAAGCTCTCTTCCTCCTCCTCCCTCTCCTCCTCCTCCTCCTGTTCAGTGGGAGAGAGAGCTCAAGTGGGTACCTTATGAGGCCTCTTTGACTCATTGTTGGCCCAGCAAACAGCCCTAAACCAATCTCAAACAAGTCCCCATTGAGTGGAAAAAGTCGAGTATCTCGAAAAATCAGAGTTTGGAATGCAAATAACTCGTGTTTCTGGTCTTAATTTTTGTTGCATTTTAAGATTTTTCTATTCTGGGAGGTGGGGTGGGTGTGGGGTTCTGTTTCACGAAGGATATGAGTTGAGAATCCTACTCCTCCTCCACCACCTCCTCCTTCTTCGCCCCTTCGCCCAGAAGTTTAATTAACTGTTAGTGTGCATGCTTCTGAATGTCTTATGGAGAAGATCTCACTTTCAGCAGATAGAACATTAATTCAACTGTGACTCAGACAATACTTTACATTAACTTTACGTCAACTTTGAGACTCGTAGATTTCTCATTTGTATTATAAATCGCTGTTAATTTCTGAAGGATCTGGAAATCTCTCTCATTCGTCGATCCAGGAAGTGAATTAGAGACAGGCGTATTGCGATAGCTGAGGACAGACATTTTCTACGATACCTGATTATATCTATCATCTGCGATACCTGATAACAGTTATCGTCTTCTCCAACACGGTTTGTGCTGACCCTTCTTATCTACTCCCTTGATTTGGAACCGCTTCTTATATACAATGAATCTACGAGTCAAAGAAGATGTCAAGGCAAAATCTCTCTCTCTCTCTCTCTCTCTCTCTCTCTCTCTCTCTCTCTCTCTCTCTCTCTCTCTCTCTCTCTCTCTCTCTCTCTCTCTCTCTCTCTCTCTCTCTCTCTCTCTCTCTCTCTCTCTCTCTCTCTCTCTCTCTCTCTCTCTCTCTCTCTCTCTCTCTCTCTCTCTCATTCGTACATGACAGCTATCATGATAATCTCGAAACAGGAAGAATATACGGGACGACTTCCTGTCGTATCTTCCCTCGTAATACATCTTAGTAGATTTGAGAGGCGACGAAGGTCACACTTGGGTGCAAAGGTCATTGTTGACGAAGGCGTGGCCAATGAAAACAACATAAGCTCCTTAACCTTAGTAAAACTCCCGGGCTCCGGGACTCCCACGGAGGCCCCCCCACCACCAGTGGCTCAAAGAATTACCTGACACACCTGAACAAACTAGCCAAACACCTGAACAGCTAGACACACACCTAAACAACTAGCCACACACCTGAACAAACTAGCCACACACCTGA
>NC_092265.1:21368132-21390632 GCF_036320965.1 Panulirus ornatus
AATAGATCAATGTAACAATTCCTGACCTATTTTATACAATAGCCAACATGAGATTAACTTTTCAAAAAAAAAATATCCCAATTATGGCCATCTCGGATGAGAAAAAAAAGTGTTTGAAAAGTAGTGAAAGAAATAAATTCCAGAGGTGTCTATAGACATGGCTTAAAAAGTGAGAGATTACAGTGAAGGACGAAAGAAGTTGAAAAAAATTCCAAAATTCCAGAGAAGGAATTCTAGTGGCCATTCCTCGTCTGAATGGCGTCCACAGAGAAATGATAGGAAGCAGCAGCAGCAGCAGCCAGTCTTGTGTCGTGAGTCCAGGCTTCCAGTAGCTTGAATACACGCATACAGCTCGGGAGAGTACAGCCATCGATAACAAGACATGTAGACACACTGACGTAGATTGGAGAATTGTGCGTCAGGGAAGAAACAGGTAGAGGAAAGTCACAGGATACAAGCGTAGAAGCGTAGAAGCGTATAGTGTAGAAGTGTAAAAGTATAGGGGTGTAGAAGCGTAGAAGTGTAGAAGCGTAGAAGTGTAAAGGTGTAGAGGTGTAGAAGTGTAGAAGTGTAGAAGTGTAGAAGCGTAGAAGCCTAGAAGTGTAGAGGTGTAAAGTGTAGAAGCGTAGAAGCGTAGAAGTGTAGAAGTGTAGAAGTGTAGAAGCGTAGAAGCGTAGAAGCGTAGAAGCGTAGAAGCGTAGAAGTGTAGAACCGTAAAGGTGTAGAGGTGTAGAAGTGTAGAAGCGTAGAAGCGTAGAAGACAAAGGCTAAGAGGATATCCAGGGCAAGGACAGACGATCCATTAAGATGTTCTTCTACGCATCTGTAAGTCTGTCTTATCAGCTCCCTGTCTGTCTTATCAGCTATCCATCTGTCTTATCAGCCTTTCGACTGTCTTATCAGCTCTTTGTCTGTCTTATCAGCTCTCTGTCTGTCTTATCAGCTCTCTGTCTGTCTTATCAGCTCTCTGTCTGTCTTATCAGCTCTCTAGTTGTCTTATCAGCTCTCTGTCTGTCTTATCAGCTCTCTAGTCGTCTTATCAGCTCCCTGTCTGTCTTATCAGCTCTCTAGTTGTCTTATCAGCTCTCTGTCTGTCTTATCAGCTCTTCGTCTATCTTATCAGCTCTCTGACTTCAACCTCTTTCGTGCCCATCCTCCGTAGAGCAGCGTCCTTGTCTCTGTTCTCCTGCAAGGCACATGCGGGCCACTGTTCTTCTAAGGCGTCGCAGCGCATCCCGGCCCTATGGTGACCTGGTCCCGGTCCGTCCCTCACCATCACGCCTCTGGCGGCTGCTTCCCATAGTTTCAGTGGTGCGACGCGTTATACGAGGATATACCGTTACCTCTACCGAAGCTTCGATTCTCACTTCCCCCGTTCTGTCTTTGTTGTTCCTCTTCTCTCTCTCTCTCTCTCTCTCTCTCTCTCTCTCTCTCTCTCTCTCTCTCTCTCTCTCTCTCTCTCTCTCTCTCTCTCTCTCTCTATGAGCCCGTACCTCAGTGGATGTCAAGCGCCATGCCTCTGACCCACGTAACTACCTTATCTCCCCCACCTCACCCCACACATGGGCTGTTGGCTTTCAGTCCATAGCCCTACAACCTCCCCGTCTTACACGTAAGACTACGCAACCCAGAGAATGCGTCCTTCGTAAACCTGTACTCTCTCTCTCTCTCTCTCTCTCTCTCTCTCTCTCTCTCTCTCTCTCTCTCTCTCTCTCTCTCTCTCTCTCTCTCTCTCTCTCTCTCTCTCTCTCTCTCTCTCTCTCTCTCTCCTCAAAGCCCGCTCGCTCGCTTAAGGAGAGAAGTATATGGGCAACACACTTGTACACATTACCCAAAACAAGTGGCGCTGATGCTATTGCCTCGTGAGCCAAAAATCTATTTCTACTTTGTTAAAAAAAGGGGGATATCCATTTTTGTGTTGCTCTGACAATATATGAATAGTATTCTTCTACTTAGCTGGCACAATGGCAAGTCGTCTTCTCTACTTTCCTTCCTACACTCGTAAAAAGAGACGAAAATGTCTTTCGCTCTAAGAAGAAATTTTATCTTGAACTTCCTCTTTAAGTCTTCTGTCTTGCTATCTTCAAGACTTAGTCACCATTTCCTGCTCTGACGAGGTAGCGAGCAAGAAAAGGAACCCTGAGCCTTCAAGAAGGATCAGCTTTCCTCGCCTGGCTCCTCCTTCTGCACTAACACTTCGAAATTGAAACACAAAAAAGGGGAAGGATATACGCCCCATCTCCTATCCCCCATTGCCGCTCCTCCTTGTCGCCTTCTACGACACACAGGGAAGACATGGGGCAGTATTCCCCCTCCAACATCACCTGGGATTTAGGAAACACAGACGACGTATATCGTCATCACGTTGTATATACATATATATCCCATGCGATTGAGGAAGTCGTCTGGGAAACCGTGTGTCCCGCCATGAATCATGGCCTTAACTCATCCCCTAGTGGCTATGGTTCATCGGCTCTGGAGGCCCATCAGAGATACACCTGATGAATAATTTTCCTCCCACTATTCGGTGTCCTGCCTCTAAGGGCCTCCTCATACTGTATGATTCTAATGATTCATTAGATCGTTAAGACGCCAGTTATGATTCACGGTTAATCTCAATTCAAGGAGAACGAATTAGAAAAATAGCGTGAAGGAGATTAGCTGGCTCGACATCCAAAATACCACAGTTATTGCCTGTGTGTGTTTTCCTCCCCTCTCCACCAGCCCATTGTATATGCAAATTGGCAAGAGTGAGGAATGGTCTTGACCCTATATCCCCAGTGACACCAGATAAGTAACTGTAGATGCAAGATAAATAAGGAAAGGATGGGGGAATGCGTCTGAGAGAAAGGGGAGAGTTCTTTTGGCAAAGACGTAGGGACTTGGAGCGAATAGAAATAGATGAACGAAGAGGTGATGTATGATGAAGGAGATAAGAACTAGGATTGCATGTAAGGGGAAGAGGACGTATAGATATATAACGTAAGGGGAGCAACAGGCCCGTCTGTGAACCCTAAGGAACGCCCCTGGTTTGGAGGAGCTGGAGGTTGGATATGGACCTTCGAAAGCGCGCAGGCAGACGGGCGCTGACGAAGGACGTCTGTCTGCCATGATCATCCATTAGAGCCTATATATTTTCCATTCATTTCTTCATCCATGTATTATCACAATCTAGTAAGGAAACTCAATATATATTCAGGATTTTTCTCGTATTTTGCATTTTGTTATAGACATCTGGTAACAATGGTATACTAACTTCTTCGTATGTTATGTACGTCTGGGATATGATTCTCCCTCACTCCTGTATTTCCTTCTTCTACTCTTACTTTCACTCATTTCAGTTAGTTATCGTAATGGAACACATAAGAAATGAGTCAATCCACTCCACTTTCTTCAACACTTCTTTCAAGAGTCAAAGTTTTTTCGTTCTTTCATTCGCTGCTTCAGGAACAAATGTAGAAAGTGTGTCTGCGATTCACGTACCCATCAAAAGACATAGGTGATTAATGCTTCAGTTCCATACGTGTTTTCCAGCACATGACTTCACCTAGTATGACACCAGCCTTCCGTCTGTTGCCACATTAACTGATGCAGTACCTTCTCCACCACATATACCACACGTCCTCCTCCAACCCAGGTCGACAAAGAGGAAAAGAAATCCTGGCAAGTAAAGTAATGAGGAAAGCAGGAAAGGAAAGAAGTGGTTAATGGTGTATATTAATGGGGGAATATTAAGCATGATGGCTTAGATATAATGGGATACGATCTAACCTGACCTGGAAGGCATGAGATAGACGCATTGCATGAATGACCCAGATATATTACCTCACGTTCGCCTTCGTCATTACGACATTCATATCATCTAAATGTCCACCACTACACGTGTCATTCTCCAGCCAAGGTCCTCACGTCTTCTCTTGGTTATTACGAATGTCTTTCGTCTCTAATGAGTGACACTCTCTTCTAAACTGCAGTGCAATGGTCCAGCACAACCCTGGCGCGTCTCTCCCTCGTTAGCGTCAGAGACTCGCACAAAACGCCATTCATACTTTCCACTCCATTTCAGCTCACGAGTTTGTCTCACGCCTTTGTTCATACTGTGATATGAACCCCGTCTCATTACTTCAGGGACGTACACGCACACACACACACACACACACGCACACACACACACACACAATGTGTGCGTGTGTATATATATATATATATATATATATATATATATATATATATATATATATATATATATATATATATATATATATATACATATTTTTTGTTCATATTTTGTCGCTGTCTCCCGCGTTAGCGCGAGATACGGCAAGGAAACAGACGAAAGAATGGCCCAACCCACCCACATACACATGTATATACATACACGTCCACACACACACACACACACACACACACACACACACACACACACACACACACACACACACACATATATACATGCCTATACATTTCAATGCATACATACATATGCATACGCAGACATATACATAAATATACATGTACATATTCATATATACATCGATTCCCACCGCCACCCCGCCACACATGAAATAACAACCCCCTCCCCTCGCATGTGCACGAGGTAGCGCTAAGAAAAGACAACAAAGGCCACATTCGTTCACACTCGGTCTCTAGCTGTCATGTAATAATGCACCGAAACCACAGCTCCCTTTCCACATCCAGGCCCCACAGAACTTTCCATGGTTTACCCCAGACGCTTCACATGCCCTGATTCAATCCATTGACAGCACGTCGACCCCGGTATACCACATCGTTCCAATTCAGTCTATTCCTTGCACGCCTTTCACCCTCCTGAGAAGTTCTGAGCAAATTACACACAGCGAGAAAATGTGACATGGAGTGTCCAGACACTGAGTTAACCTGACTCTCTCTCTCTCTCTCTCTCTCTCTCTCTCTCTCTCTCTCTCTCTCTCTCTCTCTCTCTCTCTCTCTCTCTCTCTCTCTCTCTCTCTCTCTCTCTCTCTCTCTCTCTCTCTCTCTCTCTCTCTCTCTCTCTCTCTCTCTCTCTCTCACGCGCGACCGCAACGCAAAACCGGTGCGTGTGGAGTATAATAATAGCAATAATGATAATGATGATGATAATGATAATGATAATGATAATAATAACAATAATAGTAATGATAATAATGATAATGATAATAACAATAATAATAATGATAATAATAGTAATAATAATAATAATGATGATGATAATATTAATGATAAAATAATTATAATAATGATAACAGTAATGATGATAATAACAACAATGATAATAATGATAATAATAATAATAATAATAACAATAATAATAATAATGATAATGATAATGATAATGATGATAATAATGATGATAACAATGATAATTTGGCCTGGATTACTTAACGACTCTGTGTTTCATATTCTTGAACAGTAACAAGCTGCTGTATGATCGTATATCATTAGCCTCGTATGACCATATCAATTAGCCCTCTGGGGTCTCCTTGTCTTGCTGAGGTTAATCTAACCATCATAATGGCTCTGCCCTTGTAATTTTAGAAGCAATGGAGTTGGATGCTCTGGTTAAGGGCAGCATAATTAAGCCAAGGCTGTCTTATTGCCCTTAATCACACAGGGTGCAGAGGAAGGGTCAGGGGAAAAAAAAGGGAGGTGTGGAGGACCTTTAGTTCGTGTTGTCTTCTGTAATAACAAGAAGTCGAGTGACTTCCTCACTTCGTCTAGAATGACTTCGATGTCCAGGGGTCCTCAGGAGGGGTTTTTACCTCCATAGGTTCTCGTGTTTCACTAGATTGTTTTCGGTCTTGATTTGTACGATAAGGGAGTCTGTTTTGATGTGGTTAGAGAGGATGGGGTTGTGTGGGTGTATGTTATCCATGTGTGGGAGGAGAAAATAAGGGCATGGGTTCATGAATGTTATAGTTGTATGTTATATTATATGTTATATGTTGTATGTTGTCTCTTACATACCAAGGCTTCCTCCCACACCCTGTGGTTATCTCTCAAACATTAATCTCGTCTTCCACGTATCCAAACTGGCTCTCAGACACCAGGGTTGTGCCCTACCCTGTGGCTGACACCACCACACAAGTGCTCTCTCTCCCACAACAGAGCTATCTCTCTCACGCTAGGGCTGTCTCTCACATATCAAAGCTGTCTCCCACACACTGGAACTACACTCTGGCTATCTCTCACGCTAGGGCTGTCTCTCACATATCAAAGCTGTCTCCCACACACCGGGGCTACACTCTGGCTATCTCTCACACACCAGAGATCTCTCCCACATGTCAGAGGTCTCTCGTTTACATCAGGGTTTCCATCCACATATTAGGATTGTCTCATATATATTGTCTCCTACATACTAGAGCTGTCTCCCATATATCAGACATGTCTCCCACATATCAGACATGTCTCCCACATATCAGACATGTCTCCCACATATCAGACATGTCTCCCACATATCAGACATGTCTCCCACATATCAGACATGTCTCCCACATATCAGACATGTCTCCCACATATCAGACATGTCTCCCACATATCCATGTCTCCCACATATCAGACATATCTCCCACAGATCAGAGCTGTCCCCCATAATATGTCTGCTTCATCTCAGTTTAGGTCATCTTAAACTAGACTTCCTGAGTTATTTTCAATATATGCTAAGAATCCTAATAAGCGCATCGTAATTAGGGAGGAAATTCAACCACTCTACCTGCTTAATTACCATAGAGACATAACAATATCATTCGTCCTGTTTGAGCAAATTGTTGGAGTAACAATTGTATACGCGACGTGAAGAAATTAAGAGAATGTTTATGAGGAATATGTCTTTGGATCCCTTTCCTGTAAGATCAGAAGATCAATTCTTATATTTCATAAAGAAGTTATCTTTATTGGTTACCAAGAAACTCCTTCCCTGTATAGTTCTTGTTATCATCATCATTATCATTAGAGTTTTTAGTATGACTATCATTTTTATCATTATCATTTTATCATTATACATACACATCCTTAACCCTTTACATGTATTGTAAGTGAAACTTGAACTTAAACACTTATGAACGTGAGTCCTGTTTTTCTCACTTAACAAATGACGTTTCCACAAGCGAGTCCAGAGTTTCCATGCATATACCACCTTCATACACGGAGTTTCCATGACACCCGAGTCCTTCGCCATTCCTCCAGCATCTACGCCTGGGATATCTCCATCCCTAATCACTCTACCTAGTACATAATCCCATCTCTTCTGAGGTCTGTCTCTCTTCAATATGCCTTCGACAGCTCAATGGCATCTGAAGCAGTCTCTGGTATAAGTTCTACACGACCATACCTTTCCATGAGATCCCAGTCATTCATCTTTCCAGTTACTCGCTCACACAAAACAAATCCATGCCACAGTGTTGCCCATTCTGTCTCTCTTCCTATCTGCGTCTCAGCTACTCACATTTTGTCATCTCCAAAGCTCGTATGTTTTTTTAATCTACCCTGACCGTCAGTCACTTGGGTTTCACAGGCATATATCAGTGTTGTGGCAAATTAATCATACATTCTGGTACAGTCTACTCTTAAAAGTTCTCCATACACCAAGACATTCACTGTACCACCAATTTACATTTTTCTCTTAATCGTTTACATCTGTCCTCAGCCTCAGTTTTCTCACTATCATCTTTACTAAACGCAAATCAAGATACCCTAAACCCATTGACATTATCTGTCTCTCCATTATGCAAATTGATCTTACAGTCTAAATTGATTCCCTTTTTCAGAGACTATAGCGTCTTATATTGACTGGCAATTCACCATTAGCTCCTCCTCCCTCAAAGGCTCATCAAACTGGGCGATCAATTTGATCAGTGTCCTCCTCTGTCCTAGAGAGCAACACATGCACCCACCATGCTCCATCAACCCCAGAAACTGATCCCCTTTCCCTTTACGGGGTTGAAAGCCTCACCTCACATTCACCCTCCACCTATCTCTCACCCCTATGGCACTTCCCCATCAATAGAAACATGAGGGGGGAACACAGTGACATGATGACGCAACCTTCAGACACTCCTACATACGATTCAAAACCCCCCAACACTCACTCCCTCCATCGCTCGCTCGCTCGCTCCCACGCACGCAGGCACCGCATCCATTTTAAAAGCTTTTAACTACGTTCAAAAGTCTTGGTTGCACATCATATGGAGACGAATATTTTCCCCCACCAGAGAGCGTTGCAGCTCGCTTTAGCATGCCACTTTACTGCATTCGTAAAAGTTGCATTCACCTCTCTCTCTCTCTCTCTCTCTCTCTCTCTCTCTCTCTCTCTCTCTCTCTCTCTCTCTCTCTCTCTCTCTCTCTCTCTCTCTCTCTCTCTCTCTCTCTCTCTCTCTCTCTCTCTCTCTCTCTCTCTGAAAGTGTCTCTGTCATTTCTCTCTCTAAAAAAAAAAGAAAAACCACTAACCTAAAATACACTTTTTCCCCCCCCCGCTTTTCTTAAACCCACCTTCTTCCTCAGGTCCACACGCATCCATTCACTTCGCCAATCATGCACTGGGAAACTAATCTATAATATTTTCTCCATTTACACTCGCTCTCTTGTCATTTTCATTTTTTTACAGTGGCACGAACTGTCCCTTTGTCCATTCATCATGCATCTGCCCACTCACTCTCCCATGTTCCCATATGTGCTTTCTAAACCCACTCTGCTTCAATTTCACACTCACTCTTCGCCATTTCACTCACCACTCTGTCTATATCTCCAACTTTATCATTCCTTTAAGAGCTTGGGGTCTTCATTCTATTTCTTTCCTGGCACATTTCTCCTCTTCCTTGTACGTATTTCTCTTTCCCTTTCTTCACCTCTCTGCTCCTACCACACCAGTTGACACGAATTATTTCACCAACATCTCTAAGTAAGAGAAACACACACACACACACACACACACACACACACACGAATAATGTCTGTTTCATTTGTTACTTTAATGTCGAGGGAGGCCAACATGGGAATGTGATGAGAAATCGACCTACATTATGGATTTACATGAGGGGAGGGGAAATGATGGATGAAGGAAACCTGATCCCAAATAGGATTCATGGTCAGGAAAGCGGTGGCTAGGATAGGGGGAGAGTGAGGTGAGGTAGCAGACGGGAAGAAACCTGGAATGCGGTTTTTCTACTGTGTGGGGAAACCAGATGACGCAAGATTACGGCAGGTGAAAGGGTCTCTACGTTCAGAGAAAACATGGTTGAGGTTTCTATATTTAGAGGGATCAGATAGCTAAATAAATATATATATATATATATATATATATATATATATATATATATATATATATATATATATATATATATATATATATATATATATATATATATATATATATATATATATATATATATATATATATATATATATATATATATATATATATATATATATATATATATATATATATATATATATATATATATATATATATATATATATATATATATATATATATATATATATATATATATATATATATATATATATATATATATATATATATATATATATATATATATATATATATATATATATATATATATATATATATATATATATATATATATATATATCTCAACGGCAAACAAGTTAATGGTCTTTCCATTGAAGTGGTGGAGTACAAGACCAGAGACCTGGAAGCCCTACTCACAAAGGCCTGGAAGTCAAAGACACCTGATCCTGGAAGCCCTAACCCTAGCCAAACAGGCCTAGAACACCAAGACACCTGAACCTGGAAGCCCTAACCCTAACCAAACAGACCTAGAACCCCAAGACACCTGAACCTGGAAGCCCTAACCCTAACCAAACAGGCCTAGAACCCCAAGACACCTGAACCTGGAAGCCCTAACCCTAGCCAAACAGGCCTGGAAGCCCAAGACACCTGATCCTGGAAGCCCTAACCCTAACCAAAGAGACCTGGAAGCCCTAACCCTAGCCAAAGAGACCTGGAAGCCCTAACCCTAGCCAAAGAGACCTGGAAGCCCTAACCCTAGCCAAACAGACCTGGAAGCCCTAACCCTAGCCAAACAGACCTGGAAGACTAAGACACCTAAGCCTGGAAGTCAAAGCCATCTGTGCCTGGAATGATAGTGCCGGCTCTCATATCATAACTTCTCCCTCCACCGTAACTCATGATACTTTCCACATATAGCCAGCAGGTAATTTTGGTCGTTTCTCATTATCTCTCAACTTTTCACATTTCATGCCCACTGATCATTCTTAAGTGAGACATCTGTTGCTCACTGGTGGATTCTCTCATAACTGGAACTTTATCTGTGTATAATTCTCCGAGAATTCAGACGAATGATTAGCATATGAGAATTTTCATCAATGCGGCTTTTATTTTTTTTCCAAGCTTCTTTCCTTTGTGTGTCGTTTTCTTTCTTCGTTTTCTTTCCTCCTTTGATCCTTGTTTGCCTCTCCTCCTCTTCCATAATTGTCTTTGCTCAAGTAGGTGGGAGGTGACATGCAGAGGAGGTCTATCTCATATCTCTCTCTCTCTCTCTCTCTCTCTCTCTCTCTCTCTCTCTCTCTCTCTCTCTCTCTCTCTCTCTCTCTCTCTCTCTCTCTCTCTCTCTCTCTCTCTCTCTCTCTCTCTCTCTCTCTCTCTCTCTCTCTCTCTCTCTCTCTCTCTCTCTCTCTCTCTCTCTCTCTCTCTCTCTCTCTCTCTCTCCAGGAGTGATAGCCAGAGACTTCATCATCGCTGGAAATTTCGTTTCGTCTGAGGACGCCCAAGCCTTCATATGCCCTACAAGAAATCAATTATGGAGGTCAATGTTTGCTTGTGAATTGATTGATAAAGGCAGTTTGCTTGGTTATCACCCACTGGACTTGCTACTTGGTTATCACCCACTGGAATTGCTACTTGGTTATCGCCCACTGGACTTGCTACTTGGTTATCACCCACTGGACTTGCTACTTGGTTATCACCCACTGGACTTGCTACTTGGTTATCGCCCACTGGACTTGCTACTTGGTTATCACCCACTGGACTTGCTACCTGGTCATCGCCCACTGGATGTGCTAGGAATAGCTGGGAGGGGAAGGTCACTCTACCCCTTTGACCACACCCACCTCCACATCCCTCCTTTACCGTCTACGTCACCTTAGTTGAGAATCTGACTTACATCATAAACATCTAATTCCACTCTGGACCTCCAAACACCTTATACACACCTCCAAGAAACCCCCCTCCCTCACCAATATTTTATCTCTCAGAACACTGTGGCCACACAGACAGTACTCCAACATACACTCCCAAACAAACTCCTCCAACCTCTCCTTACGACCAACACTCCCATCATTCCTCCAAGATTCTCGAACACCCTACAATCACCATTCCTGATCCCTCCAATTTCTCCCAGCTTCCTCAACTCCAAAAAATCCGTTCTTGAAGCGAATACCCAAGAATGATATAGTCATAACTTTTTTTTCTAACCTCCTGCTAAAGTTTGAAGATATTTCATGTAGAAAGAGGTTCGGTAAGTCAATATTTTTTTTTTTTCGTGTTGGGGGAAATTCAGTGTGGTGAAACCATAGACTTTCGATTGGCTTTGTGGGTTAAATATACAAACGGGAAAAGGACAGAAAAAGACCATTAGATCCTTTTTTTGAAGGTCTGGGGTGATGGATGGATGAAAGACACTCACTTTAGAGAGAGTTAAAAAGGCGAATAGATGTTTCAAAATGGCCCGATGTGTACTTTATACTTACAAAGACGCACAAAAACAAGGAACATTTTTCGTAGACTTCGAGTGAAGTATATATCAGTTCTCTGATAAAGATATCAATGTTGCATTTTCAAGTTCTGTTATCAGTATATCATTCGAAGCAACAATTAACCCCCCTGAAGTTAAATTACTTTGTCTCATTCATGGTAGAACAATGGTTCACGAGTTTGTATACACCACTAAAAGTGAAAGCCGAGTTATTTACATATTCATAATTGTTTACATAAACACTGTTAAAGTTTGCGTTGATTTTGAAACTATTTTGTTAATTGTGTTAACAAATTGTTGAACCACGACTCCACTTGCTCTTCATTGTAGTTAAACATGGAGGGCGAGGTCCGTAGACTGTATTCTAATTTGATATCCTTAATTCCCTAGATTCGACTTCTAGATTTATATAAAATAAGCTGTCGTGGTCGCTAGAAACCTGTTTGATCTAGGATCATATGTCTTTAGGTTGCTTACGCTTTTAAAGGTATTATGGTAACCCATTACTGGTATTACACTCCTGTTTGCATTCCCAAGGCTCATGGTAACGCATTACTAGTATAACACTCCTGTTTGCATGCCCAAGGCTCATAGTAACGCATTACTAATATTACACTCCTGTTTGCGTATCCAAGGCTCATCATTTCTATCAAACAAGTAACTAGACTGTAATACAAACTTCAGATATTCAAACCACCTCTGAATCTGACACGTTTTCTCTAAGACGATTGCGAAGAAAATGCAAAAGACATTTAGGTATCACCCCATCCACATGCTACAGAGCAGTGCATTAACAGAACACACATGATCATAAAGGCAACACAGTGAATATCTAGTCTTGCGTCGGTAGGGAAATTCTTGAGTGTGTTGCAGAGGTGAGCATACCTCACGTGTGTTGCGTAGGCAAATACGTATGAAAGTAGGTTGTACAGTCGTGTTGCGTGTGTCCGCAGATGGTTAGTGAGTTGAGGCATTCAGCGTGAGGGTATGTCCAGTAAATAACCAAGAATGGATGGTAGGGGTGAGGTGAGGACCTGCCTCCTCTTTCCTTCCTTTCCTCTCTCCGTCCCTTCTGCATTTTGAAGTCGCGAGCAATGCCATTATCAAGCAGCCAGAGGCAATAACCAGGAAGAGGAGGGGTCAGCCAATACCCGATACTCAGTGGAGCGCTCGTCACAAAAGTTCTTCCTGGGGAAGAGTTTACAGCAGAGACGAGATGGTAACAAGATAAATGGTATGAGGAGGCGGTCCTGTAATTGGGAAGAGAGAAACAGTGTGTATCTTATGAGGATATTGTGACGATCATGGCCACAAAGTTACTGGAGAAAATTGGTGTGAAAGATCTTTACTAATATATATATATATATATATATATATATATATATATATATATATATATATATATATATATATATATATATATATATATATATATATATATATATATATATATATATATATATATATATATATATATATATAGATATTATACTTAACCGCCGTTTCCCACGTTAACAAGGCAGCGCAAGGAAACAGACAAGGAGCGGCCCAACCCACCTACATACACATGTGTATATGTAACGCCCACACACGCACATATACCTATATGCACATGTACATATCCATACTTGCTGCCTTCATCCATTTCCGTCGCCACCCCGCCACACGTGAAATAGCATTCCATTCCTGTCTATCTATCTAGGGTTGGCTAAGATGATACTGCATATGATGCACACACACACACACACACACACACACACACACACACATACACAGTTCTACGTTCATATACGTACATTCTCAGCCTGTAAACACTTACATCCACACATACACCGTGCCTAACCATCCCTTACAACATTTCCTCAAACTAATCACCCTAATAATCTAGGTAATCACCTTCCTAGTCTAGTTAATCACCCTAGTAAGCTAGTTCTTCCCTTACATCCGAAGTTGTTGTTCGTTCTGTGTTTAATAATCATTATTATTCCTGCAAAATCTAGAGTTTTGTGTTGATCCGATTTCTCCTGATTTTTCGTATATTTATCCTGTAAAAAATTGTTCGATCCTTATTTCTTGTTTGTGTTGCTCTATTCTCAATTCCTGACTAGAACAGCTTCAGTCTTTTTTTATTATACATTATTCACCTCCGTACGTGACTCTCACAGAGGTGATGATGAATGAACGTGAAGCATAAACTGGTAAATTAGTTATTTATTGAATGCATGAGATCCTTTATCTACCTCTGTAACGTTCCTCCATTATCATCATATGTGTGCGATGGCTCAGCAGACACACCACTTGCAAATAGATATGTTAATTCCATGTTAAATACTACAGGGGATGGATACAATTCCATGTTAAATACTACGGGGAGCTGGATATAGATGTGTTAATCCCGCACTGATACTATGGCCTGAAGTACATATAGGCATTAATGAGCCACCTAATCAAAACAGTGCTATAAAGAAATCAAAAATAAGTTGACTTTGTATTTCGTAATTTGTACAATACTGTGGTGATAAATTGTGCTAAGAGCGGTGCTGTTCTGTATTCCATATGGACTGTCAGACCTTCAGGACCAGGTGGTAATGACTACGCGTTCACAAGGGGGATGAAGTTGTTACACCCAGGCGAAGGGTCAGGGTTTAAAAAGTCATGTCAGGTTAGGGGAAGGACCAGGTCACAAAATACATGATTTACTGTGCGGATGAGAGTGAAGTATGGACTGTCTTGTGGCGCTGGAATTGTTCAGTGTTCACACAGATGATCATCCGATGGTGAGGTGGTAGGTGGGTGGTGAACAGAGAGTTGTTCAATGTTCACACTGATGATCATCCGGTGGTGAGGAGGTAGGTGGGTGGTGAACAGGGAGACGTGAAGGTTAGTGGGCTGTGGACGAGGGAGGTGCTGTTTTACAGCTTGCTGGGTAGAGAAGAGAGGACTCATGCATTGCTGTGTTACTGTTTGCTGTACCTGCTAGAGGAAAGGGGGAGTCTGGAGGTGCTATGTAACAGCTTTCTGTGCCTCATAGAGAAAGAAGGACTCTGGAGGCGCTGTGTTACAGCTTGCTGTGACCAATAGAGAAAGCAGGACGCTGGAAGTGATGTGTTCCCGTCTGCTGTGCCTGCTAGAGAGGGAAGGACTCAAGACGTGCTGTGTTTCCTTTTTGCTGTGCCTTTCCCAGCATCACTGAAGCTGGGGGAACGAACCTGGAACATGTTGTCAAACCGACTTGAGACAAACATCAATGAAATGTTTAGATGTTGCTAGAGGAAGAAGAGGAGTCATACACACACACACATCATGGATAGTGGCCAGGGAATGATTGGACGTTTGACAAACATCACTTGTATAACTGGCATACGAAGGAGGATGGGCAAGCAACGATAGGAGGGGCTGACCAGCAGGGACAGACATAAACCTGCTGGGGTGGCAATATCCACACACACACACACACACACACACACACACACACACACACACACACAAGTAGCTCGGGAAAGCAAAACCGGGAAAGCAACTCTAACTTATGCATCTGATGCCTTTGAATGAAACACTGCAGTGGTATAAGCCAATACGTAGGAAAAAGAATTAGAAAACCATTAATTGATACAATAGGGTAATAAAAGATAGCTTGAGTTGCGTCATTTGAATTTATTTCAATACGTTATTATGTTTGGTGCAAAAGATCGAGTGAGAAAGAAAATGATGACTTTGTACTCAAAGTATTTAGAACTGAAAAATATATACATAAAACTTTTCACAAGTCGCTGCATTTATGAGCAATATAAGCATGGTTTGATATACTTACCAATATAACAGACTCATTTTTCAAAGATGTCAATATGCAGTCTTAAAAAAGGCTCAGCCATCAATTGTAATGCTGTGTTCGTCGAAAAAGTTTCATCAAGAGAAAAAAATCTACTGTTTGAAACGTCAATATCAACACCAGAAGTAAAAATTACTATCCCAGGAAAAAGTTTTCGATCAGAAAATTTTTGACAGTCAACTTTGTGAGGTGTTCGGAGTCGTCAGCTCAAATTTGCATCTCACAGACGAAGGGGTGAGGATGTAGGGGGAGGAGGAGGGGGAATAGGTGGTGAGAGGAAGGAGGAGAAAGATGGTTCCAGGGGAGAGACAGATGGCTAAAGGTTGGAGACTGATGGTTGATGTAGGTGAAAGGCAGATGGTCCCTGATGAGAATTATTTGGTTGATGAGAGGAGAGAGATGGTTCCTGGTGACAGACAGATGGTTGATGAGTGGAGACAGATGGCTGGTATGGGAGAGGCAGATGGTCTCTGAGGAGAGACATTGGGTTGAGGGACGACAGATAGGTGGTAAAGGGAAGGCAGATGGTCCATATAGAGAGACAGCTGGTGAGCAAGGGGAAGACAGGCGTTTCTGGAAAAAGATATTTCTGGTTAAAGGATATAATGCTGGTGAGAAAATATTGATGAACATGCAAGGAGGGTGAGAGGCGTGCAAGGAATAGAGTGAATTCAAACGATGTGGTATACTTGGGTCGACATCCTGTCACTAGATTGAACCAGGGCATATGAAACGTCTGAGGTAAGCCATGGAAAGGTGTGTGGTGGCTGGATGTGGATAGGGAGCTGTGGCTTCGGTGCATTGCACATGACAGCTAGAGACTGAGTGTAAGCGATGAGGCCTTTCTTCGTCTGCTTCATAGCGCTACCTCTCTGATGCAAGGGGTGGCGATCGGATGTGTTGGTATGAGAAGAGAATATATATGTAATTATCTCAATTTTCCTCCATGAATTTGTGCTATTTCCTGAGTGTGGGGTGGTGTCGGGAATGGATGAAAGCGAGCAAGTATGAATATATACATGTATACACATAGAACATACAAACCTCCAAAAGCCAGGATCGATCCTGTGTATGTTCTAGGAAGGTACGCGTTCCTATGCACTTTGTTCGTATGTATACACATGTATACGTATGTATATGTTTAGATATACGTATATGTACGTGTATATATATGTATATATATATATATATATATATATATATATATATATATATATATATATATATATATATATATATATATATATATATATATATATATATATATATATATATCAAAATGGTCGTATTTACTCATACCTTCAAGTTGAGGAGTGAATTCTGGAGTTGTAAATTTGAAAGTTAGATGAAATATTTTACGCTATTTTTGTAGAATCTTTTACTTGATGCATCAATATTTGTGGTCTGGGGTTTTGTTGACATGTATTGGTAAAGTGTGAAGAGAAATCTGAGTATTTACTTGTACTTAGATGGACAGAAATGAAGGAAAGGTGTTATTCTATGACATGGCGTTCTCATGATATATAGAACTTTTCGTGATGTTCTTTCGCGTTCATCTGTGTTATGTTATGATGTTCAACTCTTCGGGAAAATATAGAAATTATGAACCTTGTGTTAACAGCCACTCTCACTGTCTGATGATGAATAATTCATGGACACATACACACACACACACACACACACACACACACACACACACACACACACACACACACACACACATACATACACACACACACACACACACACACACACACACAAACACACACACACACATACACACACACACACACACACACACACACACACACACACACACACACACACACACACACACACACACACACATACATACACACACATACACACACACACACACACACACACACACACACACACAAACACACACACACATACACACACACACACACACACACACACACACACACACACACACACACACACACACACACACACATACATACACACACAAACACACACACACACACACACACATACATACACACACATACACACACACACACACACCAGACATCCCAATCATATCCCTAAGGACTGCAGGCAAATTCAGGCCTTATGACCAGACTCCAACACCTCGACATGAACACTACATCTAAGATCCGTATTCTTAAATTTTCTCACAGCATAGTCGACCATGTCAAAACAAAAGTGGTGTACCGAGCAAGGATTTTTCTTCAGGATGATAGATAAAGATTCTGAGAACACCATCCTGAAATGGTGAACACCGTCCTGAAATGGTGAAGATCGACCTGAAATGGTGAACACCGTCCTGAAATGGTGAACACCGTCCTGAAATGGTGAACACCTTCCTGAAATCGTGAACACCGTCCTGAAATCGGTGAACACCTTCCTGAAATGGTGAACACCGTCCTGAAATAGTGAACACCGTCCTGAAACGGTGAAACACCGTCCTGAAATAGTGAACACCAAGCATGTTCAACCCCTGTAATCATTTACTGCTGAATTCTGAAATTAGACCCTCACAGATATGTGTGTTTCGGGTGAAAGAGAAAAATATATAAACTGCAAAATTATCCTAGGCGTTCAAAACTGTTAGTAAATAGAGCAAACTAGAATGTATACAATAATGCCCTCTAGCTACAGCCTATATCATACTATTCCATCTATTATACTGACACGTTTTATTCACATAATGTATTTTGATCGGCTGTAATGACCACATCACAGGCACCCTCTGCAGCTTAGACTAGAGGCAATGTGAGTGCCTACCCCCTCCTGTTACGACCTGGTTTTAGTGAGGCTCATGTCATTGACATGGGTTTTAACAAGGGTCATAATCGCTTCCCATAGTCATGGAATTAGTGTTTTACGTTGCCAGTTATCTGATTCACCGGTAATGAGGATAATGAGATATCTACTTCGCCCGTAATGAAAGTCATAAGATATCTATTTGATTAGTAATGAGTGTAGTAAGATATCTACTTGATTAATAATGAGGGTAGTAAGATATCTACTTGATTAATAATGAGGGTAGTAAGATATCTACTTGATTAATAATGAGGGTAGTAAGATATCTACTTGATTAATAATGAGGGTAGTAAGATATCTACTTGATTAGTCATGAGAGTAATATCTACTTCACTAGTCATGGGAGTAATAAGATATATACTTCACCAGGAATGAGGGTAATAAGATATCTACTTCACGAGTAATGAGAGTAATCAAATATCTACTTCAGTAACGAAGGAAATAAGATATCTATTTGATTAGTGATGACAGTAATAAGATATCTACTTCACAAGCACTAAGAGCAATCAAATATCTACTTCACAACTAAAGAGAGTAATAAGATGTCTACTTCACAAGCAATAAGAGTAATGAAATATCTACTTCACAAGCAATAAGAGTAATGAAATATCTACTTCACAAGCAATAGAGAGAGAGAGAGAGAGAGAGAGAGAGAGAGAGAGAGAGAGAGAGAGAGAGAGAGAGAGAGAGAGAGAGAGAGAGAGAGAGAGAGAGAGAGAGAGAGAGAGAGAGAGAGAGAGAGAGAGGTGGGCGTCTCACACTCTGACAGTGGCTGAAGCGGGTGCTGACGCAACTCGTCAGTGGCTGAGTGGTGGGGTACTGCATGTTGCACACACACACACACACACACACACACACACACACACACACACACACACACACACACACACACCAACACCCGGGGTTGTGGAGCAGCCGTGTCTGGAGGGCACCATCTCTGCTTGGTGTGGGTAAGTTCGCTCCTTCTCCTGAGGTAAACACAGACGCCGGGAGAAAGGCCAAGCAATTCTTGCCTCTTGACTAGTTTGATGCAATCAGCCACACGTCTCCTTGCTGGCTCGCCCCAGCCAGCTCACAAGCCACGACTCAGGACTGTAAACAGGTCCAAATTCATAAAAATACTATCAAAAGGTCTAAATTCCTCGAGTGAAAGAAATTTTCCTTACGAAAACAGAAAGAATATGTACCAAAGGGATATATATGTACATATGTATTACCCACCGCTACTTTAATGTAACCCCTTACACACGCTCTTCTCTCTTCTTCGTCATCCCCTTCTGCTACAACCTACCTAAGATCTCTGAGTTGCTGAAGTTGGCTGGAGGTGAACCTCGGCCCGAGGAGAGTAGGAATGGAGAATGAACCCTTTTACATATTTTTCATTCGTGAAGACTGACACTCTGGCGCAGGTGAATGACGGTGTGGCACGAATGAATGACTGGTTGATGCTATTGTGTGAGTATTTGGCACTGGTGAATGACATTGTGAGACTGGAGACTGATGGTGTGACACTGGTGAATAATGGTGTGGCATTGGTGAATGATGCTGTGACACTGGTGAATGATGATGTGACACTGGTGAATGATGGTGTGGCACTGGTGAATAACTGTGTGACAATGATAACTGATAATATGGAGACTTATAAATGGGCCTCCGGTTCATTCTAACAAAAAAAAGGAAAAAAAGAAAATTTCTCTTTAAACCTTGTATCTAGTTTCCATCTAACTTTCACCTTTCCCTCGCCCCTCGTAAACCCCCTTGATCGCCATGCTCAGACTTAAAGGTATGTGTTACAACTTTCTCCTGCGTTGGTTTTGTCTTAACTATGGGAAAAAGGAAACTGTTCCTGTTCTCGTTGTACGAGTGGAGATAAATTGGATCATTCGGCAATTAAGTACGAACGTGTACAAGTGTATGCATGCAGTGTCTGCGCATGTGTATGCATGTGTATGTAGTGTTTACGTATGTGTATGTATATGTATGTATATGCTCATGTGTATATGTATGTCTATGTTGATGTGTATATGTATGTATATGTGCGTATGTGGGCATTTATGTATATGTATGTGTATATGAGTGGATGGTCCATTCTTTGTCTGTTTCCTGACGCTACCTCGTTGACGCGGGAGACAACGATTGTGCACAACAAAGAGATGATAATAGGAGTCACTTTGGTCCCCTTGACGTTTTCTTTATTCAACCAATAACGTGTTCTTTCTCTCCTGCCTCATTTTTACCTAGATGTATGTAGGCAGGTCCCCCACGGCGTCCCCACAAACACTTACATTACTCCCATCGCCAAGTCCTCCACACTGCAGTCTGCACCAACACACACACACACACACACACACACACACACACACACACACACGCAACCTTTTACCTCTCACATATATCTACTCTCCCCTCTCTCCCTGTACATGACGCTGCAGCTAAGCCCTCACCTCCCCTCACACACACACACACACACACACACACACACACACACACACACACACACACACACACACACACACACACACACACACACGCAACCTTTTACCTCTCACATATATCTGCTCTCCCCTCTCTCCCTATACATGACACGGCAGCTAAGCCCTCACCTCCCCTCACACACACACACACACACACACACACACACACACACACACACACACACACACACACACACACACACACACACACACATACACACACACACACACACACGGTGTAAGTCGTTCACGGGGCAAAGTTGGTCATTCTTGATATGTCTACAGATGAAACAAAATTAACATTGGAATGAAGACGTTTAGAATCATAGAACACCGCAGGTGGATCTATATGCCCGAAACACCTTGGTCGAAAAGTGTGAGATGAACACTAAGGACATGTACTGTAGCAAGGATTTCAAGTAGGGATGAAGATGCCTGATGTCTGTGGACGCCAAGGCTTGCTGAGGTGAGTCTAGTGGAATCAAGGCTTTGTGGAGAACCTGCTGATATCATATGATACACTCGAGCATGTGACACACACGCTGGGGAAGTATGGTTGAGCAGCATATATGGATTTCCAATGAATCTAGAAATGCAACTCAGTCTTATTAATGCATCTGTGGTTAATAAAGATCTATATTGCGTTTATGACACCTATGTTTGAAGGCAAAAACCATACGAATACGGGGTAATTTGTAAGTGATTTCTAATGTATGAGGAATACAGACAAGTTGTTCAAAAAAGATCAAAACGGCACAAGCAGAATAGGATATGAATTCGTATGGTTTTTGCTTTCAAACATAGGTTGAAAAACGATATTAATTTCCTTTCGTAAAGACAAGATGGGAAAGAAGAAATATCTCCATGGCTTAGAAAATAGTTAAGAAGGAGTCACTGTGATAAGGATGCGTTTTTCAATGCTGGAGTGGAGAGGACTCAAACACATTAATGGAAACATGGAAAGAAAACGAGAAGAAGGGAAGACAGGGGATACTCTGGTGTGATTCATTAACTAGGAATGTGAAGATCTGTAAAAGAAAGCTGGATAGGTCCCTGGATTTTAGGGGCAGTTTGATATAAGCACTTGCTGACTTCCAGTAGGTAGATATGGTTAAGTACAAGAAGGTAAATACACCACACACACACACACAACACACACACAACACACACACACACAACACACACACACACACCCGGTGTAAGTCGTTCACGGGGCAAAGTTGGTCATTCTTGATATGTCTACAGATGAAACAAAATTAACATTGGAATGAAGACGTTTAGAATCATAGAACACCGCAGGTGGATCTATATGCCCGAAACACCTTGGTCGAAAAGTGTGAGATGAACACTAAGGACATGTACTGTAGCAAGGATTTCAAGTAGGGATGAAGATGCCTGATGTCTGTGGACGCCAAGGCTTGCTGAGGTGAGTCTAGTGGAATCAAGGCTTTGTGGAGAACCTGTTTATGTTATATGATACACTCGAGCATGTGACACACACGCTGGGGAAGTATGGTTGAGCAGCATATATGGATTTCCAATGAATCTAGAAATGCAACTCAGTCTTATTAATGCATCTGTGGTTAATAAAGATCTATATTGCGTGTATGACACCTA
>NC_092265.1:21398132-21403132 GCF_036320965.1 Panulirus ornatus
TAACGCAGATGTAAATGGATCCGCGAAAAAGGAAGTTGGGTGGAGGGTGGGGGTTCTTTTTTGGACGATTTTAAATGGAAAAGAGGAAATATCGAAAAAGAAATAATCCCTGGACCAAAAAAAATGGAGTTTTTTTTCTATTTTTCCCTCATTTTGGGGATTCTATAGATTCTAATCCTTCCTTTGCGATTCAAGTCTATTATATCCTGGCGTAGCTTTATCTTCCTCGAATAGATATTCCCTTATTGGTTGTTTGTGGCCCCTTTAAAGTACGATGACCAAACTGTCGAGTGATAGCCTACTTTTGACCAAATTTTGACCCGTAATACACAATTAGTAAGGCGCATAGAGACACACAGATGTAGGGCGCATGATGGTAAAGAATGTAGAAGAGATGGAGGCCATACGAGTGTTAAACTCCCTCTCAGTGCAAATATGCGATTACACACACACACACACACACACACACACACACACACACACACACACACACACACACACACACACACACACACACACACACACACAAACACACACACCAGCTTATATAAGATACCCATATACCGACCAGCTCCGAGATGAGGATGAAAACCTGGGTTGACTGTGGGTCGACTGCCTCTCCCTGGATTTTCGAACCCACTTGCGCATGACCCCTGGTGGGCCCCATGCACACTCATGGTCACCAACGCCAGCCATTAACATAACTCCATTATCTGTTTACATAGTAGTTCATATATCACTACCAAATTGACGATTTTTCTCATCTTTTTTCTTTCATCAATAACGTAAGATTACAGATTTCGTGCGAACGTCTTCACAATATTCCTGGAACCTGACTTCTATTACTGACACTGAAATTCCTGGAGTATTACCTCACTGCCAATATGCATCCAAACTCTCCATTGCTCCATCTCATTGATGGCCATCCAGTCGCTGATATGAGCAGATGGCGTGTCAACTATTATCATAGTGTCTATAGTTCTGCTTCACACACACCTTCCCCAAGTGCTTCATCACTTGAAGGCTAGGGTTTTCGATCCAGATTTTGCACCTGTGTGTTGTTCTCGAAAGGTTTCCAATTCTAATCAGTCTAACTAAATCTTTTTAGCTTCCATGTGTGTCTCAACTACTTATCTTCCATCTTTTTGATGTGTCTCTGAGAATCTTCAAGATTCGCTGTCCAGTATTTTCTTAGATTAAAAAAGATTAGATGGGCTGAATTATACATGATGATATATCTGTGAAAGCTACACGTAACAAAGATAAGAAAACTTTTATATATGAAAATAGCCACAGAAGGTCACTGACAAAAGGTCAAAGAGAGTGCGTGAGGTCAAAGGTCAAAGAGAGTGCGTGAGGTCAAAGGTTAAAGAGATTGCGTGAGGTTAGGACTCGCGTCATTGAAAATTATTGTCCATAAAAATACCGACCAAAAAACAAAGGAAAATCTTTGCCAATTTGTTTGTTCTAATCTTTCCCAGAAAACTTATCATTGCACTGAAGTCGATCATACATCCCATGTCTTCTTTCTTCCTCTTCACTACAATGTAGGTCGACTGAATTTCAATATCAACCATAACCTATGGAGCCACAAAGGCATTCAAATTCCACTGCAATATCTTACAATCCTTTCTATCACTATTCTTGGCCATTACTCTTCAATGCCCTACAAACCTATTGATCGTAACCATTACTCTTCAATCCCCTACAAACCTATTGATCGTAACCATTACTCTTCAATCCCCTACAAACCTATTGATCGTAACCATTACTCTTCAATCCCCTACAAACCTATTGATCGTAGTTCCCTACTGCCAGGTCACTAACATAAGCCAAAAAACAAGAGAGAATCGAGTGTAGCATTCCGAAGGTGCCTTCCATCCCATATGTATAGTATCTGATCCTCCATCTCATCCCATATGTATAGTATCTGATCCTCCATCTCATCCCACATGTATAGTATCTGATCCTCCATCTCATCCCACATGTAGAGTATCTGATCCTCCATCTCATCCCACATGTAGAGTATCTGATCCTCCATCTCATCCCACATGTAGAGTATCTGATCCTCCATCTCATCCCACATGTAGAGTATCTGATCCTCCATCTCATCCCACATGTAGAGTATCTGATCCTCCATCTCATCCCACATGTATAGTATCTGATCCTCCATCTCATCCCACATGTATAGTATCTGATCCTCCATCTCATCCCATATGTATAGTATCTGATCCTCCATCTCATCCCACATGTATAGTATCTGATCCTCCATCTCATCCCACATGTAGAGTATCTGATCCTCCATCTCATCCCACATGTAGAGTATCTGATCCTCCATCTCATCCCACATGTAGAGTATCTGATCCTCCATCTCATCCCATATGTATAGTATCTGATCTTCCATCTCATCCCACATGTAGAGTATCTGATCCTCCATCTCATCCCACATGTAGAGTATCTGATCCTCCATCTCATCCCACATGTAGAGTATCTGATCCTCCATCTCATCCCACATGTAGAGTATCTGATCCTCCATCTCATCCCACATGTAGAGTATCTGATCCTCCATCTCATCCTTCTTAAACTGAGACAACCACCTGATCCATACTTCCATCTCGTTAGCCACTAAGAACCCCCGTTGTGCGCTCTCTCTCTCTCTCTCTCTCTCTCTCTCTCTCTCTCTCTCTCTCTCTCTCTCTCTCTCTCTCTCTCTCTCTCTCTCTCTCTCTCTCTCTCTCTCTCTCTCTCTCTCTCTCTCTCTCTCTCTCTCTCTCTCTCTCTCTCTCTCTCCCCGCAAATCCCTTTCCTGACTCTCACAGAAATCTTTCAGGGTGGCAATGTATAATTCCCCACCTCTGAATCCAAAATAACGAGACATCAAAGAATTGTGTGATCGTGTGTGTGTGTGTGTGTGTGTGTCAAGTAACAGGTGTTGCTTATATAGCTTCGTCAAAGCTTGGGGAGTTAAGGACTTGGTGGTGTGATTCTGGGGGATCTGTGTAAGAGACAACTGACGGCTCCCTGAGATGAGGATGGGGGAAAAAAATATGAGTCAGAAAAGTGAAGCTCAGACGATTGGACCAACTGGATGGCTTCATCAAAATCGATATATATAGACGCTATTTTACTTTACATCATGATATTGTGAATATATATATATATATATATATATATATATATATATATATATATATATATATATATATATATATATATATATATATATATATATTGGATTAAGAATACTTCCCACGTATTCCCTGCGTGTCGTAGAAGGCGACTAAAAGGGGAGGGAGCGGGGGGCTGGAAATCCTCCCCTCCCGTTTTTTTTTTTTTCTTTTTTTTTTAATTTTCCAAAAGAAGGAACAGTGGGGGCCAGGTGAGGATATTCCAAAAAAGGCCCAGTCCTCTGTTCTTAACGCTACCTCGCTAACGCGGAAAATGGCGAATAGTTTAAAAAAAAAAAAAATATATATATATATATATATACGTAAATAGTGCATATGAACGCGCACTACCATATAACATACCAACCTCCAACAGCCAGGATCGAACCCTGGACTCCTGTGCAACAGGCGGGAGCGCTACCGCTAGGCTATGATCGCCCCTAATAGGGAAATGACTATTCGAATACTATGTACTCGAATTCCCTTCGTCTCACGTTGGTGAGCAACGGGGTCTACACTGGTCGTCTCCCATTAGGCTCACACATAGGGAGACGACCAGTGTGTGAGCCTATGGAAGATGACGAGTGGAGACCCCGTTGCTCACTAACGCGAGACGAAGGGTATTCGAGTACATACGTACTTTGAATAGTTTCGCTTTTAGGGGCGATCATAGCCTAGCGGTAGCGCTCCCGCATCCTAAGCAGGGGACCCGGGTTCGATATGTGTGTGTGTGTGTGTGTGTGTATAACGACTCTATCCTCACAGTTCCCAGAAGGGACCAGAAACGCAGGATTGCGAGCATTTGCTGATAGCTTAGGAGGTAGAGATTACCCAGTTCTCTTCTGGGAAACGTAATCCAGAAAAGAATATAAGATTCGAGGTTACAGCAGGCTAAGGAAATTTGCTATTCAAAATGATAAAAGAATGATATGTTTAATGCCCGATTGTGTCTTAGGCTTTGCTTCATCATCATGTTATCCAAAAGTGCCACGCCATCACTCACTAGTGCCACACTATCATTCACTAGTGCCACACTATCATTCACCAGTGCCACATCATCATTCACTAGTGCCACATCATCATTCACCAGTGCCACATCATCATTCACTAGTGCCACATCATCATTCACCAGTGCCACACCATCATTCACCAGTGCCACATCATCATTCACCAGTGCCACATCATCATTCACCAGTGCCACATCATCATTCACCAGTGCCACATCATCATTCACCAGTGCCACATCATCATTCACCAGTGCCACATCATCATTCACCAGTGCCACACCATCATTCACTATCAGTCTCCTAGCAAGACCACAGAACATGTGTTTACTAACTGTGATGCATCACCCATTCTCCTTCTGTGGTGTAAAACATGGAGAGAACTTATCTTCCCTCCTCACTCTCCCTCCACCACTGTCATCTCTTGGCCAACTTCAGTAATTTGTCCTTGAAATTTTATGCTAGAACGTCACCTGATGGCGGGAGAGGAGGAAATGGTTGAGAAGTGAGGCAACAAGAAGTTAGAAGATGGGAAATGACCCAGTCTTCTCTTATCTTACTCGCTTTTACATCTGGAAAACCAGTTTTTTGTCCTCTGCGAGAAGCAGAGAGGAAAGGTGTTCTCATGAAGTAAGGATTTTTCTAGGTAATTTCCAACTGCTTTACTCTCTAAATCTGGCTTGTGAGCTGGCTGGGGCGAGCCAGCAAGGAGACGTGTGGCTGATTGCATCAAACTAGTCAAGAGGCAAGAATTGCTTGGCCTTTCTCCCGGCGTCTGTGTTTACCTCAGGAGAAGGAGCGACCTCACCCACACCAAGCAGAGATGGTG
>NC_092265.1:21408132-21410632 GCF_036320965.1 Panulirus ornatus
TATTATTATAATTATTATTATTATTATTATTATTATTATTATTATTATTATTATTATAATTATTATTATTATTATCATTATCATTATTATTATTATTATCATTATTATTATTATTATTATTATTATTATTATTATTATTATCAGTATTATTATTATTATCATTATTACTATTATCATTATTATCATTATTATTATTATTATCACCATTATCATTATTATTATTATTATCATTATTGATATTATTATCATCAGTATCTTTATTATTATTGTTATTATTATTAACATCATTATCATTATCATTATCATTATTATTATTGTTATTATTATTAACATCATTATCATTATCATTATCATTATTATCAATGCTGTCATTCAACAACAGGACCCAATCTTCAGTGGATCCTGCAGCTTCAAGGCTGCGCTCCAATCAGCTGCAGTGTTGTATTTGTAGAATTGAAAATTCCAATCAAAATTTCGATGAATATTCCTATATATTTTTTGTTCCTTCGTTCTAGATCTGCAACGTCTTCAGTCTACATACACCAAGAGTTCTTAAGCAACAGTAATGGGATAACACAAGTTATTATTCACGTGGACGAGTTACCTGTAAGATAAGTAATATTCCATGAAGCATATAACATAAGATATAAAGGTCAGTGATGAAAGAGAAGGTTATGAATAGTTCAGAAAGGTCAGTACAAGGGTATGGGGGAGAGAGGTCACTGATGACGTCACTCTACATCATAAGTCATAGAAAAATAGCGTCCTAAGGGAAGGTTGACGTCATCAGTGTTTAATGACGAAGGTCAATCGCTCTGCCGCCGGGAATCGATGAAAGAGAGAAATGGTAAGCGACGCGAGAGCAATGTTAACTTCAGCCAGAGATAGTATGGTGTGGGTATAGAGGAATTCTATAACACATTCTATATATATGGGTTAAACTTACTGGTTACTGTAATGTAATGCTGTTCAAATACTAAAGTTATACGAATGTCAAACGTAAAGTCAGGAGCTCCACTGTTTTGAAAAAGGCTGGTGTGGTTTGAGTGTGTGAATGTCAGAGGGAGGGAGAAGGTGATGTGAGGAGAGAGAGAGAGAGAGAGAGAGGCAACGGAAGAAGAACTACGAAACTGATCAGTGATTGGATCAGACTTTAATTACGTTATAGGCTCACTCTAGAATTCACTTGATTATATAAATATATATTTTTTTCAAATGTTATTCACTGCTGAGAAAGTTTACACATCCCTTCCTTCCTTCCATTACTTCCTTCCTTCCTTCCTTCCTTCCTTCCTTCCTTCCTTCTTTATCTCATTCCTCGGCGTGATCTGACTTGAAAAAGGTAAATATATATACATTTTTTATGAAACAAAATGTTTTTTTGAAAACAATCGAGTCTGCCATGATAACGAAAAAATGTTACCATGTCACTCTCATTATTCATAATTATATTCCAGCTAACGTATTCTCTTTGAAGCTCAGAGAAAGCTGTATTATAGCAAAAAGCAAAAAATTAAATGAACATACAGAAATATATAGAATCATTCTTTGTTGAGTTGGTATAGGACAAAAAAAAAAAAAGAAAGGACATTTAGAAAAAAAAAATTAATTTGATTTCTCCAACGAGGTAGCAAAAAAATATTCAAAACGACGTAAAACGAATTGTAAATATTATATATATATATATATATATATATATATATATATATATATATATATATATATATATATATATATATATATATATATATATATATATATGTATATATATATATATATATATATGTATATATATATCTATATCTATATATATATATATATATATATATATATATATATATATATATATATATATATATATATATATATATATATATATATATATAACTCTACTTAAAATCGAGTAGAATTCAACTGGAAAGTGATCATTCAAATATATTTGATATTTCAGTATTCAAAATATGTGTGGATGAGTCTCTTCAGGAGTTCATGGAAAGGATGAACATTTGTGAAAACAAAAGAGAAATCCCAGTAAATCCTTTTATAGTCTCTCAAACCCTTCAATAGGATTCGTGAATCTCTAGGGAAATCCCTTGGATCACCTAGTACTTATAGCCTTTCTACATTCCATGTGGGATTAGGAACCCAAATGCACAGAAAAAAAAAGAGGACTAATCCTTCTCAAAAGCATTTCAATCCTGTAAGGTTAGGGATTGGAGAGTTTATGAGAGAAACTGGTTCATATGAGCAAATTCTTTAGAGAAATTTGAGACATGTAATTGAAAGGGAAAAATGTAGGGACAGCATTTTCGAAGGGAAAATACGTATCTAATTATTATGAGATCTAGTTAATGATATATATTTTTTTTCTCTTTCTCAATAACCTGAATTGAAATATCTTTTTTTTTTCTCTTCAGTCACTGACATTTGGAAAGGGTAAATTAATCTTAATTTTGACATACTTTTTTTGTGATCTGGGTCACGGCTGTTCATTTATTGT
>NC_092265.1:21418132-21450632 GCF_036320965.1 Panulirus ornatus
ATTTCAACCTATCTTTTTATTTTATCGTATCTTATCATATCTCATCTTAACCTATCCTATCATATTTCATTTTATCTTATCTTATCTTATCCTGTATCTTATCTTTTCTTATATTTTATCTTACATCATGTTACTTTATCTTTTCTTTACATATTTTGGGAAATCATAAGAACACTTTGAGATTTTTCGTTCCAAAAGCGAAAAGAAAAAAAATTCTGAAGATGGTTAAGGAATCTCAAATATACTGGAGCAGTTTAGTCAACAGACATGTTCTCAGTGATACTATTTCCAAAAACTATGAGTTACATTTTTTGTGATGACAATATGAATTACGTAGAAGATCTTAATTTGGCAGATTTGTATCAAACACTGATGGCACTATGGCCTACATTTCTAGGCATTTCAATCATTTCATGACATCTAACGTAAGCACAAACACGTCCTCGAAATATAGCAGTAATTAAACTGGACGAATTAATGAATAGATCTGTTGGATTTTGGACTGCATTTAGGCTGTGTGTGTTTTCGTTTGACAGGCATTAAAATGAACTCCTCTATCGTATCTGACTGTATCCGTCACTCCTCTCTGCTTTCACAAATAAAGATCCGTGCTTTGTTGCAAGACACATGTAAAAAAGGACAGTAAGGCAGTGGATGTCTAGGTCCACCATATTAACCATAGCTCCTTCTGTGATGTAGAAACAATGTCCTAACTAAAGATCTATTTGAGGAACGATAGAATAAAGCACAACCTAATGTTTGATAATGTACTCACTTCAGTGGATGTCTAGGTCCATCATATTAACCATAGCTCCTTCTCTGTTGTTGAAACAATGTCCTAATCACCATGAGGTTGTGGTTGTTAATGTTAAATGTATTTGAATTGTTAAGAGTTGTTAAAGAAACCATTTTGGATGTCTATTGATACCAAAGTAACAATGGCATATAACCAAGCATATGTCTCTAGTCGTCAGCTGTAGTTAAGATGGTAACTGGCTAAATGTATTTCAGTAGTATTGTGAGAATCCTGAACACCACATAGAGAATCAACACCACATAGAGAATCAAATCCTCCTATAGTTAAGATGGTATCTTGCTGAATGTATTTCAGTAGTATTGGGAGAATATTGAACACCACACAGAGGATCAGATTCCCCTATGATTAATCCTTACCCCAACACCCTCACCACCACAAAACTGACCACAGATTAATGCATGTAATCATTTCTCTCACTCGACGTGATCTTTTATTACGAGGGATGAAGAAAAATGACTCTCTACGAAGGACAATTACTTTTGACCTGATTATATCTAATTGATTGAATTACTTATGAACCAGGGCCCTGAATAGCTCAATCAAAGTCAACATGAAAGTTGATTGTGGAATCATCAACTCGGTTTCAAACTGGTCAGTGTTTGTGTTGAGAAGCAAAAACAGTTTCAAGGTCTATGATGATGTGTCCAATTGGGATGTTAAATGACCCCAGGCTTTCCACTCTACTGCAAACCCCTAATGATCACCCCCCCAACCCCCACATATCCCACCACCCCCCCAACCATCTACCTCACTGCTCCTAACGACTCATGACGTCAGCAACCAGTGATCTAACTACAATATCACCAAACGTGTGAGGTTGACCCTTCTATAATGGCTCTCTCTGCTTCATACTTCACCAGAGAGCTTTTGGATGTACTTCATTCCGATGATTTTGATGTGTCGATATATATTTATGTATATACATATGTATATACATTCCTATGAGTCCACGGGGAAAATGAAACACGAAAAGTTCCCAAGTGCACTTTCGTGTAATAATCGTGTTTCATTTTCCCCGTGGACTCATAGGAATATCTTGATCACGCGCAAAATTGTGATCCTTTCCAACATGTATTTACATGTGTATGTGGGTGGGTTGGGCCATTCTTTCGTCTGTTTCCTTGCGCTACCTCGCTAACGCAGAAGACAGCGACAAAGTATGATAAATAAATATATAAATAATATATATATATATATATATATATATATATATATATATATATATATATATATATATATATATATATATATATATATATATATATATATATATATATATATATATATATATATATATATATATATATATATATCACGATTGAACACATTCTATGAATAGCACTGACCAGGTGGTAATGACGAACACAGGCGGCAAAATCCCACTGATAACAGCGCATCTCACTATACAGCATCACTCTATTTGTTGCCACTGACTTACGGCGGATCAAAGTGTATTGATGATCCTCTTACCGGTATTGAAGCCCATGTTATAGGTCTTGATGCCCCAGTGGCTGGAATTACCCCTGAAGTGTTAAGCGGGGTCGTCCCCCTCAAACCCCATGTCCTGAACACTGACGGGTGTGGTTGGGTGTGTTGGGAGTGGGTTTAGGGGACGTCCAATTCTACTAACTGAGTTACGAGTCGATACAGACAGAACTGGAGGCGTGAGGGATGACAGACCAACACTAGAGATAACACCTAATCTCTCGTGAAGGAGCAAGGCCATCAGGAGTGAGACCCTACCTAAATAGCTCTATCGACCACTATTCCATCTGCTGTATAAACGACTGGGTCAACTGAATCAGCCAATCAGACAGCTGTATCAGGCGCAACTACGTCAGCTGTGTGAGCTGTATCAGGAAGTGTATGGGGTTAATGTATCAAAGGTATCAGGAGCTCATTCAGCTGTCTTCCTCATATAAACTATGTTCCTTTGGGTATCATGTATATGTAGTATTTGCTGATGATGAGTTTGAGAAGATATATTCTTTTAGATCCAAGTTAAAGTTATCCTAGGTCTTTTATTGATAAATCCCTGAAGCTGGCAAAGATATCATTTAATAAAGTTAAATCCAAACCTCCCCTTGATGCCAAGAATCTTTTAGTTCTCTTTTTATTGATATCATACATGACTTTCGAGTGTGCTTTGATCCTTTAATGTAAATCTAGGTTTTAGCAATAACAGTTCCATAAAGAATATATCGATCAAAAACTCACCAGAAAATCCTGCGGGCTGTGTTGACTCAATGCCTTGTAAAAGCTGTAATATGTATTGTACTGGGCAGACTTGTAAGGATCTTTATGCTTGACTCAAGAAACATAAATATACCATAAGAACAGGACAAAGAATCAATTGTTTTGTTTAATCATTCTGAAAATTATGACCATTGTACTGACTGGAGTAACGCTAATTCAGTTATTAACAAACTCCTTTACATGAAAGTGCACTTGGGAACTTATCGACTTTCATTTTGCTCATGGTTATCAGCTTACGCTAGATGACGCGCAGCTTTGTAACCTCTTGCAATGTATATAGATCCGTAAATATATATATATATATATATATATATATATATATATATATATATATATATATATATATATATATATATATATATATATACATATATATATATTTGTGTGTGTGCGTGTGTGTGTGTGTGTAGTGTGTGGTGTGTATGTGCTTGTGTTTTCATTTACTTAAGTGCTCAAGACTGGTAAAGCTATTTCTTCTCCTTACTAATGGCACAGAAGGGAATGGCAACGGAACTTAGGAAAAAGAACGAATGTGTTGGACGAAACATTTGAAGACGAAAATCCTCCACAGACAATGGCCAATCTATTTCACTAGGGCCTCTTCCTGCCTTAGTCATATCATATAACCCAATACTATCAAAGTGAACATCGACAAAATCTCTCTCTCGAATTTCCGAAGGCCAAGGATTGGTTTTATTTAACCCCGTGTGTGAAGGTGGAGGAGACTGCTGGAAAAAGGATTACAGACTATAAGCAAAAGGTTCATAAACCAAAAGAGAATTTTGCATGGAGAGATCACAGGGCTTCTCGTCTGGTTATTCCTCTATGCTCTTGTGCTTTGCCAAAAGCCAGTGAAATATCATGTAAGAATTACAGTTATGTGTGTGTACGTGTGAGGTGCGAGCTTGGGTCCGGTCTCAGAATACGTTGTAGAATAAGAGGCAATTTTATAGATTATTAAGTAGGTAGAAAACTGAAAGACACGGTCGAGGGAATAGCAAATGTAACGGGAAGAAAAAAAGAATAGATGTTTGTGTGTGTGTGTGTGTGTGTGTGTGTGTCTGTGTGTGTGTGTGTGTGTGTGTGTGTGTGGGTCCCCGTGCTGTGAGCTTCCTCTGCGATCACACAAATCTTTATCCTTCTATACATTCATTTTTGATATCATTGCTCAGCTTAATCCAACCACCCACCACTCTGGTTCCATGAAACCACTTCCCAACATCTTTAATATCTGTCTCTATGGCTTGATTTACATGGCAGAGGCTCTGTTTCTTACGTACTTTGTATCGAGTCGCTGTAGAGGCTTTGAAAGTCATGATCAAGGCACTCTATACTCATCTCTCTTCCACAATGGATAGCTTCATGACCTCTGACCACCTTAGATATGAATCAACACCTCTTAATTCTTCCATCATATTTGTTTTCCACCTACGATTTCCATCAAATTCTTCATGTTTCTTCAAGTGCAGTAGCCACGTGTTTGGTGCACATATTTTCGGCTCTGGTCAAACACACAGCTCCAATATCTTGCCCGACCATCTCCTTAGCCATGTACCTGAATGTAGTTCCAATATTTGCCAGATGACAGTATGTCTCCTTTACTGCTCTGTTGAGCTGGTGTCAGAGCAATAGTGTAGGTACAGGGTTCGACTCCCAAGTGCGTTGTGTGTGTGTGTGTGTGTGTGTGTGTGTGTGTGTGTGTCTGTGTGTCTGTGTGTGTGTGTGTGTGTGTTCAGTGAAGTCATGTATTGACATGGTACCATTACACATGTTGTGTGGGGCAGGTGTTGCGCATGGCACAGGTGTGTGGCCTCCCTCCCTCGCCTGGCAGCACTGGGAAGGCAGTCGTGTTTGTAACTTTTGCTGCCAGGGATGTCGAAGGCAGAGGCTGTGATATTCCTCTCACGCACTCGAAGACCTTCTTCAGCCTAGGGGGGTCTCGTCTCTCTCTCTCTCTCTCTCTCTCTCTCTCTCTCTCTCTCTCTCTCTCTCTCTCTCTCTCTCTCTCTCTCTCTCTCTCTCTCTCTCTCTCTCTCTCTCTCTCTCTCTCTCTCTCTCTCTCTCTCTCTCTCTCTCTGACCATACGGGGGAACAACCCCACCCCGCGTATACCCCAGATGGACAGAGGTATAATAACACCATTTTACTCCTCGTTCACCCAATGCCAAAAGGTGATGAGGCCATATTAGGTTTCCCTCCAAAAAAAGTTCTGGCTTGAAAAAAGCCTTACGAAGAGACTGAAGGCAGAGGAGGGAGAGAGAGAGAGAGAGAGAGAGAGAGAGAGAGAGAGAGAGAGAGAGAGAGAGAGAGAGAGAGAGAGAGAGAGAGAGAGAGCCTTGGCTGTGTTCATGACGTCTGAGTAAACACTTCGTCAATGAGAGCGAGAGACTTGACCTGGATAACCCGAGCCCTGGTTAGGTCGAGGGAGGAGACTCGTAAGTGGGGGTAAGTCTTCAGTAGTTGAACTGCTTCTAAAAGGCTAATATATGACGATTGTTTTGCTACAAAGAGGAAATAGTGATTTGGTGAAAAATGGCGTCCTAGCTACGTCTCTCCATTGTATATCGACTGATTGTTCATATTTCTTTCTTGTATGATGTGATTAATACATGAAAGCGCACTTGGTAACTTATCGTGTTTCATTTTCCCAGTGGACTCCTAGGAATATGTATATACATATCTATATGAAATAGAATTAGACCTAAGCGTAGGAGTAGGTCAATGATAGCAATCCTATACACTCTAACCTGTTCTCAGACTCCCTCCAGTATGAAGAGCAGCATAAACCCTGGGATTTTGCGGGCTGAATAGAATTCAACTGTGGAATTTATCAAGAATAAAACGACTGCGGTTCGCTCCCCTCCGACTATCGCTATTGTCAAGAGAAACAGTTTTCCTTAATGGCCCAGAGTAAACTTCATTCTTAACTGCTTTGTGTGAATTCAGCTTAGTATGTATATACATATTTATATATGTATGTATATGTATGTATATATATATATATATATATATATATATATATATATATATATATATATATATATATATATATATATATATATATATATATATATATATATATATATATATATATATATATATATATATATATATATATATATATATATGTGTGTGTGTGTCTGTGTGTCTGTGTGTCTGTGTGTGTGTGTGTGTGTGTGTGTTTGTGTGTGTATGTTATATTTTTTTTCTTAGCTATTTGCAAAGAAGCTCTGAAATAGATATTTCTTCTTTGTCGTGTCTCAAGCTACATCCACAATGATTAAAGTACAGATAAGGATACTGAGGTAGGTTTATGGTTGGTCGTGCCCTGGTCCCTATATTTAACTCTATTTACATTCAACCTTTCCAGTACACAGCTACTTAGTGATGAGGCAATCTGGACTGGGGTGAAGGCCTTCGAAATTCTATTCTGCACATCTGCTTGCATGACTAACATTGCAAAAATCGAATTTTGATGTAGAAGTATCAGTTGAAAAGGCAGTTCCTTATGATGACACTGCCTGTTAGAACTTTAGGTAGTGTTCGTCTTCAGACAATATGTGTGTTGGCTTTGGTATGCAGAGTCTAACTCTTACGACCATGATAGACAGGTTACGCCTCATTCTATACTATTGTCATAGAATTTAATGTGATTTTAGTCAGCTTATGAAAATGATGACTTGATTGCTAGACACATACATGATCTCACATATACCTCACAAGCACAAGCAAATATCTGCCTTCAAGCACGCACACACACACACACACACACACACACACACACACACACACACACACACGAGAGTTGCAAGCACATACACACATAAACACATGCATGTGTGTACAAGCCCTCACATGCACAAGGCCACAAGCAAACCGACATAGAAAAACACGTGCACTAGATAAACTTCAGCTCCCATGATATTTGGTCATTCTCATGGAAGGTCCAGGAAATTTACAACGAGGTACGAACCATTTTCACCTTTATCTGGAAACGCACGAAGGAAAAGTGTGAAAGGAGAAGGAGAGAGAGAGAGAGAGAGAGAGAGAGAGAGAGAGAGAGAGAGAGAGAGAGAGAGAGAGAGAGAGAGAGAGAGAGAGAGAGAGAGAGAGAGAGAGAGAGAGAGAGAGAGAGAAATGTGGTCCAATTGAAGACGCCAAAAATATGAGTTTCATCTAGAGGTCAGAGACCATTCAATGGTCCACCATGGAAGAGAAAAGAGTGAGAGGTGACTTGGTCATGAGTTTAAAGTGTTAAAACCAGTCTGGTGACGTCAGAAGAGAGGAGCATTTCTTGGGAAAGTGGATTCATAAACAAACCAGAAACCATAACGGGATATTGACCAAGAAACGTGTTAGAAAAGATGAAGGAAAAAACTTTTTATGTTATGCGAGTTGTGGATGAATGGAAGACACTTAGCAAATGCAGCTATGAATGGCTACAGCTTTACAGAACTTTAAAAAGCTGTATAATGACAGACAAAGATCTTGAGAAAGGGCTCCCAAGAGCTTAGACCCCCCCCCTCCCCCCACTTCCTCGATGAAGTTATATAATCGTAGTGATTACTTAATTCAGCTTTTGATGGCATAACTCTGCTTGTTCACCAAAGAACTTATTGAAGTAACCCAAGGCAACGATGGAATGATTTAGGAAGCCATTGAATATCAAGGAAGCGTGCAGCATGTTCTGGATGTGTTCAAAATGCCAACAGAGTGAGCCAAAAAAAGGCTCAGACAATGGCAGGGAATTTGAATCCATATGCGGAGTTATTGTGGGGGCGGGACCTACTGAATAAATACATCATCACGTAGTTTCACAGGCAATAAAAGTGACAAAGGAATGTCTGGAATCCATTCATTATCACCGTAGTATCGGACACGGTCAATAACCCTGCTTCGAATAGCTTCTAATCCTACTAGTTTAACCGGAACGCCATGGGATTATATCGGTGAGATCTGGCCAGTGGCTCGAGAATCAGAAATAGATTCAGCATTTATTGTCGTCCGTCAGACTCAGCTCGCTCCAAAGAGCAGTATGTCTCTGGCAGAGCCGACCTCCACTCACGGAAGAGATTCGTAAATTAGGTTTTGAGTCGCTAAAAATACAGGTTTCACGCTTTGAGACTCCAGGATTTGGTAGTCTTAGTGTAGTGTGTGTGTGTGTGTGTGTGTGTGTGTGTGTGTGTGTGTGTGTGTGTGCTTTGCCAAATAGTCGCGCTTAGTTCCTAGGTATGCAAAGTATTCGAGTCTATATGCAACTATATCAACTATATCAACTGACTGTTATATTTGTTTCTTGTATCTCCCCAGATGATCCGATTATTATATATATGTATATATATATATATATATATATATATATATATATATATATATATATATATATATATATATATATATATATATATATATATATATATATATATATATATATATATATATATATATATATATATATATATATATATATATATATATATATATATATATATATATATTCTTGTATTGCATTTCACGTTTGCCTTTCCAACTGAATTCCCTTCTATTTACTACGCTTCTGAGTTACCTAACATATCTGTAATTAATACGCCAGCGAGTGGCTCATGTTACATTCCAGCAGATGGCTTCGGTCCCGGGAAATTCCATGGACAATGCCACCATGCGCTCATGAAATGAAATTTCTCCGGTGAGTTATGCGTCCTCCCCTCTCCCTCCTAACCCCCCCAGATCTTCCGTGACCAGAAGGACATTGCATTCCGGGATGTCCGTGCACGCCCCCGGTTCTGAGCGTGATATCAGAATGTGTCTGTGTTCTAAGGGTGCGGGGTGTGAGGGGGGGGAGATGGAAGATCCTCCTCGGGTTCTCTCTCTCTCTCTCGATATTTGGTGACGTTGTGGATCGATATTCCCCAGGCTCATGTGATGAGATCTATCCATGGTGGGCTTTCTTCTCGAATTGGTTTTCTATTTTCTGGCTTCTATATCTCTCCGTGAAGCTTAAGATATATCACGGCAACATTTTGTTATTTCTGTGAATATATATATATATATATATATATATATATATATATATATATATATATATATATATATATATATATATAGGTATGTTGATAGAAGGTATCAGTTCACTGTTTTGGTCAGAATCGAGACTTTGGACCATTAGGGTCTATGGGCTGGAGCTTAGAGAGAGGGATGTAGTTACTTCATCTTTTGTATTCTTAAAGAGCCAAACAATCATCCATAAAGACATCGATAGAAGACATCTAATGGGTCGTATATAACCAAGCGAACAGTCTAGTCTCAATCATCAATGCAGACTTCCTTACCACAACGACCACTTTGCATGGATTGCTAATAGGGTCTGGTTCATGATCGTCCAATTTACGTGTCTTGATGAAGCCCCACCTGATGTTGGTGCTTGAGACAATTAGCTATCATGTTTATTTCATTACACTTACAGGGGAGGGGAGGAAGGGCGGGAGGCGGGGGCTTTTAATTTTCATGGCTGCTCATTCATCGGTTTTATCTTGTGGTAGCTGGGTGTGGCCATAGCAGCTGCAACAGCAGAGGCAACAGCATTAGGAACTGCAACGTAAATGGTGGGAATGTCGGTTTGTGCTCCTGATGGCGTCTTCATCGCCCAAAAAAAGATCATCTCCAGACTGTGGCTGAGGGATACTCTCGCCATCTCTCCTCCACCCGCCTATCTCACCAGCCTCCGTGCCATTACGAAAAGACAATGGAACGGCAGCAAGTCCTCCGATTATGGGTTTATCTCAGGAGAGGAGATCTGCGGGGAGGGAGGAGGAGGAAGAGGCAGCCAGGAAGACAACGAGTAAGAACTTCTCTGACCTCTCCTTCCGAGCAGAGTGATAGAAAACGCTTTGTGGAATCCAACAGGAACTGGTTGTCCTGCTCCTTTGATATCGGAAGATAAGTTCCCCGCAGACCTCTTTCGGTTGCCAGTCGGGGTTTATGGCCCGGAAAGCCGTATCAAGGGGCTCTGCAACAAGAGCCAGCCCTTCGTAATGGTCTGTGGTGTCTTACGTTCAGAGCTTTACTGCAGCGCCAGCGGTAAATGCTTTACCCAACCTCCTCCTCCTCCACACACACACACACACACACACACACACTCCCTCCCTCATGGTCCGACCCCTCCTCCTCCTCCTCCTCCTCCTCTCTGGCAGGAGCAGGTCATAAACAGGAGGCGAGAGCCGGGCCCGACGAGGGCTGATGCTTCGCCACCCACGGATAGCGTCTGACGCAGATGTTTGGCCACCAGACTCATCAAGGGAGGGTAGATTCCTCTTCTGCCTTGGGACACACACACACATACACACACACACACACACACACACACACACACACACACACCAGGCCAGAAAAGGTATATCGGACTTGTTGGTTACTGCACAATGAGGGACGAGTGGACACTACAGTGAAAGATGAGGGGGTCAGTGTGAGAAATACGTCCCATATCATCCTTGTCAAGAGAAAGAGGGAGGTTATTGAGCAGAGAAAGAGGGAGATTATGAAGCAGAGAAAGAGGGAGATCAAGAAGCAAAGAAAGAGGGAGATTAAGAAGAGAAAGAGGGAGATTAAGGAGCAGAGAAAGAGGGAGATTGAGAAGCAGAGAAAGAGGGAGATTAAGAAGCAGAGAAAGAGGGAGATTAAGAAGAAAAGAAAGAGGAAAATTAAGAAGAGAAAGAGGGAGGATATGAAGCACCCATAAGCCAGTTAGAGCAATGATAACCCGAGAAATACTTCGAGTGATAATAATCTTATATATCAATGAATAGTTAGCAATACAGAAGAGGTGTGTGTGTGTGTGTGTGTGTGTGTGTGTGTGTGTGTGTGTGTGTGTGTGTGTGTGTCTGTGTGTGTGTGTGTGTGTGGATGGGTGGGTTTGGGTGTGTGCGTGTGTATGTGTGTGTGTGTGTGTGTGTGTGTGTGTGTGTGTGTAAGGGACCCAGATGGTAAACATTACCTCACCTCCCTGCCTGTGGTCTGGAAGACGTGTGGGATCTGTGGTGTAGTGGGATCACAACAGCCAAGTGGGACTTCACTCGGCCAAGGGCGGAAGGTGTTGGGGGAGGTGTTATGACGAAGGGCATCCCTTTGGCCTTGGATCAAGGGTTTCCCTTGTCCAAGGCTAGAAGGAGGTGGCTTCTAAGGGATAAGAAAGGGTATGAAAACTTGATGTCCATGCTGCTGTAAGAGGCGAGCATGTGTTTACTCAGTGATGGGGTTTACGTGCCTGGAAGCGATAACGGTAACGGTGGAGGTATAACATAGGAGATAACGGAGGTATAACATAGGAGATAAAGGAGGTATAACATAGGAGATAAAGGAGGTATAACATAGGAGATAAAGGAGGTATAACATAGGAGATAAAGGAGGTATAACAGAGGAGACAAATGAAGTATAACATAGGAGATAAAGGAAGTATAACATAGGAGATCAAGGAGGAATAAAATAGGAGATATTCGCAAATTCGTCCCCCCAGAGACCATGATGCAAATTCGTCCCCCCAGAGACTATGGGGCAAATTCGTCCCCCCAGAGACCATGAGGCAAATTCGTCCCCCCAGAGACCATGAGGCAAATTCGTCCCCCCAGAGACCATGAGGCAAATTCGTCCCCCCAGAGACCATGAGGCAAATTCGTCCCCCAGAGACTCTGAGGCAAATTCGTCCCCCCAGAGACTATGAGGCCAATTCGTCCCTCCCCAGAGACCATGAGGCACATTCGCCCCCCCCCCCCTTCTCTCCCCCAGAGACTATAGCTATTCATTTGATCATTACTCCTACACTCCCTCCCCCCCCCCCAACACCACAACACCCCCCCCAACCCACCCACCCAAGTATTTACCTCGTACATAGAGAGAGAGAGAGAGAGAGAGAGAGAGAGAGAGAGAGAGAGAGAGAGAGAGAGAGAGAGAGAGAGAGAGAGAGAGAGAGAGCCAGGCTGTGTTAAGTCGAACCTAAGAGGGGGCAGAAGATATAAACCTTGCTAGAGTTAACTGGTACAAGATAAAGCTTTCTTTTTCTTTTTTCTTTACTTTGCTACACAAGAGCAGATGATGCTACAGAGGCTGCCAGACACCACCACAAGCGCTACAGGGTTTCCTGTATCCTGTACTCTGACGTCAGTGAGCAAATCGATGTTCGTGTGTGTGTGTGTGTGTGTGTGTGTGTGTGTGTGTGTGTGTGTGTGTGTGTGTGTGTGTGTGTGTGTGTGTGTGTGTGTGTGTGTACTTTGTAGCAATATTTTTGGGGTGGAAGTTACAGGGTACCTGTACACCATTTTATACAGCTCATTTTGGTGTTAAGGTACATAGTGCTTTCGTAATTCACTGAAATGAAATGGTAAGATTATCTATTGAGCTGTGACAAATGGGAATATATCTGTTTGGGGGGTTGGGGGGCAAAAGAAATCTCACTCCGGGTTGCCCATCTCATAGAAAATGGGATGTGTCGTTCCACCAATACTAGACGTTAACTAGACGACTAGTGACCCATCCTTCGTGGTGTAGTAGTTAGCGTTGCTGACCGTGATGCATTCACTTGCCGAACGCATAGGTTCGAATCCTGGCTGTGGTAGTCGGTCCACAGTCAATCCAGCTGTTCATCCAACCCTAGAGGTGGCTCAATACAAGTAAGACTGTTCTGTATCTCCAATAATAGAATTGCTATCTAAATCCCATAGTTTTAACTCCAATATTTTTTATGAATATTTTTTTGATGTAAAGAAAGTGATTATAATGATAATTGTTATCATAATGATTATAGACACCAGTTGAGTTCCCCTATACGTATAATATTGTTCTCAAGTTCAATTAAATTGTTCATCTTATATAGCGAGAGGATAATTGTTCAACCAAGGCAATTACACAAGAAATCATTGATTAACGAGTGGGGGAAACACTGGTTTCTGACCATTACATTGTCTGGGGAAACACTGGTTTCTGACCATTACATTGTCTGGGGAAACACTGGTTTCTGACCATTACATTGTCTGGGGAAACACTGGTTTCTGGCCTTTACATCGTTTGGGGAAACACTGGTTTCTAACCATTACATTGTCTAGGGAAACACTGATTTCTGACCATTACATTGTCTGGGGAAACACTGGTTTCTGACCATTACATTGTCTGGGGAAACACTGCTTTCTGACCACCGCATCGTTTCTCATTTATCTTGAAGTTCCAGATGTCATGTCTCATGGCAGCCTTGCTTTTCAACCTGATCTAAGTACGTCTGTCTCTCATTCATTCTCAAATCCTCTCATTAATTTTCAAATTCTCTCGTGGGGATACCATGTCATTTCTCTTCTCTCATCTCGACATTCGTGTTTCACATTTCATTACGTCTGATGGCGCTACGCAATGAGATCAAGTATATGAATCCCCCACGTAATTCCAGGGACTGAATGGAGTGTACAAAGTCTAGCTACGTCTTACACATTTCCCCACTTTTCCTTTCTTTTTTTTGCGTCCTACAACAGAATTTCACTGAGTGTAAAACCTCTTTAGATAATTGAGAGAAATGACTTTATCTTCCTGAGGAAAAGCTTAAGGGGAAAGATGAGGGCAGGTGAGGGCGGAGGTGGGCAATTATCTGGCACAATCTTCGTCAAAGATAAAGTAACTCGAGATATGCTGGAATCAGGTACCTGAATAGCTAATATTGTTTGTTTACCTTCTTGAAAGCTTTCCCAAAGTCTGCCTCGTTTGTCTTCCCCCTTTTCCTCCTCCTCCTCCTCCTCCTCCTCTTCCCCCTTCTCCTCTTCCTCCTCTGTATCCCCCCCTCTCCTTCCTCCTCTCTTCTTTCACTTCGTCTTTCTCCTCCTCCTCCTCTTCCCCCTTCTCCTCTTCCTCCTCTGTATCCCCCCCCTTCCTTCCTCCTCTCTTCTTTCACTTCGTCCTTCTCCTCCTCCTCCTCCTCCTCCTCTTCCCCTTTCTCCTCTTCCTCCTCTGTATTCCCCCCTCTCCTTCCTCCTCTCTTCTTTCACTTCGTCCTTCTCCTCCTCCTCCTCCTCCTCCTCCTCCTTCCTTCCTCTTCACAAACTTCAGACGCGGCCTCTGACATCATCGCTCACCGATGTATTATACAGCGATTGGCTGATTCCATGACTCGTGAGAGAGAGAGAGAGAGAGAGAGAGAGAGAGAGAGAGAGAGAGAGAGAGAGAGAGAGAGAGACAGCTGCACTGGTTCTTTCCCATACACGTATAAGAGACCGTGAGAACAGACAGGGAGCATGAGACAGGGTCAGGAGTACATGGATATTGTAGGTCAGGTCAGGAGCATGTCAGCTCGCACCTGAACATGACCCAGCATCCTGACCAGCACCCGAACATGATCTCACATCCCGGCCAGCACTTCGTAACCCAGGCCAGGTCAACAGAGGTTCGGACATGTGTCACGAAGTGATGTCCGCTTCCGATAAAGTTTCAGTCGCTCCTCCTCCTGTGATCTGTCACACCAGCGTTAGGAACTTGGGACAGGTCGAAGCTGGACTGATTCCACTGTCACTGATGATGGAGACAGACGATTCGAATCTGTTTCGATTTGGTGAGTCGTCCCCCCTGACTTCCCCACTCACGTTAGAGAGTTCCTGATTCGGGGACTTGGTCGAACGAGTACCGAACGCTCTGTGGCTATTGATCGAACCAAAGGATTCGAATCAGCTACGATCATTTGATTCCCTTTTCTGATCTTTGTCATCCTTTCTTAGGTCTTCGGAATCTGGGGACTGAACAAAGCTGTACCGAACCCCAGTTCTCTACTTAATCGAGACAGAGGGTTCGAAACAGCTTCGATCACCAATGTTCCCGGGACTCATCTCTCCGACTGTGAGCCAGACTTTATACACACTGAACGAAGCTGTACCGAACCCCAGTTCTCTACTTAATCGAGACAGAGGGTTCGAAACAGCTTCGATCACCAGTGTTCCCGGGGACTCATCTCTCCGACTGTGAGCCAGACTTTATACACACTGAACGAAGCTGTACCGAACCCCCGTTCTCTACTTAATCGAGACAGAGGGTTCGAAACAGCTTCGATCGCCAATGTCCCGGGGACTCATTTCTCCGACTGTGAGCCAGACTTTACACACTATGGCATCGACCATGTGATCAATCTTTGTGAACAATATCTTTTGATTGTGAGCAAAACACACTATGGCATCGAACGTGTGATCAATCTTTGTGATCATTATGACCATATTGCTTGAAAATGTAGGAACGCCGGTTGATTATCGTGCCATACATTATTTCCTTCGTACTCAAAGCAAGAAGATATCCTTTGTGTGCATGAAGGACCCCCCTTCCCCCATAGCATGAGTACTCCACACAAATGAACAAGATTTGTGGCCTCAAGGGGGCGGGGGGGGAATATATGAACGTGCACAAAACCCTGGCCTTCAGGATTTCACTGCGTGAATTTCAGTTTTCCAGCCACTGAAATGTAAGTTTACACTGATATTGAAGTGATATAGATTATTCATATTGTTTGATGCCCAATATTTTTTCCCTATCATTCAAAGCTCTGCTCAACATGGCTGGTCATTTGATAGGATTCAATTTTTCACAAATTATACATAAAATGCTTTCTACCTCACTGGAATATGAGTTGCATAAACAATGTGCAGGGAAAGAAGAATCGTCCAAAAAAAAAAAGAATGTATGTATATACATATATTGATTTCCTGAATGGCTTTACAAACGATGATGATATTAATATTGTGTATTTACATATGTGTGTTTGCTAAGTTAAGTGTGTGTGTGTGTGTGTGTGTGTGTTGTCTATGAAGTCGAAAGGAAAAGTGTTTATAGAGGGTTCTCAAAAATTATATTTGAGAGAAAACACGAATAACCAAGCCTAACTTATTCTAACTTTGCCTACTCAAGCTAACCTATCTCCATTCTAACTTAGCTTAACTTAATCCCCAAACTTAACCCAGCCTAACCTAACCTAATCCTCCTCCTAACCCAACCAAATCTTCCCACTAACCTAACTTAACCTAACCTAACCTAACCTAGCTTAACACTTTGGATGGAACATTTAACTCGTCGACCTCCACACGGGCCAGTACTGTTGTGCTGTACAGTTCTCTCCCTCATTGCTGGCAGCCAGCCATGTTACTCCTTTTAAACTCCACTTCATGCCGTCAACATCAATTCACTGGTATGTAATGCAGGCATTTCCCCAGCCAGCCACCTCTCGTGCAACGAAGGATGGGCCAGAATATTGGTGTCTGGCAACAGAACGTATGTGTGTGTGTGTGTGAGGTGACGTGGTGGAGCGTTGTGGAGTGGCTACGCAGCACATCCAATAAAGAGGGACATATTACTGTAAACACACACACACACACACACACACACACACACACACACACACACACACACACACACACACACACACACACACGCAAACACACAGAAAGTACTGTACTATTCTAACTCAATCAACGTATGGTTATATATCACTTCATGCTCCACAAATCACCAATAAATGCAACAGTGTCCAAACTTTTATATCTCCTCTGTAGAGCTTCTTGTGCATCGTCTGCCAATTTCACTGTGCAGATGTGCCTCACTCACTGCTTATTCTAAGGGTAGCTGTACATTAAACACAGATGTACCCCCAGACCTTCCTTAAACTTATGTTCCATTATCATGATTTCGTTTCATCGCTACCTGTCATGAAATCCAAGTTCTGTGATGTATCACTGATGTACTTTCAGCCAAATTACAGCTTAGATTTTATAAACAGGTTATCATTATTACTATCATCCACACACACACACACACACACACACACACACATATGTGTGTGTATATATATATATTTCTTTCTTTCAAACTATTCGCCATTTCCCGCGTTAGCGAGGTAGCGTTAAGAACAGAGGACTGGGCCTCTGAGGGAATATCCTCACCTGGCCCCCTTCTCCGTTCATTCTTTTGGAAAATTGAAAAAAACAAGAGGGGAGAATTTCCAGCCACCCGCTCCCTCCCCTTTTAGTCGCCTTCTACGACACGCAGGGAATACATGCGAAGTAATATATATATATATATATATATATATATATATATATATATATATATATATATATATATATATATATATATATATATATATATATATATATATATATATATATATATATATATATATATATATATATATATATATATATATGTATATATATATATATATATATATACCCCCTGAAGAGAAAGAGGGTAGCTACTGGCAATGAACAATAAGGTTTGTGAAGTAGATCCGTTTTCAAAAGAAGGTTTCCTCCAACTCTTTTCATTCACATGTCATCACAGACCCCAAGCCTCTCCCTCACTGTCTGACCCACATTCCTTCGCTCAGCCACGACTCTGTCAACACACAAAAGGCACTTTTCAATAAAAATGCTTCTTCAGAAACCCCCACGTAACCAAGTCTTGTGGGATAGAATACTTCTCGGAAATCCCACACGTTTAGTATTTCGTCAACAGTGTATACCCTTCCAACAGGATGCCAAATAAGAAAGACTTTGACACAATATCCCTCGTAGACCCCCACATACTTCTCACTTCTCCTACACTCCTCGTAGACCCCAACATATATATCACTTCTACACAACACTCCTCGTAGATCATGCATACTTATCACTTCTCCTACACAATACTCCTTGTAGACCAGACTTATCGCTTCTTCAACACAATACCCCTCGTAGACCCCACATACTTATCACTTCTCCTACACAATACTCCTTGTAGACCAGACTTATCGCTTCTTCAACACAATACCCCTCGTAGACCCCACATACTTATCACTTCTCCTACACAATACCCCTCGTAGACCCCACATACTTATCTCTTCTCCTACACAATACCCCTCGTAGACCCCACATACTTATCACTTCTCCTACACAATACTCCTTGTAGACCAAACAGACTTATCGCTTCTTCAACACAATACCTCTCGTAGACCCCACATACTTATCACTTCTCTAACACAATACCCCTCATAGACCCCACATACTTATCACTTCTCCTACACAATACTCCTCGTAGACCAAGCATACTTCTCGCTTCTTCAACACAATATCTCTCGTAGACCAAGCATATTTCTCGCTTCTTCTACACAATATCTCTCGTAGACCACGCATACGTATCACTTCTCCTACACAATACCTCTCGTAGACGACGAATACTTATCCCTTCTCCTACACAATACCCCTCGCAGACCCCACATACTCAAGACTTCTCTAACACAATATCCCTCCAAGATCACATTCACTCAGGACTTCTCCCCATAGAATACCCATCCGAGGGTACAATTAACCACGAGATCTCCAACACAATACTTCCCCATGATCCCCACTGACTTTCGACATCTCCAACATATGTACCCCTTTGTGTACCACCCATACCGATCATGGCTTCTCCAACACAATATACCACTCCAGGTAGAAACATGTTTCATCAGCTATGCAACGGGATACCTCTGCCACTCAGGACTTCTGTTTGGCACAACAGATAGAAACAGACTTCTGGAAACGGAGAATGGCAATGCTGGAACGCCGAGAACCCTTTAAGACCACAGTGTCAGTAATGATCCAGTGAGATTTACAGCCTTATTGATCATTTTCTTTCTACGTGTCTTCCCCCCTCGGTGGTGTAAAGGCCTAGCGTTACTGACCATGATATGGTCCCCGGTCTTCGGTCGAGTGCTAATAGCATTCGGCCCACATCCAACCCAGGTGTTTAATCTCCACTAGAAGATGGCTGATATAGTGGTACCTCTCACATATTAGGGTGTGTGTGTGTGTGTGTGTGTGTGTGTGTGTGTGTGTGTGTCTACACACACACGAGACGGGGTTAACACGAATGTAGAACTCTCTCCCCGTAACACACAAATGACGATCACGAATAGCATTCACACAAGCAAGTCTACATGGCATCAGAACATAGAATCTCACTTACACTAATTGACTTTCACACATACATAGCCAACACCTTATGGATAAATTCCTTAGTTATTTATATTTATATATATTATACTTTGTCGCTGTCTCCCGCGTTTGCGAGGTAACGCAAGGAAACAGACGAAAGAAATGGCCCAACCCCCCCCCATACACATGTATATACATACGTCCACACACGCAAATATACATACCTACACAGCTTTCCATGGTTTACCCCAGACGCTTCACATGCCCTTAGTTATATAGACACAAAATGCCTCGTATGGACCCAGTGGTATATCTTTGTATTCGTCTGCATCCCTTTGCATTCAGTTCAGCCTACAAGCTTTCCTAAGGGGGGAACATGCGCTCAGCTCACTCGTGAAACGCAAGGGAACATAGACCAATGCTACGAGAACTGTGGCAAACTCGCATGCGCCAACAACGGAGAGTTGTGGGTTTGTGGTCAAACAGGTGTTTAGAAGGGGGAGTTTTCCATGGTATGAACTTCATTACAGTCTATGTGATGACCCCAGGATATGGATTACAGTCTATGTGATGACCCCAGGATATGGATTACAGTCCATGTGATGACCCCAGAATCTGGATTACAGTCTATGTGATAACCCCAGGATCTGGACCACAGTCCATGTGATAACCCCAGGATATGGATTACAGTCTATGTGATGACCCCAGGGTCTGGATTACAGTCCATGTCATGACCCCAGAATCTGGATTACAGTCCATGTGATAACCCCAGGATCTGGACCACAGTCCATGTGATGACCCCAGGATCTGGACCACAGTCCATGTGATGACCCCAGGATCTGGACCACAGTCCATGTGATGACCCCAGGATCTGGACCACAGTCCATGTGATGACCCCAGGATCTGGACCACAGTCCATGTGATGACCCCAGGATCTGGACTACAGTCCATGTGATGACCCCAGGATCTGGACCACAGTCCATGTGATGACCCCAGGATCTGGACTACAGTCCATGTGATGACCCCAGGATCTGGATTACAGTCTATGTGATGACCCCAGGATCTGGACTACAGTCCATGTGATGACCCCAGGATCTGGACTACAGTCCATGTGATGACCCCAGGATCTGGATTACAGTCTATGTGATGACCCCAGGGTCTGGATTACAGTCCATGTGATGACCCCAGGATCTGGACCACAGTCCATGTGATGACCCCAGGATCTGGACTACAGTCAATGTGATGACCCCAGGATCTGGACTACAGTCAATGTGATGACCCCAGGATCTGGACTACAGTCCATGTGATGACCCCAGGATCTGGACCACAGTCCATGTGATGACCCCAGGATCTGGACCACAGTCCATGTTGTGAATAAAGTCCTTAGCCATCGAGAATGAATTTCTTCTCTGAAGGAGAGATGTTCGACCTGCACTGGACGAAGGCAGCTTTGGAGGAGGAGGAGGAAGAGGAAGAAGAGGAGGAGGAGGCAAGACGCCCCAGACCCCAGTCGCTCACCTGTCATCAACACTTATGGGGGACGTCCCCCAGCTTAGCAGATAAGGTTCAGGTGATTATTCAAGGCACAAATCCTGATAGATACGTCTCAAGGGTCGTGTGTCTGCAAGGGGATGGATGACTGAATGTAATGCAGCTAAACGATGAGTGTGGAGAGGGAAGATAATTGTGGAGGTTACACTGGGTTCTAGAGGTCTTGGGAAAAAGAAAATATATACGGGTTTGGCTACGATCAACTGCATTGATATCACTCCTCTGAGTTCTCTGATGATAGATAGTGAGGCTTTTACAGACATCTTCGACAATCGTCCCGTCAGCCACTAACCCTCCAACAGCTTCGCCACACATGTAAACTTCATTATGCAAGGATCTTCCTTGTTCCTGACCACTGTTAACATAGATTTATCTTCCTTTATGATTCACGTCTACTGTAATGTTCAGGTTGACATCAAATGAAAATGAAAAACTCTTTTCTTGATGGTGTGGTTAGGCTCTTCTACATTATTCACCACCCAAAGATGAAGGGCCTGGATGACCAGCTTAATCCATGCATAGTGCTTTTGGATAAGGGAAAGAGGAGGAAAGATAAATGTACGAATTAAAGAGGTATTAATCTATGGAGATTACTCAGTGAGTTGTGTGGCAAGAGGTGATTACAAGGGAGGTGTCATTTACTGAGTGACTTACTAGGCAAGAGAAATGTCATCCTAAGAGTGTTCGAGGATGTACAGGCCAGGTGTTTGCTCTCTGAGGAATACGTATGAATAATACATGAAGCAAGAGAAGGATTTGTATCTGCCGTTTATGCATCTTGCAAAAGAAAATGTATGTTGGGTTGAATGACAGGCCCTGCGGAATGCATAGCGTGTGAAAAGTGGCTAAATGTGGTAAGGTATTTCCATTGGGCTTAGGAAGGCGTGCTTTCTTGACTAGAGATTGGAATAGGGTGAGTGGCCTCTATCAAAGGTGGGTCTGTATCAAAGGTGTATAGATCATAGATAAGGTGATGAGGGAGCAAAATGCGAGGGTCTTTGAGGGGAAGGCGAGTCTATAGTATCCTACGGCCGGTGGGCGACTTAGAAGTGAGTCACATGCTGTTTGCAGATGGCACGGTTGTGGTGGTAGCCTCTAGATACAAGCTCCAGAAGCTGGTGTTCGAGTCTGGGAGAATGAGGTGTCCTACGCCACCATCACTGCCACCACATCTTAGAAGTCCTGCACCACACCGAAGGGATCCTACACCACACCTGCTGTGCCTCAGGCGAGGACCTGGGACCGTGTGCAGAAAAATTCTTAGATTTCTGCTTATTTCTATGCTTAGCTGAGCAAATGACCTAAGTGCCACACAGAAAAGGACTAAGCACGATGCTTAGCAAAACTTAAGCATAAGATTTAAGAAGTATGAAATGCAGTTTCGGTCAAAATATTTGTCGTCTGCTAAGCAAATACTTAAGCGTAAGGCAGCTTTCAGAAACATGCTTAGCAAAATTCTTAAAGTTAAGTAAACTTCTTTTGGGTTAAGCATACTTAAGCATTCTAAGACGTTTTCTGCATACGGCCCCTGGGCCTGATGGCTGACCTCGTCTGTCCTTAGCTTGGCCAGGTAGCCAGCCTCGTCCTCCTCTTCGTCCAGTGTGCCTGACTATCACCTGCATCTTAACGTCCCCCAAGATGGATACCTGAAAGATGTTCACGAGGCAAAAAGTGTCGCAAACCTGATCAGATTCCCTTATACCTTCCAAGGTGAGTCAAATTGGCTAATCAAGATCAAAGAGGAATCAAGCAAGATCAATTTAGGCTGAGGGTCGTTGATCCTTCTTTTCATTCTTTTTTTTTTTTAGATTTTGTCGCAACGCTTTTGATTTTACCAGACAGAACAGAATGATCGAAATATTGCAAGCGACGTTAAGTTAAGATGATGAATAAGAAAGTGTTGCTGCTGACAACGAGAAGTGAAGGAGGAGGAGAAAGAAAATAAGAAATAATAATTAATAATTAGTCAATTATTACATTAAGGGTTATATGATTATCATTAAGATGGGCTAATATTCATGTAGAAATCTTGACTCTACCAAACACATGCTTACGAAGTCTACATGTCCAGACCCCGTCCTGTATATTGATATGTATATTGTTTGTTATACAGTCGAAGTTCTCATATATCTAATATATATATATATATATATATATATATATATATATATATATATATATATATATATATATATATATATATATATATATATATATATATATATATATATATATATATATATTTTTTTTTTTTTTTTTTTTTTTATACTTTGTCGCTGTCTCCCGCGTTTGCGAGGTAGCGCAAGGAAACAGACGAAAGAAATGGCCCAACCCCCCCCATACACATGTACATACACACGTCCACACACGCAATATACATACCTACACAGCTTTCCATGGTTTACCCCGGACGCTTCACATGCCTTGATTCAATCCACTGACAGCACGTCAACCCCTGTATACCACATCGCTCCAATTCACTCTATTCCTTGCCCTCCTTTCACCCTCCTGCATGTTCAGGCCCCGATCACACAAAATCCTTTTCACTCCATCTTTCCACCTCCAATTTGGTCTCCCTCTTCTCCTCGTTCCCTCCACCTCCGACACATATATCCTCTTGGTCAATCTTTCCTCACTCATTCTCTCCATGTGCCCAAACCATTTCAAAACACCCTCTTCTGCTCTCTCAACCACGCTCTTTTTATTTCCACACATCTCTCTTACCCTTACGTTACTTACTCGATCAAACCACCTCACACCACACATTGTCCTCAAACATCTCATTTCCAGCACATCCATCCTCCTGCGCACAACTCTATCCATATCCCACGCCTCGCAACCATACAACATTGTTGGAACTACTATTCCTTCAAACATACCCATTTTTGCTTTCCGGGATAGTGTTCTCGACTTCCACACATTTTTTCAAGGCTCCCAAAATTTTCGCCCCCTCCCCCACCCTATGATCCACTTCCGCTTCCATGGTTCCATCCGCTGACAGATCCACTCCCAGATATCTAAAACACTTCACTTCCTCCAGTTTTTCTCCATTCAAACTCACCTCCCAATTGACTTGACCCTCAACCCTACTGTACCTAATAACCTTGCTCTTATTCACATTTACTCTTAACTTTCTTCTTCCACACACTTTACCAAACTCCGTCACCAGCTTCTGCAGTTTCTCACATGAATCCGCCACCAGCGCTGTATCATCAGCAAACAACAACTGACTCACTTCCCAAGCTCTCTCATCCCCAACAGACTTCATACTTGCCCCTCTTTCCAAGACTCTTGCATTTACCTCCCTAACAACCCCATCCATAAACAAATTAAACAACCATGGAGACATCACACACCCCTGCCGCAAACCTACATTCACTGAGAACCAATCACTTTCCTCTCTTCCTACACGTACACATGCCTTGCATCCTCGATAAAAACTTTTCACTGCTTCTAACAACTTGCCTCCCACACCATATATTCTTAATACCTTCCACAGAGCATCTCTATCAACTCTATCATATGCCTTCTCCAGATCCATAAATGCTACATACAAATCCATTTGCTTTTCTAAGTATTTCTCACATACATTCTTCAAAGCAAACACCTGATCCACACATCCTCTACCACTTCTGAAACCATATATATATATATATATATATATATATATATATATATATATATATTAGATATATGAGAACTTCGACTATATAACAAACAATATACATATCAATATAGTTTCCTTCGCTGTTATGTGGAAACCCTGAGCTGTTTGATACCTGGTTAGAATACTCCCATATATCTTCCTTTTTCTTCCATCTTCCGATATTCCTTGTTTGTTAGATTCAATTCCTTGTGGTTTGTTTTTCGTCGTCTTTTTCTGAAGGCAATCTGTTCTTAGCTTGACTTCGTCATCCATTATTCTCGTCGTTGCGCCTGCAACACCCACACCAAGGCAACCTGTTGCTTCATTGCTGTGGCAACGTACCATATCAAAATCTCTCGCATTCTGCTCCCACACAGTAAACCATTGTGGCAATCGCTACAATATCGTCAGGGAGGAATGAATGGGGGTAAGTCCCTCAGAATAATCTGCCCCATACAGAAGAATGGCTTCTTTCGAAAGCGGTTCCTCTACCCCAACCCAACCCCACCCACCCTCATTGTCTGACGTACCTCATCACCTCATGAACTAGCAGTCAACACCTCATTTCCAGGACACGCGTGGACTCTCGTATGAGATGCTACACAGCAGGACACATCCCAAGGAAGGGGAGAGAGAGAGAGAGAGAGAGAGAGAGAGAGAGAGAGAGAGAGAGAGAGAGAGAGAGAGAGAGAGAGATAAAAGTTTATCTAGAGAGAGACCATTTGAGATGGGTGTGATGAAGGTGGATGCAAGTCTCAGGCATCAATAAACCCTTTTTTTTTTTCTTTTTCTACGAGCGTCCCGCGCGTTTGGTGTGTGGTGGCTCTTGCCACAATGACTTTATAACAAAAGCTCCGGGACGAAGAGATGACTTCAGACTCTTATGGCGAGGGATATACGTCGTAAAAATACCTAAAGTTCCTCTGTAAGACGAAATATCTGCGTACCAGGCACGTATCAGAGGGATTCGAACCATCTGGACAAATACGAGGGCACGTATACGAGCAGGCCCAGCATTGCTGTTGACCCCTGGGAGACTCTCAAAGGCTTGGGGTATGGAGTGAGGGAGTGAGGGAGGGGCGGCGTGGAGGAGGCCACCAGCCAGCGGGGGTGTCCAGGCTTCCCCTTCAGTGTTGACAGTGGCAGACTCAGACTCTGTTATTACACGATTCAGTTGGACTCAGAGCCGGAGTGGCCCCTCCACCTCCCTACCTGTTGGTTCTACACAGGGTGATATTGCCCTCACACTCTCACGCCCTTAACTAAACCTCAGATTCCCTCACTCCCTACACCTCTCCCTTACTCCCTATACCTCTCCCTTAATCCCTACACATTTCCCTTACTCCCTATACCTCTCCCTTAACCCTTAGATTCCCTCACTCCCTACACATCTCCCTTACTTCCTATACCTCTCCCTTAATCCCTAGATTCCCTCACTCCCTACACATCTCCCTTACTCCCTATGCCTCTCCTTTACTCTCTATGCCACGCTGTTCATTTGTGTTCACCAAACATCATCACAGACCAAGAAAAACTAATACGAATACAGAGAAGAGCAACCAAACCCATTAGTTCTGTCCAGTACCCACGTAATCGATTCCATGAGAAAGGATGACTGCTTAAGTAGATATGATGCTCCCACTCTTCACCACTTCCATTCGTCTGATAAAACATACGAATGGGCGAGAGATACGACTCTAAGCTTCGTCTTTTGCTGATAAAGTGATTGAAATACAATACTTTCGTGGGTGTATTAGATAATGAAAAATAAATATGTGCTTAGATATGTATTTAAGATGATTTACCTTGGTATACACAGGGCATATAATTCAGTATGTGTACACATAATATGCTCAGATGAATAATGATATATCCGGACATATGATAATGTATCTGGAGAAATGATGATGAACTTGGGTATACAGTAATACAATGATATACCTGGGTATATCAGGATATTAAATGGGATATAATGACATACCTTCATATCCCTAGTTATGTAATGATATATCTGGGCAAATAATAATGTATTTTAGCACATAATTCCACACCTGGGAAAATGATTATACATTTGGGAATATAATGTTATTCATAGTCAAATATTAAAAGACTTGAGCATATGATTCTTCACAATGATATACTTGAGTATATCTCATCTACCTGAGCATACCAGCTGTATATGTTATTTTGTCTAATCCTATTAATAGTGGTATGACTACACTTTGCAGAGGGTGTTACTATGTCGCTACATGGTTCAGTGTCAGCGTCCTAGAGACACATCTACAGCAAAAGGAACAATTTACTCACTTTTTCTATTTGGAACCAAAATGTAATAATACTGATTATAGCGTCTTATCAAACCCCAGCATCTCATTTGGCCATTTCACATTTTCTTCTTGCGACGTCATGCACTGTATAACGTAACAATGCTGTTACGAAGCGATTTTACGTTTTGGATTTCAAGGAACTAAGGTGAGAATTTGCCTTTAATCTCTGTGTGTGTGACCAGTGAACGGATCCCATGGCTCCTGTGTACTGTCAAATTCATGGGAGCCAAATAGACTCCGGGGTGAGGAAACATTTACCGAGGTAATTGAGTTTACCCTATGTTAACTTCAGGGGGTTATCAAAGCACGAAAGATCTATATGTCTATCTGTGTATAGCCAATATACTATCTCACTTGCCTTCACTGTGGTTCTCTCAGACGATACTCCTCATCACATATCTTTACCTCACTTTACTAAGTAATGTCAGTGTTCAATGCCTTATTGACTGAGTGCTGTACTAAGATGGCATTTTTGATATGTCCCTTCGTGACAGGGTAGGAATGTAGTGTAGTGGACAGGTTGATACACATAACACGAAACTCAAAACCACATCTGGAGGCGTCGTTTTCTATCAGCACCCTGACTACGTACCCACCAAGGATTTCGACTCTATATATATATAGCAGGACTGAAAGGAAGATGAAGAAATCCAAACACACACACAGACCACTGGGTCCTTTTTCTTTGTTAGGTTTGGTTACAGACCACTGGGTCTTTATTTATTTCCAGACTGTTTACAGACCACTGGGTCCTTATTTATTTCGAAGTTGGTTTCCATGATAAATGACTGAAGCCTTATAACTCTCTAGCAGTCTTGGCTGAGTCTAGCATTAAGCTTAGGCAGCCATAGGTTACTGGATCAGCATTTCTTAGACGTCAACTTCAACTACTTATGTGAAAAGACGACTGAACTTCATTTCTGTGTTTGTTGAACTGCAAAACCTACCCACATCTTGGTTATCGGATTTAAAAGATTAGATAAACAGATTGAAGCTTAGAAACGAAATCGTAATCATTTCCATTCAATATAATCCAGTTACGTTAACGACATGATATATTTCGTCGCGCCAAGATAAATGTGATATCAAAGTGAGGTTACCTTATTCAAAATAAAAAAAAATGGGGGAATGGAAGACTACACAATGCCCACAACCTTGAACTGAATGAAGCGAATGATGCTTTTTTTTTCAATAGGTGTCAATGATACTGAATGAAGCGAATGAAGCTTTTTTTTCAATAGGTGTCAATGATACTGAATGAAGCGAAGGAAACTTTTTTTTTCAATAGGTGCCAAAGATACTGAATGAAGCGAAGGAAGCTTTTTTTTAAATAGGTGCCAAAGATACTGAATGAAGTGAATGAAGTTTTTTTTTATAATAGGTGCTAAAGATACTGAATGAAGCGAATGAAGCTCTTTTTCAATAGGTGCCAAAGATACTAAATGAAGCGAAGGAAGCTTTTTGATTTGATAGGTGCCAAAGATACTAAATGAAGTGAATGAAGCTTTTCTTTTTTAAATAGGTGCTAAAGAAACCAATAAATTCCAGACAATGTATCTATATATCGGTATGACATTCTGGATAACTGTCCCACAGCAGGGAGCCACATCCGACCTCTCAAACCGGATCACATTTGTGTAGTATATGTGGTCGATGGTTTTAGGAGCATCGAAGACTTTGTATGCGATCCTCCTCCTGGGCCATTAGTGGAGATCCTCTTAGTGTCTTTACCGGAGCCAGTGTGTGTGTGTGGGGGTTTTATCATCTCCCTCCAGGCTCTCTCTCTCTCTCTCTCGAGAGAGAGAGAGAGAGAGAGAGAGAGAGAGAGAGAGAGAGAGAGAGAGAGAGAGAGAGAGAGAGAGAGAGTTAGATGAATGAGCGAAGCGTGGAAATAATTCAACAAAATCTTTGAAAAAGATTGGCTGTTGGAGGTTTGTATGTTCTATGAAGGTGCGCGTTCATATGCACCTTATTCGTGTATATATATATATATATATATATATATATATATATATATATATATATATATATATATATATATATATATATATATATATATATATATATATATATATATATATATATATATATATGTATGTATATATATATGAAAAGATTCCTTGTCTGCAAACGAAGCTATGAAGCATATGACGAACACCAACAAAATGTCATCATATCTGTATTTTTTGTAATCCAAACCTTCATATCTGTTTTAACATCTGAACATTTACACCCAAATCTGCTTATACATATGAATATTCACATACAAATCTACTTATACATATGAATTTTTCGGTGGGTTTTAGAATGTCCTGTTTCATTCCATTCCCTGCGATCACATCTCTTCACTTGCTTTGATGCACTACGTACATGAGAATGATATGATGAAGGCGAAAAATGCACTACGTACATGAGAATGATATGATGAAGGCGAAAAATGCACTACGTACATGAGAATGATATGATGAAGGCGAAAAATGCACTACGTACATGAGAATGATATGATGAAGGCGAAAAATGCACTACGTACATGAGAATGATATGATGAAGGCGAAAGATGCACTACGTACATGAGAATGATATGATGAAGGCGAAAGATGCACTAAGTACATGAGAATGATATGATGAAGGCGAAAAATGCACTACGTACATGAGAATGATATGATGAAGGCGAAAAATGCACCACGTACATGAGAATGATATGATGAAGGCGAAAAATGCACTGCGTACATGAGAATGATAAAATGAAGGCGAAAAATGCACTACGTACATGAGAATGATATGATGAAGGCGAAAAATGCACTTCGTACATGAGAATGATATGATGAAGGCGAAAGATGCACTACGTACATGAGAATGATATGATGAAGGCGAAAGATGCACTAAGTACATGAGAATGATATGATGAAGGCGAAAAATGCACTACGTACATGAGAATGATATGATGAAGGCGAAAGATGCACTACGTACATGAGAATGATATGATGAAGGCGAAAGATGCACTAAGTACATGAGAATGATATGATGAAGGCGAAAGATGCACTAAGTACATGAGAATGATATGATGAAGGCGAAAAATGCACCACGTACATGAGAATGATATGATGAAGGCGAAAAATGCACTACGTACATGAGAATGATATGATGAAGGCGAAAGATGCACTACGTACATGAGAATGATATGATGAAGGCGAAAGATGCACTAAGTACATGAGAATGATATGATGAAGGCGAAAGACTTCCTTTACCTCACGCGTACAGAAATTCTGAGTTTGAGATCATCGGCCGAGGTCATTGCATTGTACCGCTTTGTCTGGCAGACTTAGAGCTCAACATGTGTTGACCAAAAAGGTGTACTTCTCTTACTTTACATAAGTCCGTTGAGTTGACTGACTTTCCTTACTTTATATAAGTCCATTAAGTGACTTACCTTACTTTATATGAGTCCATTAAGTTAAGTGACTTACATTATATAAGTCCATTAAGTTAACTGACTTTCCTTACTTTATATAAGTCCTTTAAGTGACTTACCTTACTTTATATAAGTCCATTAAGTGACTTACCTTACTTTACATAAGTCCATTAAGTGACTTACCTTACTTTATATAAGTCTATTAAGTTAAGTGACTTACTTTACATAAGTCCATTAAGTGACTTACCTTACTTTATATAAGTCCATTAAGTGGCTTACCTTACTTTATATAAGTCCATTAAGTGACCTGACACCTCTTAATCTGTAAGGCCATGAAGTTACCAGATATGTGAGCCATGTGTGCACTATACACCACCTGTAAAGCAACACACAAAACCATAGTGAACAGCAGTATTCACAGCTGGTGTTTGCTGGGAGTCTTCAAGCATGATGGTTTTGGGTATAATGACACAGTCAGCATTCATAAGTCTTATATAAGTGTACAGACTTTAAAGTCCACTTATATAGCTCTTCCCTCAAGCGGGAGACTTAAAACGAGCGCTCGAGTTTAACCTGGAAAAGCAACAATGGTGATTTGATGGTTTGGTGATGATCAGAAAAGAGTGGAGGGGGAAAAAATTCTATTTAGAATTTCAATTGAATATTGTGAATGCATCTCACGTCCTATTTTTTTTTCATCTGTTTTTTTTTATTACAGCAAATCCTCTTAAACTCCACGAAGCGTATACTGAGCATATATAAATAATTTTAGCTCTTTTCGAAGACTCGTTCTGCAGACCTGTTTCTCGTGTTCTGCCTTTGATTTTAGAAATATGTTAATGGAAGGGGCTCGGAAAATATATGTGTATTGACAATCGAAGGACAGGAAAGTCTGTAAATGATCGAAGAGTTGAATAATCTACATCAGATGCCAAATTATCATCATCATCATAATCATCTTCCATCTAAGAAGAGAAATTATCACATCTACTTGTTTTGAATTTTACGAATCTACTTCAAATATCGAATATTCTGACGATATTCTTGAGTTATTTTACTTAGAAGCTCAGACAAGAAGAGCATTTATTTTTTTTCCACTCTTGACTTCAACGTACGAAGCATTATTTGAAGCATTTATCACATACGGCAAAACATTTTTAAAGAATAATTGAAAATATCTGTTCAATTCCAGGCTTTGTTTATTATGACTTTCAATATCTTTTTTTCTTTCACCGAAATAAAAAACAGAAATTTATTCATTCGTTTGAATTTTAATCCCAACACCACAGTGCAATCATCAAATGAAACAAATTGAATATATAGATGAGGGAGATCTAATAGAATTCAAACAGCAAGACACAATGATAGCTTAACCTTGGCAATTGATGAAATGGTATAAAACACGTCTGTTTCCAGAGACAACAGCCTGTGTTGCAATATTGCTCCCATAAATTTTCGATTTTCGCCAACAAAATTGGGCTATCGTAACGCTGGCAAATTTTGCGACACCCTGTGCCTTGTGTTGTCCATATATAAACAATGTATGAGGATAGATTTTGAAGATTTGTTCTATGTGGAATGAAGAAGAAAATGTCTTCTTCAGGAGGGCTGTTTTTGAAGCCCTTCCACACACCACTATCACTACAACTACCACAGCACCACAGCAACGAAAAACCACACCATAGTAATCCCCTACCACACCACAGCAACTATTACCACACCCCAGCAACCATTACCACACACCAGCAACCACTACCACACCCCAGCAACCATTACCACACCCCAGCAACCAATACCATACCCCAGCAACCAATTACCACACCGCAGCAACCACCTACCACATCCCAAAAACCCCTACTACACCCCAGCAACCATTACCACACTCCAACAACCACCTACCACACCCCAGCAACCACCTACCACACCCCAGCAACCACCTACCACACCCCAGCAACCACCTACCACACCCCAGCAACCACCTACCACACCCCAGCAACCACCTACCACACCCCAGCCCGGCAGGAGACCTCGAATAACTGAGCTTTTACAAGAATACTTATAATCCATACTGGAAATGAGTCCAGGTCTTCCATAGCCACTTCACCCATGTTGAATCATCATTATGCCTTTGTTCTCTTGTGGTGTTATGTATATAAGCACATAACACCAGCAGGGGAAGGCTGGAAGAACTGCTGAACAGCAGAATGGTAAGTTACCATCATGCCACCACCACACACGATCCAAAATCACGACGTGTTATACCTCCTCCTATATCATATATAGCAAGGGCTAATCCCTCAAGCACACCAACCTAATGGTGACTATATATATATATATACATATATATATATATATATATATATATATATATATATATATATATATATATATATATATATATATATATATATATATATATATATATATATATATATATATATATATATAATATAGATAGATTTATAGATAGATGGATAGGTAGATAGGTAGATTAATTGATAGAAGATAGATAGACAGATAGGAAGATAGATAGAT
>NC_092265.1:21458132-21628132 GCF_036320965.1 Panulirus ornatus
CACAAAATCTTTTTCACTCCATCTTTCCACCTCCAATTTGGTCTCCCTCTTCTCCTCGTTCCCTCCACCTCCGACACATATATCCTCTTGGTCAATCTCTCCTCACTCATTCTCTCCATGTGCCCAAACCATTTCAAAACACCCTCTTCTGCTCTCTCAACCACGCTCTTTTTATTTCCACACATCTCTCTTACCCTTACGTTACTTACTCGATCAAACCACCTCACACCACACATTGTCCTCAAACATCTCATTTCCAGCACATCCATCCTCCTGCGCACATCTCTATCCATAGCCCACGCCTCGCAACCATACAACATTGTTGGAACCACTATTCCCTCAAACATACCCATTTTTGCTTTCCGAGATAATGTTCTCGACTTCCACACATTTTTCAAGGCTCCCAAAATTTTCGCCCCCTCCCCCACCCTATGATCCACTTCCGCTTCCATGGTTCCATCCGCTGACAGATCCACTCCCAGATATCTAAAACACTTCACTTCCTCCAGTTTTTCTCCATTCAAACTCACCTCCCAATTGACTTGACCCTCACCCCTACTGTACCTAATAACCTTGCTCTTATTCACATTTACTCTCAACTTTCTTCTTCCACACACTTTACCAAACTCAGTCACCAGCTTCTGCAGTTTCTCACATGAATCAGCCACCAGCGCTGTATCATCAGCGAACAACAACTGACTCACTTCCCAAGCTCTCTCATCCCCAACAGACTTCATACTTGCCCCTCTTTCCAGGACTCTTGCATTTACCTCCCTAACAACCCCATCCATAAACAAATTAAACAACCATGGAGACATCACACACCCCTGCCGCAAACCTACATTCACTGAGAACCAATCACTTTCCTCTCTTCCTACACGTACACATGCCTTACATCCTCGATAAAAACTTTTCACTGCTTCTAACAACTTGCCTCCCACACCATATATTCTTAATACCTTCCACAGAGCATCTCTATCAACTCTATCATATGCCTTCTCCAGATCCATAAATGCTACATACAAATCCATTTGCTTTTCTAAGTATTTCTCACATACATTCTTCAAAGCAAACACCTGATCCACACATCCTCTACCACTTCTGAAACCGCACTGCTCTTCCCCAATCTGATGCTCTGTACATGCCTTCACCCTCTCAATCAATACCCTCCCATATAATTTACCAGGAATACTCAACAAACTTATACCTCTGTAATTTGAGCACTCACTCTTATCCCCTTTGCCTTTGTACAATGGCACTATGCACGCATTCCGCCAATCCTCAGGCACCTCACCATGAGTCATACATACATTAAATAACCTTACCAACCAGTCAACAATACAGTCACCCCCTTTCTTAATAAATTCCACTGCAATACCATCCAAACCTGCTGCCTTGCCGGCTTTCATCTTCCGCAAAGCTTTTACTACCTCTTCTCTGTTTACCAAATCATTTTCCCTAACCCTCTCACTTTGCACACCACCTCGACCAAAACACCCTATATCTGCCACTCTGTCATCAGACACATTCAACAAACCTTCAAAATACTCATTCCATCTCCTTCTCACATCACCGCTACTTGTTATCACCTCCCCATTTACGCCCTTCACTGAAGTTCCCATTTGCTCCCTTGTCTTACGCACCCTATTTACCTCCTTCCAGAACATCTTTTTATTCTCCCTAAAATTTACTGATAGTCTCTCACCCCAACTCTCATTTGCCCTTTTTTTCACCTCTTGCACCTTTCTCTTGACCTCCTGTCTCTTTCTTTTATACTTCTCCCACTCAATTGCATTTTTTCCCTGCAAAAATCGTCCAAATGCCTCTCTCTTCTCTTTCACTAATACTCTTACTTCTTCATCCCACCACTCACTACCCTTTCTAAACAGCCCACCTCCCACTCTTCTCATGCCACAAGCATCTTTTGCGCAATCCATCACTGATTCCCTAAATACATCCCATTCCTCCCCCACTCCCCTTACTTCCATTGTTCTCACCTTTTTCCATTCTGTACACAGTCTCTCCTGGTACTTCCCCACACAGGTCTCCTTCCCAAGCTCACTTACTCTCACCACCTTCTTCACCCCAACATTCACTCCTCTTTTCTGAAAACCCATACTAATCTTCACCTTAGCCTCCACAAGATAATGATCAGACATCCCTCCAGTTGCACCTCTCAGCACATTAACATCCAAAAGTCTCTCTTTCGCACGCCTGTCAATTAACACGTAATCCAATAACGCTCTCTGGCCATCTCTCCTACTTACATAAGTATACTTATGTATATCTCGCTTTTTAAACCAGGTATTCCCAATCATCAGTCCTTTTTCAGCACATAAATCTACAAGCTCTTCACCATTTCCATTTACAACACTGAACACCCCATGCATACCAATTATTCCCTCAACTGCCACATTACTCACCTTTGCATTCAAATCACCCATCACTATAACCCGGTCTCGTGCATCAAAACCGCTAACACACTCATTTAGCTGCTCCCAAAACACTTGCCTCTCATGATCTTTCTTCTCATGCCCAGGTGCATATGCACCAATAATCACCCACCTCTCTCCATCAACTTTCAATTTTACCCATATTAATCGAGAATTTACTTTCTTACATTCTATCACATACTCCCACAACTCCTGTTTCAGGAGTATTGCTACTCCTTCCCTTGCTCTTGTCCTCTCACTAACCCCTGACTTCACTCCCCAGACATTTCCAAACCACTCTTCCCCTTTACCCTTGAGCTTCGTTTCACTCAGAGCCAAAACATCCAGGTTCCTTTCCTCAAACATACTACCTATCTCTCCTTTTTTCACATCTTGGTTACATCCACACACATTTAGGCACCCCACTCTGAGCCTTCGAGGAGGATGATCACTCCCCGCGTGACTCCTTCTTCTGTTTCCCATTTTAGAAAGTTAATACAAGGAGGGGAGGATTTCCGGCCCCCCGCTCCCGTCCCCTCTAGTCGCTTTCTACGACACGCGAGGAATACGTGGGAAGTATTCTTTCACCCCTATCCCCAGGGATAATATACATATATATATACACACACACACACACACACACACACACACACACACGCACACACACACACACACACACACACACACATATATATACATATGAAAAATATATATATATATATATATATATATATATATATATATATATATATATATATATATATATATATATATATATATATATATATATATATATATCAAAGGGTAACTTCAATAACTTTTACATGAAGGAAACAGAGATAACAAACATTAATAATTAATCGGATTAAATCGATGGGATTTCCATTCACAAATGAACAGAGTTACACGTTCGTTCCAGCGGGAGGATTTGGCCAAGCTAAGCGTATTCGAATTCCATTTAGATGCATATTTGGTACTGCAGCCGACAACGCCCTACAATTCCGTTATGTTGTGGAAGCAGCGAATGTAATCGGCTCACCAACGTTGAGGTACATATACATGTTGTAACTGGACAGATAGTGAGGCAGATAAGTAGAACAAGAGATACAGATATATATATATATATATATATATATATATATATATATATATATATATATATATATATATATATATATATATATATATATATATATATATATATATATATATATATTTTTTTTTTTTTTTTTTATACTTTGTCGCTGTCTCCCGCGTTTGCGAGGTAGCGCAAGGAAACAGACGAAAGAAATGGCCCAACCCCCCCCATACACATGTATATACATACGTCCACACACGCAAATATACATACCTACACAGCTTTCCATGGTTTACCCCAGACGCTTCACATGCCTTGATTCAATCCACTGACAGCACGTCAACCCCGGTATACCACATCGCTCCAATTCACTCTATTCCTTGCCCTCCTTTCACCCTCCTGCATGTTCAGGCCCCGATCACACAAAATCTTTTTCACTCCATCTTTCCACCTCCAATTTGGTCTCCCTCTTCTCCTTGCTTCCCTCCACCTCCGACACATATATCCTCTTGGTCAATCTTTCCTCACTCATCCTCTCCATGTGCCCAAACCACTTCAAAACACCCTCTTCTGCTCTCTCAACCACGCTCTTTTTATTTCCACACATCTCTCTTACCCTTACGTTACTCACTCGATCAAACCACCTCACACCACACATTGTCCTCAAACATCTCATTTCCAGCACATCCATCCTCCTGCGCACAACTCTATCCATAGCCCACGCCTCGCAACCATACAACATTGTTGGAACCACTATTCCTTCAAACATACCCATTTTTGCTTTCCGAGATAATGTTCTCGACTTCCACACATTCTTCAAGGCCCCCAGAATTTTCGCCCCCTCCCCCACCCTATGATCCACTTCCGCTTCCATGGTTCCATCCGCTGCCAGATCCACTCCCAGATATCTAAAACACTTCACTTCCTCCAGTTTTTCTCCATTCAAACTCACCTCCCAATTGACTTGACCCTCAACCCTACTGTACCTAATAACCTTGCTCTTATTCACATTTACTCTTAACTTTCTTCTTCCACACACTTTACCAAACTCAGTCACCAGCTTCTGCAGTTTCTCACATGAATCAGCCACCAGCGCTGTATCATCAGCGAACAACAACTGACTCACTTCCCAAGCTCTCTCATCCCCAACAGACTTCATACTTGCCCCTCTTTCCAAGACTCTTGCATTTACCTCCCTAACAACCCCATCCATAAACAAATTAAACAACCATGGAGACATCACACACCCCTGCCGCAAACCTACATTCACTGAGAACCAATCACTTTCCTCTCTTCCTACACGTACACATGCCTTACATCCTCGATTTAAAAAAATTTTCACTGCTTCGAACAAATTTCTCCACACCCATATATTCTCAATACCTTCCACAGAGCATTCTATCACTCTATCATATGCCTTCTCCAGTTCCCTAAAAGTACATACAAAACCTTTGCTTTTCAAGTATTTCTACATACATTCTTCAAAGCAAAACCCGATCCACACATCCTCTACCACTTCTGAAACCACATGCTCTTCCCCAATCTGATTGCTCGTTCTTTCCTTCACCCTCTCATTCAATACCTCCCATATATTTACAGGATACTCACCAAAATATATAATATATATATATATATATATATATATATATATATATATATATATATTATATATATATATATATATATAAAGTAAAAACGGGAGGGGAGGATTTCCAGCCCCCCGCTCCCTCCCCTTTTAGTCGCCTTCTACGACAGGCAAGGGAATACGTGGGAAATATTTATCTCTGAAACCAAATACTGCCTTGAATATGTAAAAAAAAAACGAATTATAAGTGTAAAGAAAAAAAGAGAATATGTATGGGAAGAGAAAATAAGAGAATAAAAGCAAAAGATTTACGGGAAAGAAGAAGGGAAATGTACGAGATGAAAGCAGACTTAAGGACTGACTGCCAGAGGCTGGAGGGAGAAATCGTCTAAGGTTTCTTGGCACAAATGACATGGCAACGATGCGTCAGGAAGTTCACGTGAGGTGAGGGAGGGGAAGGATGAAGCTGTCAGGAGCAAATGTGGTGTGACGAGAGATGTGCTCATGAGGATATGAGTGAGAGAGGGAGTGAATGAGGGAGGGAGTGAGCCAGTGGTTAAGTATGAGGTGAGTGAGTGAGAGAGGGAGTGAATGAGGGAGGGAGTGAGCCAGTGGATAAGTGTGAGCGAGTGAGAGAGGGAGTGAATGAGGGAGGGAGTGAGCCAGTGGTTAAGTATGAGGTGAGTGAGTGAGAGAGGGAGTGAATGAGGGAGGGAGTGAGCCAGTGGTTAAGTATGAGGTGAGTGAGTGAGAGAGGGAGTGAATGAGGGAGGGAGTGAGGCAGTGGTTAATTATGAGGTGAGTGAGTGAGAGAGGGAGTGAATGAGGGAGGGAGTGAGGCAGTGGTTAATTATGAGGTGAGTGAGTGAGAGAGGGAGTGAATGAGGGAGGGAGTGAGCCACTGGTTAAGTATGAGGTGAGTGAGTGAGAGAGGGAGTGAATGAGGGAGGGAGTGAGCCACTGGTTAAGTATGAGGTGAGTGAGTGAGAGAGGGAGTGAATGAGGGAGGGAGTGAGCCAGTGTTTAAGTATGAGGTGATTGAGTGAGAGAGGGAGTGAATGAGGGAGGGAGTGAGCCAGTGGGTAAGTATGGGGTGAGTGAGCGAGTGAGAGAGGGAGTGAATGAGGGAGGGAGTGAGCCAGTGTTTAAGTATGAGGTGAGTGAGTGAGGGAGGGAGTGAATGAGGGAGGGAGTGAGCCAGTGGTTAAGTATGAGGTGAGTGAGTGAGAGAGGGAGTGAATGAGGGAGGGAGTGAGCCAGTGTTTAAGTATGAGGTGAGTGAGTGAGAGAGGGAGTGGATGAGGGAGGGAGTGAGCCAGTATCAGCTGGAGAGGAGGAACGTGAGTATTTCTGAGGTGGGTTGATGAATACGGTGAGTAAATTGAGTATTGAATGTTGAGGATAGATCATGGATTGGCTTATGCATGAGGTAGAATGAAGCCATCGAGTAGATAGATGTAGAAAGATGAAGGCAGCAGCTGGACGATGATGAAAGTAGATGGTAACAAAGGAGTGATGAAGGAAGTAGATATATGGCAACACGTGAGTGATGAAGGAGGTAGATAGAAGGCAGCAAGTGAGTGATGAAGAAGGTAGATAGATGGCAGCAACTGAATGAAGATAAAGACTGTGAAATGGTAGAACTACGTGATAAATACAGGAAGGAGAAGTTGCTTACTAAAGATAAAGATAGGGAAAAGACAATTAAGGAGAGATAAGGTTCCTTTTGGGTTTGATAAGTAAAGAGCAGCAGTAAACTGTTGATAGATGAGAGAGAATAAGTATCTTTAAGGATATAAAATTCATAGACGAATACTGAATGATGAGGATGAGGGAATGAGTCAGGTCTTGTGAGGCATGAGGGTGGATGAGTTAAATGAAGGGCAGGAATAAGGACCAGCCGAAGGTGTGAGGTGGGTGTATGCTTAAGTAAGTGTGAGGTGTGTGTATGCTTAAGTAAGTGTGAGGTGGGTGTATGCTTGGGCAAGCGTGAGGGACGTGTAGTTAAGTAAGTTTGAGGTGTGTGTATGCTTAAGTAAGTGTGAGGTGGGTGTATGCTTGGGTAAGCGTGAAGGACGTGTAGTTAAGTAAGTGTGAGGTGTGTGTTTGCTTGGGCAAGCGTGAGGGACTGTAGTTAAGTGTGAGGTGTGTGTATGTTTAAGTAAGTGTGAGGTGGGTGTATGCCTTTACGTATAGAGGATCCCCAGAGATGCCAATGCCTGGGTGACAGGAGGGAGCTGGGGTACCGCCTGGGGAGACAAGCGGGGGAGGCGCTGGTGAGGTGGGGTGTGTGGCGCCCAGGTTATCGGGGTGGGTTGTGGGGGGAGACGGAACCAAAAAGAACAGCTTGCGTCAATACGCGCCGGAAATAGCATAGGGAGGGAAGGTACGGAGATAAGAAGGGGAGAAGAGGGGGAGAGGAGAGAGAGAGAGAGAGAGAGAGAGAGAGAGAGAGAGAGAGAGAGAGAGAGAGAGAGAGAGAGAGAGAGAGAGAGAGAGAGAGAGAGAGAGAGAGAGAGAGAGGTGAGAAGGATGTCAAGAGATGATAACAAACGTTAAGTAAAACCAGGAGACGCTAATACGGGTCAGGACGAAGGAGTGAAGGACAACGGGAAGACATCTGGACCGTGAACGGCACAACAGAGGACACCTAAACAGTGGACGGGACAACAGAGGACGACTGGACTGTGAACAGGACAACAGAGGACACCTGAACAGTGTACGGGACAACAGAGGACGACTGGACTATGAACAGGACAACAGAGGACGTGTGGACTGTGAACAGGACAACAGAGGACGCCTGGACTGTGAACAGGACAACAGAGGACGACTGGACCATGAACAGGACAACGAACGCCTGGACTATGAACAGGACAACAGTAAACGCTGGAACAGTACACAGAACAACAGAGAACGACTTGGCAGTGAACAGAGGAGCAGTGAACACATGAACAGTGACAGAGGTAGGTTACCAGATAGCCTGAGATACCAAGAAATCAAATCTCATAAATCCTATCCATTCATAACACTTAACATTTATCATTATTGATAATCACAAGAATAAAGATAACAAAGAATAAAAGAACCCGTACACCGAGTCATCTCCAGACTCTGGGGCGAGACTGGAGTGTCTGGGTTCACCTGGCTTGATGTGTGAGTGGGCGAGGGAGAGATATTGAGAAACAAAGGGGTACACAATGAGGTGGCAGACGCAGCCTTCCTTGGCGACAGGACGAGTTCTCTCCAGTCGTATTGGATTTTCCCAGCGTGTGGAGGCTGGGGGGCGGGCCAATGGGAAACACTCTTTGTAGCACTCACACACTCGGGTTGTACAGGCTACCCGCTGACCTTCTGTGAACGAGGTCATCTGGTTGGGAGAGGGTAGGGTGTGTGAGGGTCATAGGTAGGTGGTAGAAGTCGGGAAAGGACGTGAGTGCATGGAAAATGCTGGAAAGGATTATTTGAGTATAACTAAGCCAGATATTATTATTGTCTCCATTCACGCGTTGCTGGATTTCATCATGGAACCTTTGTGCTTTGTGCTGTGCTGGACACGTCTGCTCGGTGAATGCACGCGAAGAAATCTGACAATTGTGTTAACGTATACAACAGTTATCATGGACGACGTCGTCTTCCAGAACATCCTCAGCTTCTACCAGAACTGGTCGCCTTCCAGAACATCCTCAGCTTCTTCCAGAACTGGTCGCCTTCCAGAACATCCTCAGCTTCTACCAGAACTGGTCGCCTTCCAGAACACCTCAGCTTCTACCAGAACTGGTCGCCTTCCAGGATACCCTCAACAGCTTCCAGATCTGGTCGCCTTCCAGGATACCCTCAGCTTCTTCCAGAACTGGTCGCCCTCCAGGATATCCTCAACATCTTCCAGATCTGGTCGTCCTCAGAATACCATCAACAGTTTCCAGAGCTGTTCGCCTTCCAGAAGATTCTCCAACATCTTCCAGAACTGGTCTGCTTCTGGAATATCCTCAGCGCCTTCCAGGACTGGTTCCTCTTCGGAACGCCCAAGATGCCTTCCAGAACGCCTTCCAGAACTGCTTCCTCTTCGGAATGCCAGAGATGCTTTCCAGTAAATTGGACCAATGATCATCGTCATTATCACCCACACTTCGACTTTCGTCAGGCATTTGCCACTAACATGCCAGTCTCCTCAGCAGTTATGCCAAGTTCTTGCGAGGCGTCTTAAAGTTTCAGGCAATTAATATAAAGTTTCTTCGAGAGTTTAGTCTGAGAGTTCCTATGATGAACGCCTCTCATCTAATAGATATGACCCGTGTATATATGTAGTGTAAATAAAAAAAGTCTATTAAACACTAGAAGATGCTAAATATACTTTTCAGGTGATGGTTATACCTTAGCGACCTCAAATAACCTCGTTAATTGGTCGTACTGACGCCCAAATAACCAGCCACCCACTCATCCAAATCGTTACCTGTTTCAGACGTGATAAGCAGATTAACTAGATTTCAACTGGGCTCAGCTTTTACAATATTGCACTGTCAACTAAAGGTGTAACGAGCTCAGAAAGTTAATTGTACAGGATAAACCATTACCAAGAGGGAAATGGTTTTCCTGATTAAGAGAAGCGAGTTGGAGGAAAACGCAATTTTGGAACATCTCTACGCAAACACACACACACACACACACACACACACACACACACACACACACACACACGCACACACAAACACACAAACACACAGAGAAGTTGCTTTGAAGCACATATACAATTAGGGATACGAATGAAAGCGCTTGTGCATTCACCCTTGAATCAATGAAGTGTAGAGAGGGAACAGTTGAAAGGCATTTACATATGTCTGGAAGGTCAGTGTAAAACATCTACTGATATATTTATATATATATATATATATATATATATATAGAGAGAGAGAGAGAGAGAGAGAGAGAGAGAGAGAGAGAGAGAGAGAGAGAGAGAGAGAGAGAGAGAGAGAGAGAGAGAGAGAGAGAGAGAGAGATTAGCTTACAACATGTCAACAGATCAGAAACACTTTCTCAGAATTCTGGAAAGAGATATATTCCTATTCACATCACATCCGCCTACATAACCCATACCCTGTCATACGGCAGGGAGAGGCTGTTAATGCTGGCAGGGTCACCTCCTCCTCTGTCAGGCATCAACAACCTTGCCACAACCAGCGTTGCCAGGGAACAGCAGATGAGGCCTGGTTGTAAGCTGTAACTTGGCTACACTGACCCAACCATGATGTTCAACGACTTGGAGATTTGTTAAGGTCGTCATTTGAACGCTGCCTTTCCCCCACCAGCCCCTCCTCTCTCCCCCACGCCCTTCCACGAAATTACCTCGTTAAACCCGTAACCACCAGTCGTTCATCATACTGACACAACAGGTGTGCGAGGGGCGGGAGAGGCTCGCTTTCCTCTATTTTTTTTTTTTCCTTCTTAGACGAAATCATGAATGAATGATGAATGGATCCCGAGGAGACGGCACGGACCCATGAGTGTAAGGATATCAACATTTTGTACATTGTGTTCCATATGAGGCTTAACAGAAGGGGCTAGAGAGAGGATTATATAGTTACAGTCATTATATATATATATATATATATATATATATATATATATATATATATATATATATATATATATATATATATATATATATATATATATATATATATATATATATATATATATATATATATATATAATGTATGTATATATATATATACACATATAATGCTCATACCATACTCATTCATGCACTTTCATAAGCCTTATTGTGTCTATAAGACTTACGTGTGTGCGTGTGAGAGAGAGAGAGAGAGAGAGAGAGAGAGAGAGAGAGAGAGAGAGAGAGAGAGAGAGAGAGAGAGAGAGAGAGAGAGAGAGAGAGAGAGAGAGAGAGAGAGAGAGAGAGAGAGAGAGAGAAGGAAAGGAAGGTAGAAAAACGAATCACACAGGAGAGCGAGTGTAGTAGAGTGGATGGGAGAGGACCGGAGGTGTGTGTGGGTGGGGGAGGAAGGGGAAGAAGCGTGGGTGGAAACATAGTTTTTCTCCCTCTGGATAACGGCTAATTTAAGCCGAGTCCCAGAAGCGAGTTCTACCCCCTCACCCTCACCCTGGCCTCCAGTAACTACCAGACAGGTCAGGGGAGCGGTGAGGACCAATCAGGGGGCCTCCTGATGTTGATGGCTGAGATGGAATGTATGAAGAATCATTATCTCTCTCTCTCTCTCTCTCTCTCTCTCTCTCTCTCTCTCTCTCTCTCTCTCTCTCTCTCTCTCTCTCTCTCTCTCTCTCTCTCTCTCTCTCTCTCTCTCTCTCTCTCTCTCTCCTCTCTCTCTCTCTCTCTCTCTCTCTCTCTCTCTCATATATATATATATATATATATATATATATATATATATATATATATATATATATATATATATATATATATATATATATATATATATATATTTGCCCTGGGGGATAAGTGAGAAAGAATCCTATCTGTCTTTCCATCTGTGTATCTGTCTAGCTGTCTATCTGTCTAGCTGTTTATCTGTCTAGCTGTCTATCTGTCTAGCTGTCTATCTGTCTAGCTGTCTATCTGTCTAGCTGTCTGTCTGTCTAGCTGTCTATCTGTCTAGCTGTCTATCTGTCTAGCTGTCTATCAACCTATCTATTGTTTCGATGGGAAGTTATGTGGCCACTTCACAGATGTATGGATCTTCAGCACAAGGAAAGCGTCTTACGCTAGAGAGATGTTGATATTCAGATCAAAGCTACCACCATCAATGTGCTCTCTGTTTCTTTTCTTTCACCTCCAAGCTTTAGCACTCTTAACCTTCTCATATTCTTTCCTAAAAGATATGACCAAACCCCATGTTTTCAAATGGATTCAATTCCCTACATCCCGTAAAACTCTTAGATTCTTTTTCCCCCCCTCCCTAAATATTCTATGTAACTCACCTCCGAGAGTAGAGTAGGTGAGGATATAAGGAAAGCATGGCCCACAGCCCTTATCTTCGACGTAAAGATACAACCCACTGCTCCTCCAGCAGGCAGCTCCTCTACAGCGCTGGAGCAGGAGAACGAAGGAGAATGAACGTCCCTGTCTCGTGGGGGCTCCTACCAGCTTGCTTCCTCCACCTCCTCCTCCTCCTCCTTCTTCGCCTCCTCCTTCGCCTCCTCCAGTGTAGACCCTACCTTGCTCTAAGTGATAGGCTAAGTTCCACCTCTACAGCAGCTCGAGAGATTTCTGGCCGAAATGAGGCTTTTTCTTTCCCCTTTCCCATCCTCCCATCCTCTCCTCACTTCCCTCCAGTGCTGTGTTTACACAGCGGGTCAAGGGGGAGTACGATGGTGGCGGGTGATCGTCAAATGTGGAAGATACTGACGTAATCTCTGAGGATAAGGACACGAAAGGCTTCTCCAGTGTGTTGACTGACCCTAGGGAGGAAGAGGTGGAGGAGGTGGAGGAGGTGGAAGAGGGGTGGCTCTTGTTTGTCCCCCACGAAAGAGGGAAGGATCCCCGGGAACGTATAGTTTACATAGCTTCAATATGCTACACCGTACGCTCCTCCAGTACTGTCTGGTGCTGTAGGCCTTCTTCCGAGCTGTGGCATTACGTAATGTAGACGTGGGACATTAGATTAGGGCTACTAACTTACTATTTAGGGTCGTTAACTGATGTGTTGAACCATAGAATAGATAGTGTGGGCGATAGATGAGGGTAAGTGGAGGGCTAGGGAGGGCATTCGTGTGAGCAGTAGGCAGAGCCAACACGACTCACTATCAATGACTCACTATCAATGACTCACTATCAATGACTCACTATACACGACTCACTATCAATGACTCACTATCAATGACTCACTATACACGACTCACTATCAATGACTCACTATACACGACTCACTATCAATGATTCTGTTTCATCAACCAGGAACATTATAGCTGTAGGGTTAGTATTACTGATCCTGTGTCTGTGTGTGTGTGTGTGTGTGTGTGTGTGTGTGTCTGTGTCTGTGTGTGTGTCTGTGTCTGTGTTTCCTATATCCCTTCTCTTCAGTATATTATATCCCTGCCTTTTAATACTTATACTTCATCGCTGGCTAGTTTCAATCCTTCTGAAATTAAGTGATGTTAAGTATCACTAAATTTCACCACGATGCTGTTACTTATCATAAAAGTGAATAGAGATGTCTTATGATAGTGTCAACTGTGTCCACGAAGCATTCAGCCAAAGTAACAGTCACCAGGACACAACAGTTAACTGTACCACAGTCACCTTTGGTGTGACTGGCTGGCGCTGTGGCACAGAGGAACAGATTGCTTTGTTATTTTCACGAATTAAAAGCCCTTTATGCCCTGCATTTATTGCTTTGTTTGATCATTGCCTGAGTGTAGAGTTCGTTGATAATTACTTACCCTTTATATTATATACACACACATATATATATATATATATATATATATATATATATATATATATATATATATATATATATATGTATGACTCATGGTGAGGTGCCTGAGGATTGGCGGAATGCGTGCATAGTGCCATTGTACAAAGGCAAAGGGGATAAGAGTGAGTGCTCAAATTACAGAGGTATAAGTTTGTTGAGTATTCCTGGTAAATTATATGGGAGGGTATTGATTGAAAGGGTGAAGGCATGTACAGAGCATCAGATTGGGGAAGAGCAGTGTGGTTTCAGAAGTGGTAGAGGATGTGTGGATCAGGTGTTTGCTTTGAAGAATGTATGTGAGAAATACTTAGAAAAGCAAATGGATTTGTATGTAGCATTTATGGATCTGGAGAAGGCATATGATAGAGTTGATAGAGATGCTCTGTGGAAGGTATTAAGAATATATGGTGTGGGAGGCAAGTTGTTAGAAGCAGTGAAAAGTTTTTATCGAGGATGTAAGGCATGTGTACGTGTAGGAAGAGAGGAAAGTGATTGGTTCTCAGTGAATGTAGGTTTGCGGCAGGGGTGTGTGATGTCTCCATGGTTGTTTAATTTGTTTATGGATGGGGTTGTTAGGGAGGTAAATGCAAGAGTCTTGGAAAGAGGGGCAAGTATGAAGTCTGTTGGGGATGAGAGAGCTTGGGAAGTGAGTCAGTTGTTGTTCGCTGATGATACAGCGCTGGTGGCGGATTCATGTGAGAAACTGCAGAAGCTGGTGACGGAGTTTGGTAAAGTGTGTGGAAGAAGAAAGTTAAGAGTAAATGTGAATAAGAGCAAGGTTATTAGGTACAGTAGGGTTGAGGGTCAAGTCAATTGGGAGGTGAGTTTGAATGGTGAAAAACTGGAGGAAGTGAAGTGTTTTAGATATCTGGGAGTGGATCTGTCAGCGGATGGAACCATGGAAGCGGAAGTGGATCATAGGGTGGGGGAGGGGGCGAAAATTTTGGGAGCCTTGAAAAATGTGTGGAAGTCGAGAACATTATCCCGGAAAGCAAAAATGGGTATGTTTGAAGGAATAGTAGTTCCAACAATGTTGTATGGTTGCGAGGCGTGGGCTATGGATAGAGTTGTGCGCAGGAGGATGGATGTGCTGGAAATGAGATGTTTGAGGACAATGTGTGGTGTGAGATGGTTTGATCGAGTAAGTAACGTAAGGGTAAGAGAGATGTGTGGAAATAAAAAGAGCGTGGTTGAGAGAGCAGAAGAGGGTGTTTTAAAATGGTTTGGGCACATGGAGAGAATGAGTGAGGAAAGATTGACCAAGAGGATATATGTGTCGGAGGTGGAGGGAACGAGGAGAAGAGGGAGACCAAATTGGAGGTGGAAAGATGGAGTGAAAAAGATTTTGTGTGATCGGGGCCTGAACATGCAGGAGGGTGAAAGGAGGGCAAGGAATAGAGTGAATTGGAGCGATGTGGTATACAGGGGTTGACGTGCTGTCAGTGGATTGAATCAAGGCATGTGAAGCGTCCGGGGTAAACCATGGAAAGCTGTGTAGGTATGTATATTTGTGTGTGTGGACGTGTGTATGTACATGTGTATGGGGGGGGGTTGGGCCATTTCTTTCGTCTGTTTCCTTGCGCTACCTCGCAAACGCGGGAGACAGCGACAAAGTATAAAAAAAAAAAAAAAAAAAATATATATATATATATATATATATATATATATATATATATATATATATATATATATATATATATATATATATATATATATATATATATATATATATATATATATATATATATATATATATATATATATATATATATATATATATATATATATATACATTATTCTCTACACAACAAAGTAAGTCTGGTAGTTGTGTAATGGCAGCGCCGTTATGATAAACAGGTTCGTAAGTTGACATTTCCAAGATCGTCTTGGTGACTGGACTGTGATTTTTGAGAGTGGTTTGAATAGCTCTTCACTTGACGCCGCCATCCTCGTTACAGTGGTGGTTCAGGTGATTCCACTGTTGTAAACCAGAGTTAGTGGGTGAAGGTACCACCACTGATGTAGATAATACGAAGTGGGTATATCTAAGTGGCTCCTTTTTGCTAAGGCTTTCATCATATTTCACACACACACACACACACACACACACACACACACACACACACACACACACACACAAACACACACACACACACACACATTTACCAAGTACTTCACATACATATCATAGGTATAATAATTAGACTTTTCTTTAAAAGGTATTTCACATATGATAGAAAAGTATAGACATTATATATGGAAATATGAGAGATATATATCTCGGTGCTGAAGGCAACAGAGTCAGCTGGCAGATTAATGTATCATAACAATGATTTTTTTGCACCAGTTATTCTTAATTGGAAGAAAAAAAAAGTACATAATGGCCAAAACAAATGCCTCATTACCGTCTCTGTTCTTAAAAAAGTAAGAAAAATATATATGAAAAATTTTAACAAAAGGACATTTACGTAACCCAGCCTGGCTAACATTTTCCACAATACACCAAAGAATATAATGTTCTCCTGTCCATCTGTAATTCCTAAATATGTACTTGATTGGAGGTTCTTCCTGGACACTTACTGCTCACCCTTAGGTAGCATTTGAAACTATAATGCCACAGAGTGAGGAATCTCCATCCTCATACATATATATTCAGACTTTCATGTCATGTCTTGAGACTTAATCCCCTTTCCTACAGACAGCTTGTGAGAAAGTGAATCAAACCCAGTTTACGAACTCGTCTTTGGCAAAGTTTACCTTTGGCGAAGTTTACCTCAATTTTGCACAAAAGCCTCACAAAAGGTGAATTCCACAAAGGCTTACAGGGCCTCACGCTGATGGTGTTTACAAATACCGTACAAAAACAATAGTGACGTAGAGACTATAATGGAGGGAAACTTTCCTCTGTAACGCTGTAAGCAACTAACTGACCTACTCAATGTTGGAGGTAAATCTAAAGGAAAACGAATTGAGAGATAGTAATAGAATGGGTCACTGTTTTTCTTTTTTTTCTTTTTTTTGCCCCTGAACCTATTAGGGTCGTGTTAGATGGAAACCCCAGCTAGCAACAGCAGTCACACAGTCTAATCCAGTCGGAATAATTTTCCAATCACTTTGGAATTTGTGGGTCTACAGAAAACGGAGAATCATCAGCTGACAGTATCAACAAAGGTCGAGATGAATTATCTTGTGAGTTTGGCATAGATGTCGCTCTTGAGCTGTCTGTGTGCCTCACCTGTGTACTTTATCTAACTCGTCTGACATATAAGTGTACAGTGTTGTATCTTTTCTCATTTTCATCATCACCTTTTACGTCTCCGAACTTAAATCGGTCATGACTTCAGCAAATGAAACAACCTATTCTTATTCAATTCACACCAATGAATTTCTTTAATTAACTGCAACGCTCAAATCTCTTATGAAACTTTTTGTTTAACATCAACACATTCTATTCACTTATCCCTGATGTTCATATGTCACTAAACACATCTAACTCAATCCTGTGTGGATGTTTGAATTCATGGCTCTGTACCGTAATGAGAATCATTTAATTAACAAATTTACGTCTTTTATGACACTCTATGTACTCTACATCCTGTGATGCCCAAATCTATCATCAAATTCTTCAAGGTTGCCCAAATCTATCATCAAATTCTTTAATGTTACATCTGCAAAGTAACAGTTTTTGAGATATGGATCTGACAGACGTTGTCCAAACTGTTTCAATTACACCTTCATGGTCTCATTTTCCTTCATATTCAAGTCACATTTTATGATCAGCCTTCTGAGACTTACACTTGCACGCTGCTTCCTTGCATCGTGAAACGTGCATCATTTATGAATGTGAAATTTTGAAATGTTATCAGATTTGTTTTGGACTCTGATTTTAGGCAAGACTTGGTGGTAATTCTTTATCAAAATCCCATGAGCTTTGCTTCACGACTGACAGATTACACTCACACGCCAGCTCGTGTACCCACATGCAGGGTGGAAGGAGAGGAGGAAGAGGGAGAAATATGGTCGGGACACGATTGAGAGGCAGTGGTGAGGGAGATGGGTGGAGGGTAGGGCGAGGCAGTGGTGAGGATGATAGGTACAGGGTAGGGCGAGGCAGTGGTGAGGGAGATGGGTGTAGGATGATAGGTACAGGGTAGGGCGAGGCAGTGGTGAGGGATAGGGAGGCAGTGGTGAGGGAGATGGGTGGAGGATGATCGATACAGGGTAGGGAGGGAGGCAGTGGTGAGGGAGATGGGTGGAGAATGATAGGGACAGGGTAGGGTGAGAGGCAGTGGTGAGGGAGATGGGTGGAGGATGATAAATACAGGCGAGAGGCAAGTGAGGTCAGTGGTGAGGGACATGGCTTGACCCCCAATGATCAACGAATATGTGTTGGATCCGTGTTATAAAGTGGGTCAGTCCTCCCACTGACATACCACTACTTACTGCTTAGTTCACACACCCCCCACCTCAACCACCCGACGCACAACCACGCCAAAACGAACAACCTCAGCCAAAACAAAACTAGTTTTACCTCTCCACGGAACGAGCAATTCTGTAACCAAGTCACTTTGTGTTTCCCTCTGGTAGATACAGCTGATAACCCCCTTGCTACAAACGTATTCTTGACCCTTAGATTAACCTTAAACAATTATATATCTATCGTGAGATCTAGTGCACTATTGATCACCTAATTCCAGAGAGAGAGAGAGAGAGAGAGAGAGAGAGAGAGAGAGAGAGAGAGAGAGAGAGAGAGAGAGAGAGAGAGAGAGAGAGAGAGGGGATGATTTGTTTCATCATTCAGTCTTCAGTTGTTTTATGTAACGTATCACCATGATGATTCGAGTCCATTTTTAAAGACGGAAGCGCCGATACAAAAGCTGTGGCAGATTCACACTCAGAGCCAATGTATAAAAGTTGGAAATGTTGTGAGAAGTTGTGATGCACTGTGTTCGGAAAGGGTGTTGTAGCCTCGCTCAACCACACACACACACAAAATGGCGTTCTCTGCTGAGGCTATTTCTTGTAAATGGAGATGAAATGAGTGAATATCATGAGTAATTGTCCTCTTCTGCACAGAGAGGAAAGGTAAGGAGAAAGACCCCGCGGGTCTGCTGCTCGGGGACTGTGGCAAAGCCACTGACTCGTGGGTAATACAGAAGGGAGATCTGCCCAGTACGGCGTGTTCGCTTTCAAACGTTCCTCCATAATTTAGCTGGAGCCAGTGGCCACGAAGGGACGGACGTTCGACTTTTAAATGCTAGACACCTGGGGAGGGGAGGGTGGTTTAAGGGAGGGGTTCGATGTTGCTGCATGGGAGACGAGGGGATGGTTTCTTACACTGGTAGATATTGTGGTCTGTCTCTCAGCTAGGGGGTTTCTGTTCATGGAAAGAGGAAGTCACCTATCAGGTAGCGATAGACTCTATCTATCGCTTGGGAGATCAAGTAGTCTATTAGGGAGGTATGAGGCTAGTCTGTGCATAAGAAGGACGTTCTGTAAAGCAGACGATTTCACATGTAGCTCTTCTTGTACGAAAGAGAAAGACACCTGGATGATATGTACTTTCATTCTAAAGACCAGATCATCTCTCCATTTCTGTAACACAATACAAAATCATCCAAAGGGTATGTCATGTATACTAAAGTGTTATTCGCAAAAGCGAATACTAATGAACAGGACAACAGCAATCCACTAGTTAATACAGTAATCATTTATAATATCAAAAGCATCATGTGACGAAACGTGATCCATTATACCTACAAACTCAGAAATGTAATAGAATACTACGACCATACTGAAAACACATCTTTATCTCACAGAACGAATGGAATAGTTGATCATATTCCACACTGCCATCAGAGGAACCAAAGAGCCTGCGATTATATATATCAATTCACATTACTTGAACATAGCGAAAGTCTACGGATCTGTCGCGCTCCATTTCACTAACAACTCCAATGGCTTATGGCCTTAAGCAAGATCCTACACACATATGACTCGTGTAGAAAAGGCATCCGAAACCACAGCCCACATCCCACCAACACAACAAGGATCCTAGGAAGTCTCCAACTAGACATCCTCGATAAAAACTTTTCACTGCTTCTAACAACTTTCCTCCCACACCATATATTCTTAATACCTTCCACAGAGCATCTCTATCAACTCTATCATATGCCTTCTCCAGATCCATAAATGCTACATACAAATCCATTTGCTTTTCTAAGTATTTCTCACATACATTCTTCAAAGCAAACACCTGATCCACACATCCTCTACCACTTCTGAAACCACACTGCTCTTCCCCAATCTGATGCTCTGTACATGCCTTCACCCTCTCAAGCTTTTCCAAAGCATATGATGAATATGTCTTATAAAACGAGTGGAGGAGGGGGAGAGGACACATTCTTCATTTCAGAGAAGTAACTTAGACAACGAATTCTACGATGGTATTTATACACTTCGTTAGATTTCATCTAATGTAATATAAATGTAAGTGATATAAGTGTAAGTCAACACTTCAGGTGTTCTTAATGATATGATTTTCGACCTACGGCAACAAAGACATTTTACTGACATAGTGTTATGCGCACGTTGTGTTTATTTGTAGAAGAGCGTTTTTCACTGTGTATTTGCGAGTCTGTGTGTATGTATATATACACATATATATATACAGGTGTTTCTGTGGCTCAGCAGTATACCATGAATATTGTCAGTGAACATATTTATCAGTAAGATACCCCAGGAGTTTTCTTTTTTTCTTATGTTTCTCAGGGCAGCGAGAGAGCTGGTGAAAATATGATACTGCATTACTGTAAGCTACAGACAGAGAACATGTGCCTCGGGCGTACATAAAACACCTGTCTTGGAGGATACGTAACATCTGCTCTGGGAAATTCTTAGGGGGGAAAATAGAGGAATATTAGATACAGGAACGTTGAAACATATATATATATATATATATATATATATATATATATATATATATATATATATATATATATATATATATATATATATATATATATATATATATATATATATATATATATATATATATATATATATATATATATATATATATATATATATATATATAAATGGGAGGGGACAGATAATAGGTGACCTAATGGTCCATAACGAAGTTATCTGTAAAAAAAAGTATTTACATATCAACTGGTTAACACAGGATAGCATAGCTGATATTACTATGGTTTGGATAGCAGTGGAGGGAGGGAGCGGTGTCGTTTTCCTTTGCCTCCTGCGAAGGAATGGTGAGAGAGGCAGGGACAGAAGTGAGAGGTGTCAACACCATTTAAACTGAGACTCTGACATTTCCCTCAATCCACACACTTTAGCAGCATGGACGTGTCTTGAAGTATTCATGGAATGGTCGCTGTCACTGGCTGTGGTATTGGTAAATAGGACGAGAGAGAGAGAGGAAAGGGGTGCAATGGGAGGAGAGAGAGAGAGGAAAGGGGTGCAATGGGAGGAGAGAGAGAGGAAAGGGGTGCAATGGGAGGAGAGAGAGAGAGAGGAAAGGGGTGCAATGGGAGGAGAGAGAGAGAGAGGAAAGGGGTGCAATGGGAGGAGAGAGAGAGAGAGGAAAGCGTTGCCTGAGTCCATATGAGACTGAATAGCGTGTAGCCACGCTGTGGTAATGGTAGATAGGAGAATAGAGGATGGGAATGGGAGCCATACTAGGTCGTAGTAATGGTAGATAGGAGGATAGATGATGGGAATGGGAGCCATACTAGACTGTAGTAATGGTAGAGAGGAGGAGAAGAGGATTGAAAACCGTAGCCAGACGAGACTGAACACCACATAGCTACATTACAACCATTCATCTTAAAGGCGTTTATTAGCTTATAACTTTAGACGTTTATTATTTTCTGACGCACGAAATCTAGCCTCTTTTGTTTGTTTTTTTTTGCCAGATATGAAATAAGACAGAAGCGCTTGACTTACTGTCGTTTTAGAGGGGGAGACCGTGGAACGGACGGAGAATAGACGGGAGAGTGACAGGAGTGGGAGAAAGACGGGCAGGAAGAGGGATGGGAGACGGATAGTAGAGGGATGGGAGACGGACAGTAGAGGGATGGGAGACGGACAGTAGAGGGATGGGAGACGGGCAGGTAGAGGAATGGGAGACGGACAATAGACGGGCGGGAAACAAAGAAGAGAAAGAGCTGGAGACAGATGGGAGAGTGAGACTGGAAACCAGCTGTGGATACCCTGTCAACTGACGGGGTACAGATGGCGCAATAGATGGTAGAACAACAGACAGGGATGCTTCTTACCCTACAATCTGTCCACGCTGCTGTCAGACCTGGAAGAGAAAAGAAGAAAAACGAAGAATGCAACCTCCAATATTCCAGGCCTGGAACCCTTGTGTCCACTGGAAGGTAATAAAGAAACAGGACATCGCTCGGTCAACAGTACACCGTCAGGTGGCAGGGGTTTCTACCTACTGAATGGCAGGGGAGAAAACCCCGCCGAGGGCTGGCTGATAGAAAAGAAACCCACTCCGTGTGACTGGCAGGGAAGAAACCCACCTCTAGTTGACTGGTAGGGAAGAAACCCACCTCTAGTTGACTGACAGGGAAGAAACCCACCTCTAGTTGACTGGTAGGGAAGAAACCCACCTCTAGTTGACTGGCAGGGAAGAAACCCACCTCTAGTTGACTGGCAGGGAAGAAACCCACCTCTAGTTGACTGGCAGGGGAGAAACCGACCGTAGGCAGAAGAAACCCGACGTAGGCTGACTCGCAGGGTGGAAACCCACCGTAGGCTGACTGGCAGGGGAGAAACCCACCTCAAGCTAGCTGGCAGGGAAGAAACCCACCTCAGGCTGTCTGGCAGGGGAGAAACCCACCTCAGGCTGACTGACAGGGGAGAAACCGACCTCAAGCTGACTGACAGGAGAGAAACCGACCTCAAGCTGACTGACAGGGGAGAAACCCACCTCGAGCTGACTGTCAGGGGTTCTCTTCCTTAGCCTGACTGGCAGGAGTGACCTAACTGGGGAGGTTACCTCACCCCTGACCTTCCTCCCCAGCCACCATATACCACTGCCAGTCTCCTCCTTCCCTTTGGTTTCGCCCCAGAGACCAGACTTTTTGATTTCCTCCCCATATATTTTTTTTTTTTCGCCCAGAATAAGAGACAGTTTTCCAAACACTTCCGTAACTCTTTCGCCAAGAAAATGCCTCTCACTTGAAGCTATGGAGACGTTGCAAATGCCTCTCACTTGAAGCTATGGAGACGTTGCAAATGCCTCTCACTTGAAGCTATGGAGACGTTGCAAATGCCTCTCACTTGAAGCTATGGAGACGTTGCAAATGCCTCTCACTTGAAGCTATGGAGACGTTGCAAATGCCTCTCACTTGAAGCTATGGAGACGTTGCAAATGCCTCTCACTTGAAGCTATGGAGACGTTGCAAATGCCTCTCACTTGAAGCTATGGAGACGTTGCAAATGCCTCTCACTTGAAGCTATGGAGACGTTGCAAATGCCTCTCACTTGAAGCTATGGAGACGTTGCAAATGCCTCTCACTTGAAGCTATGGAGAAGTTCCAATCGAATTCCGGGAAAAGTTTTCTTTTAAGCTTCGTGTCTTTAAGTTCTTCAACACCAGATATTTGAATTGCAAATCGTGTCTTACAGATGGAGGTATTGAAAGGTAAGAATCATCATTCATTATCATTTACATTTATCGTCTTTACATATTGGACCAGCTGTGATGAGAGTTACGAAGATTGGTTGACCAGCTGTGATGAGTTACGAAGACTGGTTGACCAGCTGTGATGAGTTACGAAGACTGGTTGACCAGCTGTGATGAGTTAAGGACAACTGGTTTACCATGAGGTGATCATCTTCATATCAATGTTTACCGACAGCATTTTGATGGTCATCCCTGCGTACTGCATGTCAGTGCTAATAACACCTCTCTAGTACATTTTCTTTCCGGTCTGGTTTATCTAATTATCTTTCCATTTATAGATATCTTTACACTTCTATATAAACCAGACCGGGGAAAAAAAAAACCCTGTAACGGAGAGGTCTTATTGGCACCGTCATGCAGTACGCAGAGACGACCACAAAAATGCGATCACCAAACACTGTCGTGAAATGGGTCATTCCATAGATCTTGAAAATGCCACACGTAACGTCGTTGAATCTGTCTTAATTGCTAATACTAAGAACTTTAATTTGTCCCCCCGGGGCATTTTCAAAACCCATCTTAGCTTTACCCAAATCATTATGAGAGATTTGACAAAACACGAAAACACACACACACAAAAAAAGAAAGTTGTTCAAGACACACCCAGCTAACCAGGTCAACCCCAGGCCACCTAACCCTCCTTAATCACTCACCCTAACCAGGGTTACGACCAGACAAAGTGGACAGTGGTTGGTCTGTAGAGGCTAATGCTGGAAGGCTGGAACTAAGTGTAATGTTGGTATTTAGGTAATTGGCACCTAATGAGGTGGATTGTCTCCACGAAACATGACGTGCCACATGTATTGAAAAATTACATGTTAAATGAAATTGTATGAACACCTACTGACGTACGATTTCACCTTCATTCTATATATATATATATATATATATATATATATATATATATATATATATATATATATATATATATATATATATATATATATATATATATATATATATATATATATATATACATATATATATATATATATATATATATATATATATATATATATATATATATATATATATATATATATATATATATATATATATATATGTGTATATCATTACCCTCACAGTAGCATAGGAAAAACTTTGAGTATGGCAAATATTTGCAACTAAAAACAATATCAACATGGTTTATAACACGAGAGAGAATGGGGGTTGGGTGGTGATTCATCCATTCAGCAAATAAATGATCAAAATTCAGTAAATAGCTGGAACATTTATTTCCATGAATCATTTATTTGTCATACGCTTTTCACACATACAGATTGCCCAGCTGAACCTGTGTTAAGTCTTCCTTATTGGTCGTGTTCACTAGTTGGGAGAGAGGGAAACAGGGATGTCTTCCCAAACAAGCTCTTCCATTTTCAAGTTATACGAGTTCTGCCATCCAGTTTATACAGACGTAAGTCACGAACAGTAGATCTTTATATGCCTCTCCTTTACCCTTGTCTATACACCGATCTGTTATCTTTATTACTAGACACATATACACACCCCCAACATATACCAGTGACCCGTTCATCGAGCAGACTGGGAGTGGAGGCATAGCAGCAGTGGCTAGATTAGCAGTGCTATCCAGGATTCGAAACCCAGAACCCGCTAGACTGGAGTGTACAACCGATGGTAACGCAGAACCCGCTAGACTGGAGTGTACAACCGATGCTCACCCAACACCCGCTAGACTGGTATATACAATGGATGGGTTTCCATAAGGGCAAAGATCCAGGATACTGTGTGTGAAGGTAGAATGTCTCATTCTGATATACAACTTGCCTCGCTCTTTCGTTGCACTGCTGTCGCACTTTGTGTTATAAACTCTTCCCTCCCTCCTTCCTCCTCCTCCTCCTCCTCTCTCCTACCCTTCCCTTCCGTGCTAACGATATTCCGGTCACTCTCGGAAGTGCGGAGGGGAAGATATCTTCTCAAGCGTGAGTTATCTTGCTCAAGTTTTCAGATACGTTTCAAAAGCCTCGCCGATAAAAGTGAGGGACGGTGACACAGAAGCTCTGGAGGTCCTTGTGTCGCCTCCGAGCGGCTCTTAACAATACGGAAAGACGATGTAGTAAATTGATGGGTGTTTAGTGGAGAGAAGAGGTGGCCTAGATTATGACCCGACTTGCCACAGCCTGAGTTATAACGTCTATATTTCACCCTAATGGATGAACATGGGAAGCAAATGATGCTATGTGGTGGTTGGAGGGTGTACGTGTAGACAGGAATGAGGCAAAGCTCTGTATAATGTGACATGGGTTTGGTGTAACTGGTGGTTTTGTACACCTGCCCATGTGTATGGGTAAATTTGTGTGTGTGTGTGTGTGTGTGTGTGTGTGTGTGTATATATATATATATATATAGATATATATATATATATATATATATATATATATATATATATATATATATATATATATATATATATATATATATAACGTACAGACTTCCAACAGCCAGGATCGAACCCAGGACGCCTGGATAGATGACAGATAGATAGATAGATAATACGAAGATCATGAAACTTGCCGATTTCTCGAAAATAGATGGTCAAAGAAGAAAAAGTCTCCACCCAAAGAAAACCTCATCATGCTCAGCCCAGCCCACGGCATCAGGTCCCCTCGTGTGATGGCCAGACTTCGACGCGTAGGTGTTCACTGACTGCTGCCCTCTCTCTCCCCACACTGAGGCTCACAAGACATACGTCTTGTTCATCCTTCTCCAAGACGGGTGAGGCTTCGGAGGAGGTGATAGAACTGTAGATGAAAGAGAGGAGGAGGAGAAGGAGGAGGAGGAGGAGGAGGAAGAGGAGGAGGAGGAGGAGGAGGAGGAAGGAAAGGGAATAATGTGAAAGGAAAGGAAGAGAATGATGAGAAAGAAGTGAGGTTTTCTGCTCCACGTAAACACTTTTTATCTATTGCATGTATGTATGTATGTCGACCATGTACTGTATGTTTGTCGACCATGTACTGTATGTTTGTCGACCATGTATTGTATGTTTGTCGACCATGTATTGTATGTACATCGACCATACGACATCTGGATACACTGTGATAGAAGAGGGTGATGTAACAGACCTCGACTTTCGTGCGAAGGATAACTCTTGTCTTCGTCAGAAGAGAACATGTCATCATTGAATCGCCTGAGCAGGTCCTATGACATTACCCTCAGGGCTTGGCCTGCGCGATGAGGGGCTGGGCCTCACCTCCCACTCACCAGCTCAAGCACCACAGAGGCCGAAGGACGTGAGAGGGAGACACAGAGGAGCTTCGAGCACCATAGAGGCCAAAGGACGTGAGAGGGAGGCACAGATGAGCCTTGAGCACCACAGAGGCCAAAGGACGTGAGAGGGAGACACAGAGGAGCCTCGAGCATCGCAGAGGCCAAAGGACGTGAGAGGGAGGCACAGAGGAGCTTCGAGCACCATGGAGGCCAAAGGACGTGAGAGGGAGGCACAGAGGAGCCTCGAGCACCACAGAGGCCAAAGGACGTGAGAGGGAGACAGAGAGGAGCCTCGAGCATCGCAGAGGCCAAAGGACGTGAGAGGGAGACACAGAGGAGCTTCGAGCACCATAGAGGCCAAAGGACGTGAGAGGGAGGCACAGATGAGCCTTGAGCACCACAGAGGCCAAAGGACGTGAGAGGGAGACACAGAGGAGCCTCGAGCATCGCAGAGGCCAAAGGACGTGAGAGAGAGGCACAGAGGAGCTTCGAGCACCATAGAGGCCAAAGGACGTGAGAGTGAGACACAGAGGAGCTTCACATGAGTCATAGTCTCACACGAGAAACTTAAAGCATCGAGAGAGATGGAGCAGATGGAGAAGTTCTTGACTCTCGTTTGGTCATCACATTAAGACGCTGCAAGACGGATACCATAAAGGAAGTGGGGAAACAGATGGATTCTGATCAAAAAATGAATTGGCTCAAACGACCGAAGTTTTAGCGGTGTGGCTCAATACACGATATGAGGAAAAATAGAAATAACAAAGGAGTTGGATTTAACTTTTCCCCATGTGGTAACTGACCAGTTGTTTGGAGAGAAAAGAGAGCTAGTGGTTAATGGGAAATGTAATCGTCAAAGTTTTGAGGAGGAAGATATGAGGTAGATCCTCAAACGATAGAAGAGAAGGAGTTGATGAGTGGAAGTGGGCCGTGTTGAGATGGATGGAAGATGGCTGGCTAGTGGTCGTCTTCTTGGCTGGATCAAGAATAAGGAAGGAAGATACGAGTAGAATCCAAGTCCCAGTCCTAACTTAGGTAAAAGTGGAAGTCAAGTCCCAGTCCTAACTTAGGTAAGAGTAGAATCCAAGTCCCAGTCCTAACTTGGGTAAAAGTGGAAGTCAAGTCCCTCTCCTAACTTAGGTAAGAGTAGAAGTCAAGTCCCTCTCCTAACTTAGGTTTGAGAAGAAGTCAAGTCCCTCTCCTAACTTAGGTATGAGTAGAAGTCAAGTCCTAATCCTAACTTAGGTAAGAAAGTGAGGGTAAGATACTTAAGAAAGCTGGACCATTCGTGGTGGGTTAAGATAAAACGATGATTTCTTCTGAGGTTTTTCTTGGCCTCTGGGATCAGTTCGTTGCCAGACGCTCAGAACACAGATCTTCGTCGCCACATTGATCATGGAGTCTGGATAAGTTGTTGGGACGAACAACTTTCTTCTGGAGACTTTGTTAGTAGGTATTAAAGGTCAAGTGTATTATTGGAACTCTTCTTATGTTCTCGAATGTACATCTCTTAATGTACTCATTTTCTGTACCTTATAGTTCTAGTGTTAAACATTTTGAGTACACCAGCTCTGCTTTGTATGATAAAACCTACAAACATTTTTACATGCATTTACAACATTACAAACATTCACATTTACAGCTATTTACAAACATTTCCAAACTGGGTATCTATGACTTGATCTATGTTACATTTTCAATATCTGTGTCCCTTTTGTGTCAAGGTATGACCAACTGAAGTAGCCAATGATCCCAAGTCTCCAAATATGTATGTATGATGTATATAGAGAATAGAATTCTCTTTGTCTTAAGGAATCGAATGCCTTCCTCCGTAGACGTATAGTATCATTGCTCTGTCGCTTTTGTGCTTTCAAAGCAGACGAAAGTATAGCTGGCCAGGCTGTAAGGAACGGGTTTAACGCTTCGTCCTCGCGATATAGAAAAGAATTTGTTGAATCCTCTCTAATTTTTCCCTATGGGTGATGGCTGTGTGTACACGTCTCTCTTGAAGACGTCGCGCATGCGCGTGCATGTGCGTGCGCCCTCCCGCTCTGTGATATCATTCAGTCCTTATCTCGGGAAGGGCGTGGTGTGTTCAGTCATGCGCACCTGCGGGTTAAGAACAGACGCTTTCTTGCAAGATGGAATTTCCTTTCTTTTTCTTTATTAATTCTTTACGATAATCCATAATTCCAGAGAAGTTCTGGAGGGTATAAGAGCTTGTAGTGCCATGTGAGATAATTCAGTCTTGTTAGAATGTCCTTCTTTTTATTCTTGAAGATGATTTCCTTATAATTTCGTAGAGATCCCAGAGGTTATATCACTTTGTGCTTCCATTGGTACTGTGAGATAAACCAGTCTTGCAGGAGTTTAATATTAGGGTTTCCATCGAGGAATGGTAGGTGTTTTTTCCGTAAAGTTTATAGGTTAAAGAAATAGATTTTGGAGGGTGAATTCCCAGACGTAGTTCATGTGAAGGTTATGGGAATGTGAGGCATCATTCCCATCACGTTCTTCTAAGGAATGCCTCCATGTGGGGAAAAATAGGGAAGGGAAAATGTAAACCGATGGCAAATGATAGAGGGGGGGAAACAAAACTCCTCTCTCCATTCGGGTAATAAGGAATATCATGGAGTAGACACCAGACGCGATCAACGCCCTAGTCTGTCATTTACACTGGTAGTCACACTATACTGCCTCGAATAAATAGATGGAGTTTGTTTATTGGAGACGTGATAGAGACGAGAGAGGAAAGAAAGGTAGCTGAGAAGACCATCTTCCCGAACGTCTGTTTATGACCCGGATTATTATTGGCCATTTCCATGTTATGTAGCCAGGCTTAGTGACCTGCCATCCCAGGGAACTTCAGCTGCCATCCTAGGGAACTTCAGCTGCCATCCCAGGGAACTTCAGCTGCCATCCCAGGGAACTTCAGCTGCCATCCTAGGGAACTTCAGCTGCCATCCTAGGCAGCTTCATCTGGGTGTCATTTTGAAAAAGTTATGCTTATTTCTGATGCTCCTCTTATTCCATATTTCTATGAGTCATTCTTATTATTATTATTATTATTATTATTATCATTATTATTATTATCATTATTATCATTATCATTATTATTATTATTGATTTTGTTATGATATGACACCAGGATCTGCTACGTCTTCAGTGCTGTACTGTAATCACTTGCAGGGAAAAGATGAGGTAGGAAGAAGTACTTCGACGAGATGGTAATCCACTGCTACAACCTCACCTCACCTCACAAGCAGGTGGAGTCCGGTAACACCTGCAGCATCTGTAGATAAGGGACATCAACACCTTCAACACCTGAAGGTTCAAAAATTGTATCTTTCCTTTTCGAGGGAAAACCTTAAGGTCTGTCTGATGCTGGTGTTACATCAAGAATCGACTTCCTGTGTCTTTTGATAATATCTGAAGGTTTGAGAACTGAACGAATAGGATACAAATGAATATAGTCGATAATAAACTGCTTCTATAACATAAATGACACATTACAGATTGTAAACTAACTGTATATTATACAATAAGAATATCATAGATTATATTTAACTTTAATGTACAGGAAAAGAGTGTAGATCATAAACTGGCTGTACAAATACAGGAAAATATTTGAAATCATAATCCTGTTGTGTATCATACAGGAAAACATCTAAGATTTTAATATGACTGTTTGCTATGCAGGAAAACATTGCAGATCATAAACTGACTCTATATCATAGAGTAAACATTATAGGTTGTAAACTGACTGTGTATATTATAAAGGAAGACATTGTGGATTATAGGACTGTATATTATATAGGAAAATGCTGTAGATTTAATCTAAGCATATATTATACAAGAAAACATTGATGAAAAATAACTTTCCCGACTAATTTCTTTTCCCTTCTTCCTTACTTTTATTACCTCCAATTCTCCATCCTTCTTCCCTCTCTCTCTCCTCCATCCTTCTTCCCTCTCTCTCTCCTCCATCCTTCTTTCCTCTCTCTCCTCTATCCTTCTTCCCTCTCTCTCTCTCCTCCATCCTTCTTCCCTCTCTCTCCTTCATCCTTCTTCCCTCTTTCTCTCCTCCATCCTTCTTCCCTCTCTCTCCTCCATCCTTCTTTCCTCTCTCTCCTCCATCCTTCTTCCCCCTCTCTCTCCTCCATCCTTCTTTCCTCTCTCTCCTCCATCCTTCTTCCCTCTCTCTCTCTCCTCCATCATTCTCACCTCCTCTCCCTCCCCGGGCTGACCTGTGGCTCGCAAGCCACAATAATCCATCACATCGCACATCCCTCCACATGAACCTCAAATTTTCTCGCAGTTTCGTCCCTCCTTTTCATACCTTCCGAAGATGATCCATCTTATCCACACTTTATCACGTGATATAGATGTTCTATAGGCACTGTGAGGGGCCCGGGAGAGGGAGGTCAATGGCGCTGGGCCAAATAGGGGAGTGTGTAGCTTTACGATTTCTGACCATAATCTCTGGTAAACAGTATATCAAGGGCGGGTGATGGACGCATCCCTGGCGAACAACGACACGGGTCTTGATATTGGCAGAGCCTCCTTTTCCTAGCGCATGTCTTCTCCTCCTCCTCCTCCTCCTTCTCTTCCACTTCTTTATAGTCTTCTAATTCCTCATCTCCTCCTCCTCCTCCTTCTTCTCCTCTTTTTCTTCTTCTTCTTCCTCTTCTACTTCCTCCTCCTCTTCCTCCTCCTCCTCCTCATGTTCCTCTTCCTCCTTTTCTTCTTCTTCTACTTCCCTCTCCTCCCACTCCTCTCCATTTTCTTATTCATCATTTCTCTCTCTCTCTCTCTCTCTCTCTCTCTCTCTCTCTCTCTCTCTCTCTCTCTCTCTCTCTCTCTCTCTCTCTCTCTCTCTCTCTCTCTCTCTCTCTCTCTCTCTCTCTCTCTCTCTCTCTCTCTCTCTCTCTCTCTCTCTCTCTCTCTCTCTCTCTCTCTCTCTCCTTTATCATACTCATTCCTCTCTATCAATTTCATTATCATTCTCACTCTCTTCCACGGTTTCGACACCATTTCGCTCGTTAATACCATACAAGTCATTATCATTTTCTGTGCGTGTTACAGTTTTCAATTTTGCCATGATCAGAAATTACTCTCATTATAATTCTTAACTAGTACTTTCTACTCATAAGCATTATATCTATAATGCAAATTGGCTCTATCGTAATTACTCTCGTCACTAATTGAGGCAGATGGCTTGCCAGCTTTACACTCTACCAACTATTCATTAATCTAGTTGTCTTATTCATTTTAACTCGATAAAAGACAGACAGTTTTTCTTTCCTTTTTTTCCAAATCCCCAGTTCTCATCTACCTTCCATCCAATCAATTTGATTGGCAGATTCAGCGTTCGATTATAAATTTGATTAATTACATGTCAGCCTTTTATATAAACATATATTGCTAATGTGACTGATGTCTGTTCTGCACTAATATATATATATATATATATATATATATATATATATATATATATATATATATATATATATATATATATACATATATATATATATGTATATCAACTAATTGTTATATTTCTCTCTTGTGTCTCCCCTGATGATGTGATTATTACACGAAAGTGCACTTGGGAACTTTTCGTGTTTCATTTTTCCCCGTGGACACATAGGAATATCTTGATCACGCGCAAAATTGTGATCCTTTCCAATATATATATCTATATATATATTTTTTTTTTTTTTTTTTTTTTTTTATACTTTGTCGCTGTCTCCCGCGTTTGCGAGGTAGCGCAAGGAAACAGACGAAAGAAATGGCCCAACCCCCCCCCCCTATACACATGTACATACACACGTCCACACACGCAAATATACATACCTACACAGCTTTCCATGGTTTACCCCAGACGCTTCACATGCCTTGCTTCAATCCACTGACAGCACGTCAACCCCTGTATACCACATGACTCCAATTCACTCTATTTCTTGCCCTCCTTTCACCCTCCTGCATGTTCAGGCCCCGATCACACAAAATCTTTTTCACTCCATCTTTCCACCTCCAATTTGGTCTCCCTCTTCTCCTCGTTCCCTCCACCTCCGACACATATATCCTCTTGGTCAATCTCTCCTCACTCATTCTCTCCAAGTGCCCAAACCATTTCAAAACACCCTCTTCTGCTCTCTCAACCACGCTCTTTTTATTTCCACACATCTCTCTTACCCTTACGTTACTTACTCGATCAAACCACCTCACACCACACATTGTCCTCAAACATCTCATTTCCAGCACATCCATCCTCCTGCGCACATCTCTATCCATAGCCCACGCCTCGCAACCATACAACATTGTTGGAACCACTATTCCCTCAAACATACCCATTTTTGCTTTCCGAGATAATGTTCTCGACTTCCACACATTTTTCAAGGCTCCCAAAATTTTCGCCCCCTCCCCCACCCTATGATCCACTTCCGCTTCCAAGGTTCCATCCGCTGACAGATCCACTCCCAGATATCTAAAACACTTCACTTCCTCCAGTTTTTCTCCATTCAAACTCACCTCCCAATTGACTTGACCCTCACCCCTACTGTACCTAATATATATATATATATATAATATATATATATATATATATGAGTGTAAAAACTATTTATAATAGACCTGTAAAGTAAGGGTAAAGTGTATGATATATGAGTATCAACGAATTACTGGTCATTTTATAAATGTTGATGCAATGTTGTTCAAAACATCAGTGCATCAGTGAGCCGTAATAATGTATTCCTAGATTCCATTTCTCTACAGTGTAATGAATGCTGTCAATCAATCCCTTGTGCTGACGGATTGCCTCTGGGGGAAGAGGGACATTCTCCCGTTCTGTTTTGCATAGGTTTCCAAAATGCATCGTTTCCCCCATAATGGACGTTTGAAGAGGCAAAACCTGTAGAAATCTCGACTGTAGAATGGTCACAGGAGAGAGTTATTTCCTTATTGTCTGGCCATTATTTATATCCACTATGAATAACCCCAGTCCAGTAGCCATCCACCGACTAAACCCCCAGGGAGAGGATGAACGGCTGGGGTGGTTGTGAGCAGACTGCTGCTACGCCCAGAATGCGAACCCATGAGGGCTCGACCCGAGACGAGCGCATGCTAACTCATGGTCAGCAATGCTACCCATTCTACATTGAACCCTGTGTGTGTGTGTGTGTGTGTGTGTGTGTGTGTGTGTGTGTGTGTGTGTGTGTGTGTGTGTGTGTGGAATGATAATTTCTGGATGGGTTTTATGCGCCACTTCATCTCTGGCAGTTTAGAGGAAGATGGAAGGCAGCAGGTGCGTGGGTGATGGAGAGTGGAGGGCGAGGTTTTATTGGTATTTTGTAGAAGCGGTGTGTAAATTGGTGGCCATGTTGGATTATATGACCAGGGGAGGTACTATTGCTGCTGCTGGTGGCGTGGTTAACCAACGAATGCATACACACACACACACACACACACGTACGCTCCACATCACACAACCAGGATATAACCTGGCTGTTCCTAGACCCACACTGAGAAACTACTTGGGTTATTGGATGCACATCGCATCATTCGACACAGTAGGTAACTATGTCATGAGCCCTGGGACCCCCTGTCATGAGGGTCATGAGTGGTTGGTTTCCACATCATGGGCGAGTCGACCCTGATAGACGATACGAGATGCGTTCAACAGTGTAGATAATCCAGTGATACAGGTGGAGTTCAATGGCTAGGCGGGTGTGATTGTGTGTTGAGATGTATAGTCTTACAGCACCACACAGTCTTAGGACTCCCTTCTGCGGGAGATGGTGAGGGTGAGGGCTAGAAGGCTGCGCTTTGTGCAGGAGCAGGGGAAATGGTGGATCATTATCGGAGGGTGGTGTTCCTTGAGGAGATTGTATACTCCTTTTCGTCCCTGGGGATAGGGGAGAAAGAATACTTCCCACACATTCCTCACGTGTCGTAGAAGGCGACTAGAGGGGACGGGAGCAGGGGACTAGAAACCCTCCCCTCGTTGTATTTTAACTTTCTAAACGGGGAAACAGAAGTAGGAGTCGCGCGGGGAGTGCTCATCCTCCTCGAAGGCTCAGGCTGGGGTGTCTAAATGTGTGTGGATGTAATCAAGATGAGAAAAAGGAGAGATAGGTAGTATGTTTGTGGAAAGGAACCTGGATGTTTTGGCTCTGAGTGAAACGAAGCTCAAGGGTAAAGGGGAAGAGTGGATTGGGAATGTCTTGGGAGTAAAGTCAGGGGTTAGTGAGTGGACGAGAGCAAGGGAAGGAGTAGCACTACTCCTGAAACAGGAGTTGTTGGAGTATGTGATAGAATATAAGAAAGTAAATTCTAGATTAATATGGGTAAAACTGAAAGTTGATGGAGAGAGATGGGTGATTATTGGTGCATATGCACCTGGGCATGAGAAGAAAGATCATGAGAGGCAAGTGTTTTGGGAGCAGCTGAATGAGTGTGTTAGTGGTTTTGATGCACAAGACCGGGTTATAGTGATGGGTGATTTGAATGCAAAAGTGAGTAATGTGGCAGTTGAGGGAATAATTGGTATACATGGGGCGTTCAGTGTTGTAAATGGAAATGGTGAAGAGCTTGTAGATTTATGTGCTGAAAAAGAACTGGTGATTGGGAATACCTGGTTTAAAAAGAGAGAATATATATATATATATATATATATATATATATATATATATATATATATATATATATATATATATATATATATATATATATATATATATATATATATATATAATCCTGGTGGATTATCCTCAGGAGGACTTGAGATTTGCATATTCCCCCTCCCTCACCCCTTCCTCCTCAGGTTTCCAGCCCCACATGCAGATCTTTGGACACAAGGCTCCACCAGTGAGCCGTTGGTGCTTCCCATCTCCTAGAACCCAAACTACCAATGACCTTTATCAAACAGCCATTTCTATGCATCTCTCCCTTATTTGCATATCAGGCCCAGTGTGTGCATAAGGAAGACAGTGTTCAACTCTCATTTAAGAGACTGTTTGATTGCGTCTTACTTGTTTTGAATGCATTTGTATCAAGAGGACACACAGATGAAATGAACATACATCATTTCGTGTATTTTCTGTTGTTTACATATAATATATTCTTGCTTTTATTGTATGTTCATTTCCAAACCTGTACATAATTGTTTAAGTTTGGGCCCGGGTGCTCTTTATTTGTGTGTGTGTGTGTGTGTGTGTGTGTGTGTGTGTGTGTGTGTGTATTCCTGGCACTACCTCGCTGAGGTGGGACAAGGTGGGAATAAGGAAAGGGAGGGAGAGGAGGAGAGGGAGGGAACCCTTACCCTTCCTGAATAAGGAAAGGAAGGGAGAGATGGAGAGGGAGGGAACCCTTACCCAAAACACAAGTCCATCTGATTTGACAATCATAACTTAATTGCAGTAATAAATAACTCAGTTACGTCCGCTTGAAGTGGGGGAGGGCGGGGGAGAAAAAGAAATTATATATATATAAGAAGTACGGATCTAAAACTGTAAGTCTCTCTCATGGACACAGCAAGACAGGGGAATTTCTCCCTTGTGTTGGGAAGCGACTTAAATACAACGCTAATTATAGCGGATCTTAACCCACGTGAAGATTTAATATGTGACATTTTCTGAGCTTAGATTTAAGGGAGGTTGTTTAAGGTCTTAGTCTAGCGTAAAGATAATGATATAAAGCGCTACCTTCCCTCAAACTTGGGCAGGGGTTCGGAGTTTGACGTACGAGTATCTTAAACTTGCACGCCCTTAAGACGTCTATGGTAAAAATGATCCCTTTTTGATATATTAGAGTGAAATTACCTATACTTTAAATCTTTAAGGAGGTCGAGTGTTAGAGAATATGATATGATTACGGTTTTAAGTAAGGGGATAATAAGCTTTTCTGGGATTAAGGAGAAAAGAAAGCATGAGATGAGACCATGAAGACGGGAGTAGGTGAGTAGAAAAACCCTCCCCTCCTGTTTTATATCTTTTTTTGAGTCAGAAACAGAATGAAAGAACAAGACGAAGATATCCACTGGAAGTCCCTGCTCCTAAGAAGCGAAGGACGTATAACAGAAATAGATAATGTTGATATATATTTGATAGCATTCAGAAATACAACATTGGAAGACACATCACAACATTCTGGTGATCCATATCATGATTGTGGGAATGTGATAAAACTGCGCTCCATAATGTTGCAGGGAAAGCACGAATGGACAGGAATTTACACATTGATATCTCTCTACATCACTATGTAAATTAGAAGCAGCTCTGACCTTTGTTATGTTTCAATAAATTGCCTAAAACAGTCGAACTTAACCATGATCTTAGGGGACGATCATGCGCTTGGTTAGCTGTAGAACTCCTTCACTTCGAACTCCTTAAGAAATGTCGACACCTCACTGTATCAAGTTATCTCCAGTAATGTCTCAGAGGTCGAGACCTAACCGAATCTGATCTGGCTGATGTTGGAGGATATCTTTTTATCTGATGTATATATCAAACCAATAAATTCATGGGAAAAAAATAAAGATATGCTCTCACTACACTTGATAAGCTGTCCTACCAAAATAGAACCATGATGCAATAAATGATTGGCGCTAAATGGGATAAACCAGACCTCTTAGTCATTATCAATGGCATAATCTACACTTCTCCAATTATGACAATAATAACCAGTCACTTATGATTATTTGCACTTCCCCACTTATTACCATACATACAAAGGACACTCCACTTACTGGCTATGTTTGTTACGTACTGTCAAGTCTATGAGAACATCCAAGAGACGTGGTATATACAGTGGGAGGTGTGGATATCATATGTGTAATATACACCATGGAGCGATTGTCTTCCTCTGCCCCTGGGTGGGAGAGTGAAAACACAAGGGAACTGTAGATTACATGTGGCACCATCTCTCTCCCATATTCCTTTACTGAAAGTAATTTCCTCTTTTGATCAAACTTCATTTGGGGGTGGGGAAAAAAAGAATTATATTTTAGCCCAAACGAACCGTCAGTAAGAGATGCGTGAAACATTTAAAAGAAGAAATATGTATATATATATATATATATATATATATATATATATATATATATATATATATATATATATATATATATATATATATATAAATATATATATGTGTGTGTGTGTGTGTGTGTGTGTGTCTGTCTGTCTGTCTGTCTGTGTCAGTGTGTCAGTGTGTCAGTGTGTGTGTGTCTGTGTGCCATTCCAATAGCAGGTTCTTCATTCGTAATCTTCCTACTCAGTGTGTTGAAGTGTGAGCGACCATCTTTCCTGCTACAGTTTCTCCCTTGGATAACTTCCTCAAATTTCATCTCCCTTATGAAGCGATCAGTCACAGCAGCGCCTTCTTCTGTCCCCCCTCCCAGAGAAATCGACTTGCGGAAGTCCCACGTTTCATTGCTTACGACAGATGGACAAAGGAACCACAACCAGGACACGTCTCCTTTTCATGTTCTTCGCCTCGCTACATCTCTTTCAGAGACGTCTTTGGATCACCCTCAACTCTGATGGGCTTCGTCTAGCCATGGTGAGAGAAGTAGTCTTCTCAGAAACGGTTTGTGAGCTCTGGGACGCGATGTAGTCACGAATTAAGATATTTGGCTCATTGTATTTTGGGTCGACAATAGTGTCAGACATCTGAGGATTTCCCTCCTTTTGTTTACCAGGTTAATGTCTCCTGGTTGGGTCTTACAACTAGTGACAGAGACGAGACACTATTAAGTAATAAGGGATTTAAAAAGAGCCGAAGTTCTTTGTATTTAAACAAGGCAGCGCTAAAGATGCCATAGCAGTGAATCGAAATTCACTGCTTAAAAGACTCAGGGCCCTCCTTTCACTGCTGAAGACCACAGGTCAAATGTTATAATAACCTTTGTTCTATTTCCTCCACGAAGGTACATAGTCAGACGACCTTCTACACTATTAACCTCATCATCATTGTATTCTCTCATAAAAAATGATGGCTTCGCTGTATCATCCAGTAGTTCGACCATTATCTCATGATCATATAGATTGCCCAGCACCGACTTTCAAACGATTCATCCAATGTCTTTTTTCTCAACTGCTCCAGAAGCTTCACCGTCCCAAAGGTTTCCTTTATACGTATTACACACTTGAGCGAGAGACATCAGAGATGACGCATTTTCAATCGTTCCATCGCCAGAATATCCGAAAAGAATATTTCATACTCATGAAAGATCTGTTCTGCCTTGTGTCTTTACAGTGCCGTCATGTGTACGAGATCATGAGAGGATCTAGTGGAACTGTTCTTGTTCACTGTTATGTGATCGACAAGAGAGAGAGAGAGAGAGAGAGAGAGAGAGAGAGAGAGAGAGAGAGAGAGAGAGAGAGAGAGAGAGAGAGAGAGAGAGAGAGAGAGAGAGAGAGAGAGAGAGAGAGAGAGAGTTTAAGTGGTCCTTTTTTAAGACTATATACTCACTATGTCCTTTTTTTTCTTTTTTTTCAATCTTCCAAAAGAAGGAACAGAGAAGGGGGCCAGGTGAGGATATTCCCTTAAAGGCCCAGCCCTCGGTTCTTAACGCTACCTCGCTAATGCGGGAAATGGCGAATAGTATGAAAGAAAAAAAGAAAGATGTGTGTGTGTGTGTGTGTGTGTGTGTGTGTGTGTGTGTGTGTGTGTGTGTGGACGTTTGTGTATATACATGTGTATGTGGGTGAGTTCGACCATTCTTCGTCTGTTTCCTTGCGCTACCTCGCTAACGCGAGAGATGGCGATTAGGTATGATAAATAAAAAAATAAATGAATGTATATATATTTCTAATATGATAACAAGATACAATATAATCACCTCTAATACTCTAACTGATTTTGTAAGTAGAGTACTGATGCAATATATTGCTGTACCTGAATATTGCCATTCTAGAATATTAGACATCAAATCTAGCAGCATATTCTTCATTCTCTTTGCTCACATAAAACCAATCCAGCATATTCTCATTTTCTTTGCTCACATAAAATCAGTCCAGCATATTATCATTCTCTTTGCTCACATAAAACCAATCCAGCATATTCTCATTTTCTTTGCTCACATAAAACCAATCCAGCATATTCTTCATTCTCTTTGCTCACATAAAACCAATCCTTTATGCCTGATTAGAAATAGCACCTGCCAGAGAAACGTATCCAGCGTAAACAATTAGGTACCTGATGGTTTTCTAATTCAGTATCATTGGGTTTAACTCAATTACTCGCGTCTATTAGACTCAGTTAATGATGCAATTATACCACGGACCATCATGTTCTGTGGAGGGACAAGCGCTTTCTGGGGACAGTATATCCGGTTTAATGTTGCAAAGACGTAAACGCAACTCTTGAAACCTGGGCTTTGACATAGAGGCACATTTGCAAGTTTTCTGTAAGAATCCAGCGACTCCTGAGCCAATTGAGTGCGTGTGTGTGTGTGTGTGTGTGTGTGTGTGTGTGTGTGTGTGTGTGTGTGTGTGTGTGTGTGTGTGTGTGTGTGTGTGTGTGTGTGTGTGTGTGAAGTGCGAAGTAACCAATTATTTTAGAGTCCGTGTTGGAAGACCAGATCTCAAGATAAGGTTTATATTCTGTGGCTGGAGACTTCTTTAAGATAATGCTATGTTTACATAGTGTGAAACATGGTAATGTGGGGTTGTATAGGACTCTTAACACAGTATAATGTACGCTGTAAGTTCGTGAGCTACTGTCTACAGGTAGAGACAGATGACCTGTCTAATGAAAAGGTGCAAATGTATACATATCACTCATTATCATCAAGGTAAATGAATCCATCAAAGAAAATGTCATTTACCTCATTTTCTTTTCTTTTTTTCACTTGTGGAAGGAAATGAATATGAGCTTGTATCTAATTGGAAAAGAGGGTGATTGAGGATGGGCTCAGATACATCAAATAATTTGCATATAGATGTTGGCAAAGAAAATGTCCATACACAGCATACTGGGATAATGAAATAATTACATTGTACATTCTTCATTATAGACACAAAAGCAAGATAAGTGATATAGATCATTATGAGATGATGACCATGTTTTCATCATATACTGGCCTAGTCCTCTTCTGTTCATACTGTAAGATTGAAGAGGAGGAAGACAGGGAAATGAAAGCAGTGTGAATCAAGTTATACTGTGTGAATCAAATTGCCTTGTGCGAAGCAGGTCAGCCAGTGTGAATCAGGTCACCCAGTGCGAATCAGGTCAGGTTAACCAGTGTGACTCAGGTCAGTCCGTGTGACTCAGGTCAGCCAGTGTGAAACAGGTCAGCTAGTGTGAAGCAGGTTAATCAGTGTGAATCAAGGTCATCCAATGTGAATCAAGGTCATCCAATGTGAATTTAGTCATCCAGTGTGTCTCAGGTCAGCCAATGTGACTCAGGTCACCTACTTTGACTCAAGTCAACCACTGTGACTCAGGTCATCCTGTGTGACTCAGGTCACCTACTGTGACTCAAGTCATCCACTGTAACTCAAGTCAACCACTGTGACTCAGGTCATCCAGTGTGACTCAGGTCACCTACTGTGACTCAAGTCAACCACTGTAACTCAAGTCAACCACTGTGACTCAGGTCACCCACAGTGACTCAAGTCAACCACTGTGACTCAGGTCACCCACAGTGACTCAAGTCAACCACTGTGACTCAGGTCATCCACTGTGACTCAAGTCAACCACTGTGACTCAAGTCAACCACTGTGACTCAGGTCACCTCCCTGTATGAAGCAAGATAGCCAGTGAACTGTACACTCGTTTGCATCAACCCCCCCCCCTCCCTTTAACCCTTTTCCCTCCCCCAAGCGACTGTAACAAAGTTAACAATAAAAGTCTGTCGTCCAAAAAAAACCCTCCACCCCCCAAAAAAAACCCTGGGCGAGTTGTATATAGACTACAGGTACACCAGATTCATCGACCGGTACTTGCAATTTTGCAATTGCTCCCTAAATTCAATTCTATTTTTTTTTTCCCCCATATTTTTTTCCCCGGCCCGGAGAATTTGAGCAGATGTACAATACATTTTTTATGAATGAATGTATCATAAAGAATATGTTATGAGCAATTGGAGAACCGTATGGTGTGTATATATATATATATATATATATATATATATATATATATATATATATATATATATATATATATATATATATATATATATATATATATATATATAGATAGATAGATAGATAGATAGATAGATAGATAGATAGATAGATAGAGAGAGAAAGAGATAGATAGATACAGAGAGAGAGAGAGAGAGAGAGAGAGAGAGAGAGAGAGAGAAACATTACCGAACCCAAGACTCGAACCCACGAAGATGTGACCCTGTGTGGGTTAATGCTGAGTCACGCTCAGTGTCTGTGTGTGTGTGTGTGTGTGTGTGTGTGTGTGTGTGTGTGTGTGTGTGTGTGTGTGTGTGTGCTGGAGCAGAAAATAGACAGATTTTTCGCTGAACGAAAAAGCAAGAAATGAGTGTGCAACACACACGAAACGAAGAAATGGGATAAACTGTACTGACCCAAATGTCGACCAATGATGGACGTTTCGTCTGGCTTATAAGCCGTCACACAAGACCTTATGGTAATCCTGGTATGGCACTATATTCCTGAAGCTATTTTTCAATGACTGGTTCTCCCTCGATCGTATCCCAGAATCTATCATACAATCAGAGGTAATTTATTCAGTAATGTAATCCATTCAGAAATTTATTCAGGGATTGCAGGAGATGAATTTTGAATTTGTTATTCTCAGAAAAAAGGAAAAATCTCCCTGAATATAAATTTTTGCCCGTAGTTTTCACCTGTAAAATTATATACATATATATATATATATATATATATATATATATATATATATATATATATATATATATATATATATATATATATATATATATATATATATATATATATATATATATGTAATGTGTGTGTGTGCATATGTGTGTGTGTGTGTGTGTGTGTATGTGTAGAGAAAGAGAGAGAGAGAGAGAGAGAGAGAGAGAGTGGGGGGGGTAAGAGAACCACCCACGTCCCTATGTAGTTCATCTATATTTTCCCATCAAGTGAAAAGGACATTTTTAAAACTCCTGGTCAAGGTGGCTGAAATCCTGGTCTAATATACCTGGCTCAGACCATTTCCCCTTTCCTGTTTACGACTCAAGACGCATATTCGACTCCATCATCTCCCGCAGGTGTTTATAGCTTCCGCTATAGCCCCAGACACAATCTATAATCGAAGCTAAATTGCACTCGCATTATATGGCCTGGCGACAGTATCTATAAAACCATAGCCCACAGAGCCGTTGGGTCGTGTTTCATATGGTCGATGTCTGGGTCAACGACGCTATGTCAGGATAGGCTGGTGTGTCAGAGGTAGTGAGGGATAAATAGTGCTATACTTTACCACTTGAGATCTATACAGTGCTAAAATTTTCTCCCATAGCTGTAAGTTTTTTGTCATAGGAATGGACTATTCGCCATTTCCCGCGTTAGCGAGGTAGCGTTAAGAACAGAGGACTGGGCCTTTGAGGGAATATCCTCACTTGGCCCCTTTTTCTGTTCCTTCTTTTGGAAAATTAAAAAAAAAACCAGAGGGGAGGATTTCCAGCCCCCCGCTCCCTCTCCTTTTAGTCGCCTTCTACGACACGCAGGGAATACGTGGGAAGTATTCTTTCTCCCCTATCCCCAGGGATGAATATGCATATACATATATATATATATATATATATATATATATATATATATATATATATATATATATATATATATATATATATATATATATATATATATATATATATATATATATATATATATATATATATATATATATATATATATATATATATATATATATATATATATATATATACACACACACAGGGAGAACGAAGAGTTCTGGCCGTATGTAATTCTAAGATAAGAGCTTAGTTCACTAGACGTCCGAGGAGAGAGAGGTTATGAAATAAGAAGCTATCCAATCAGCTTTGAGATGGGAGCTAAGTTTATATAACGTCTGTATACCATCATTTCCCAGTTATGGCCCAGAGTTGTGCCTGAGGGGCAAGCCTTGCTTGAGTGAGAGCCAGGCTGGAGAACCCACCGTACTACTGTATAAGGTATGCGATTTAAGGGAGATAAGGACACATATGGATGAACGACTCACTGGGGAGGAAATCGTATGTTAGAAAGCATTGAGTGAGGCACTGGAGCTGAGAAGAGATCTTTTCTCAGTTGAACGCCTCAGTCGAACGCACGTTCATACACACTCGCGTTCTCTGTGTGATGTCATAACTTTGATTTGCGTAATCGTTCATATACATTACTGTTGTGAAGTCAGAAATAGAGTCTCTGCTTATCATAGTCGATAAAGAAATCGTTAAAATTCATATCATTGTGAGAGAAACTGTATGATGTATATATATATATATATATATATATATATATATATATATATATATATATATATATATATATATATATCTCAAATATAACCGAAAGCTGTTCAAGACTATGTTATTCATTGAATAATGTGTTACAGCATAAGATACATATTCATTCTAACACGACCTAATTCATTGCCTATATCTCTACCCGGACGTTACGTGTAGTAGTGATGTTATGATAAAGATGAATAGATATCTATCTTACCATTTTTACCCACACTCTTATCCGTTCCCTTCCCCCCAAAAAATAGGAAGCCTTCTACCCGGTTGGAATTTTAGAACCATTCCAGAGAGGCTGGTAACTTCGCCCTAAAGTGGCAATAGAATATTCAACACACACTCTTTCTCACATTATTTCCAGGTTGAAAATATCACACTATCTCTCTTGCTCCCCTATATATGTATATATATATATATATATATATATATATATATATATATATATATATATATATATATATATATATATATATATATATATATATATATATATATATATATATATATATTCACATGTGTCTGTGGGTTGTTTGGGCCTTTCCTCGTCTGTTTCCTTGCGCTACCTCGCTGATGCGGGAGATGGCGATTAAGTACAAAATAAATAAAGATACAAAAATAACATCTTCACCGTCTTTCCTCTTCTCCTTACATTACACTAAACTTGCTATATCCATTTTCTATCATTCTAAGACCTCCTAACACACAGGTTACATTAAGACGATATAAGTAGACATAAGTAGATATAAGTAGATGTAAGTACCCACTGAATATAGCAGTCACGGCTTGTACACAAGAGGGAGTCCTGCATCTTCCCTTCAAGGTTTATCTTCTTCAGCAGGTGGTTGGCGCCTGGACCTTATCTTCGTACCCACCTGTGACACACCACTTAGTGGGAGGGTCGCGTGCAACAGCTGGTGCGCTGTGTGAGCTGAGAGCCAGGTACATTGAAAGGCGTGAGTACCAGCTGTTGAACAGCTTCTGTGTTCTCTGTACGATTGTGGCTTGTAGGTATAGACGGGATCTGTGTTATCTGTACGTCTGTGGCTTGTAGGTGTAGACGGGGTCTGTGTTATCTGTACGTCTGTGGCTTGTAGGTGTAGACGGGGTCTGTGTTGTCTGTACATCTGTGTCTTGTTGGTATAGACATGGTATGTGTTATCTGTACGTCTGTGGCTTGTAGATATAGACGGGGTCTGTGTTCTCTGTACGTCTGTGGCTTGTAGGTATACACGGGATCTGTGTTATCTGTACGCCTGTGGCTTGTAGATTTAGGCAAGGGCTGAATTATCTTGTATCATCTAGAAATTCCTTTGTCTCTTCTATGAAACAATTTATCCACTCCGCAACAAGCTTGACCTCGCCTGCCTGGTTGTGTAGCCGCTCACAAGCAGACACAAGAAAGCTACATAGCAGAGAGTGATAGCTCACGCCATACAGTCACTTGGTACAACTCTTCCATCTTTAACGGTCGGGTCGACAAACACCAGAAGGTCTTAGACTAACCCCTTCTACGTTTTCTTTCTCTTACTCTTCTAGACTAACCCCTTCTACGTTTTCTTTCTCCTCCTCTTCTAGACTAACCCCTTCAACGTTTTCTTTCTCCTCCTCTTCTAGACTAACCCCTTCTACGTTTTCTTTCTCCTACTCTTCTAGACTAACTCTTTCTCTTCCTCTTCTAGACTAACCCCTTCTACGTTTTCTTTCTCCTACTCTTCTAGACTAACCCCTTCTACGTTTTCTTTCTCCTACTCTTCTAGACTAACTCTTTCTCCTCCTCTTCTAGACTAACCCCTTCTACGTTTTCTTTCTCCTACTCTTCTAGACTAACCCCTTCTACGTTTTCTTTCTCCTACTCTTCTAGACTAACCCCTTCTACGTTTTCTTTCTCCTACTCTTCTAGACTAACCTCTTCTACGTTTTCTTTCTCCTACTCTTCAAGACTAACCTCTTCTACGTTTTCTTTCTCCTACTCTTCAAGACTAACCCCTTCTACGTTTTCTTTCTCCTACTCTTCTAGACTAACCCCTTCTACGTTTTCTTTCTCCTCCTCTTCTAGACTAACCCCTTCTACGTTTTCTTTCTCCTCCTCTTCTAGACTAACCCCTTCTACGTTTTCTTTCTCCTACTCTTCTAGACTAACCCCTTCTACGTTTTCTTTCTCCTACTCTTCTAGACTAACCCCTTCTACGTTTTCTTTCTCCTACTCTTCTAGACTAACCCCTTCTACGTTTTCTTTCTCCTACTTTTCATTCTTTTCTTTCATCTGAGATGGTTTACAACTGCAGCATTTTTTTTTCTTTTGCATTTTTTTTGCTCCTGTCGTGTCTGCCTGTATGAATGCAATAGTTATAAAAAGACCTTTTTACAACTATTCCTTTGGCTCTACGGTACGATCATTTTTCCTCTTTTCATACACGTCTACCTCGAGTCTCACTTCTGTGTCATCGCCTGGCAGGGGAGGGCTGGTACTTCCCCAGTAATAAGGTCCTTAGGGAAGATAGGAAACATACGATTGGATCCCTTCTCCCATGTCCTTAGCCCTTGTGGGATCCCTTAAGAGCAAGGGTTCTCAACCCTGGAAGACTCGACATGTGTTTGGAATCCTTTAATTACTATTTTGTTTATAACTGAGCCTTCCAGGGTACTCCACGCTCGTCAACATATACTTATTCTGATGTCATTGTCGACACTAAGTCTCCCCCTTTTCAATATCCATTTCTAAAAGGGTTGTTAAGTGTGAGTTACTCTAATTCTTTTTGATTTACTCAGTAGCTTTTCTTTATCCTCCCTCATTTATTCTCGTATTCTGTTGATTTAGCAAGTACGATAAATGAGCTGGTCTATTCGTGGAGAGGCCCGGGAAAACCTTGTATGCTGTGTTCTTCACTTCACAAAAACGGAAAAATGACCTTCGTTTACTTTCTCATTTCTCTCTATAAGATCCTCGCTTATTACCGTGTTGGATGGGCGTAATGCGAAGAGATAAGATAAGATAAGGTGATGATCACAGCTGATTACATCGACCGCATACTTTCCTATCCATCCTGACGCTGATAATAGAGATAAGAAATCACATATATAAGATAAGAAAAAAAACAAGTAAAGTTCGCCTTTTCCCACCCTTGAGAGAGAGAGAGAGAGAGAGAGAGAGAGAGAGAGAGAGAGAGAGAGAGAGAGAGAGAGAGAGAGAGAGAGAGAGAGTCGACACAGTCAGAAATCAGGCTTGAAGCAACGTGTAAAAAAAAAGGGAAAAAAGACTAGGAAAAAAGATTATATATATATATATATATATATATATATATATATATATATATATATATATATATATATATATATATATATATATATATATATATATATATATATATATATATATATATATATATATATATATATATATATATATATATAAAGAAGTCTTTCAACTGGCTAATCCATAGGTTGGTGTAAATCCTCCAAAAACTCTTTTGCGTCAGTGGGGCGCACGGTCAGGGAAGCTGGGAGCCTTAAAGAAGATAAAATGAAGGAATGAAACACACCGAAGTTTTCTGTGCTGGAGGGAATCCAAGCCTTTTTTCTGTTACCCCCCAGGGCCATTTCATGCCCCTGGTTGAACCCCTGACTCTTTCCCCTCGTCGGCCAAGGGGAGAGAAAAGTATAATATCATCTAAATACGCAAATTCGTAGATATCTGTTTTGCCAAAATGCGACACAGCTGAACACCAGTAATATCAAAGGTGACAGATGTTCTTCCTTCATTCAATTCAAAACAAAAGTCGACTCTGGGCAGCTTGAGGGTATATATATATATATATATATATATATATATATATATATATATATATATATATATATATATATATATATATATCTTTTTTTTCTTTTTTTTTTCTAATTTTTCAAAAGAAGGAACAGAGAAGGGGGCCAGGTGAGGATATTCCTTCAAAGGCCCAGTCCTCTGTTCTTAACGCTACCTCGCTAATACGGGAAATGGTGAATAGTTTGAATGAAAAAATATATATATATTCGTAACTTCCCTCACTCACAGCGCTCTGGAAAACCCCTCACCTCCAACCTGGCCCTTCAAACGAACCCCTCACCTCCAACCTGGCCCTTCAAACGAACCCCTCACCTCCAACCTGGCCCTTCAAACGAACCCCTCACCTCCAACCTGGCCCTTCAAACGAACGCCTCACCTCCAACCTGGCCCTTCAAACGAACCCCTCCCAAGTTCCTCTACTTCAACGGACCCATCCTCCAAGGACCACTGTATGGTGGGGTTGTAGTCACGGGTCTAGTGTTATCATAGCCAGCTGATGGAACCTCCATTGGCTTCAGTTTCAGTGTGGATTATTCATTGTGACGCAAGGAGGATCAATGTTACCTTAAGGTTGTGACGCAGGATGATAATTGTTACCTTAATCCTCGGATTATTCAGTGTGACGCAGGATGATAATTGTTAACTGAAGGCTCGGGTTATTCACTGTGACGCAGGATGATAATTCTTACCTTAATCCTCGGATTATTCACTGTGACGCAGGATGATAATTCTTACCTGAAGGCTTGGATTATTCACTGTGACGCAGGATGATAATTGTTAACTGAAGGCTTGGATTATTCATATAAACCAGAATGATTTATTACTGATAATTATAAACATTAATTATTCAACTGCTCGTCATCCAACAAAGCCATACTTCCCGAACTTCATGCAATATATCTCCGTTATCAATTGACTAACATTGGCACACGCAATTAACCTTAATTGTACGTAAATATCAAACCTTCGAGAGGATAGGAAAAAAATAGTGATGTTCGTTTTCAAGGAACACAGGATCAAATCCTCTTCCATCAGATCTAACTCCATGTTGTACCGTGTTGCAGCAGTTTCAGCCTAGATTGGAAGGCATTCTATCATAAGCCATGGCCAGAAATAGTATAAGATCCTTATCGAACGTCAAAGTTTCGTGATAACTGAAGGATGGAGAGTGAGGAAGAAGAGGATCTTTGATATATACTCTTAAAATGACGTGGTCATTTCCTTAATATTTAAGAGTAAGACTTGACTCTCTTGGTGAAACCCCTGAGGAGAGAATGTATAGGATGATGTATCAAACTGGAAATACTCTTAGTGGTAGGTATACAATGGTTCCTTTTCCTGATGAGAAGATAAAAGAAGTGTTTGTGTCTATAATGTTGTAGGGGATACGTGTGGTTTAGAAACGTAGACGAGATGAGTGAAGGATGTGTGAGGCGTGTGGTTTCTGATGGGTGTATGTATAGTGGAGTGCCTTTTGGAAGACTAACTTAAGAAGGTGGTTTAGTGAGTTTATTTAAGAGGATCTGTGATTCGAAGTTATCTGTGTGTGTGTCCCTCCTTGTAGTATTTTTCCTTACGTATACACAAGTAAAAAGTGTGGTGTACAGAATTGCATGCAACAGCACACACGTAGGAGAGACGAGGAGAAGTGTGGAGACAAGGACCATAGTGGCACATATCGAACAAGCATAGAGGCACAAACCATCAGCAAAGACTTGAACTGACGAACGAAAAGGACAACGAAAGCAGTCTCTACATTCTACCACATGACACCATCAACACAGTAGCTCCTACCTGTGGATAGTCGACAGCGGCATGGAGAGACAGAGAGGGTGGGAGGGAGGAGAGGACCTCGGTCAAATGCGTCCAGGGAAACCAAAAGGAGCTGAGTGATCGGGGCACGCCAAAGCGAACTGGGTACTTGATCCAACAGCATTGTGTATCACCCAGAGTAGGCCACATCCGTGTTATATTCTCGTGAAAGAGACAGAAGTCGAAATGTTTGGGGACTAAATCCTTCTCAGCGGATGGTTCCTCGTTGCAACGAGACTACTCATTCAGTGTAGACATGGGTTACAGGAACCTGTGGAAAGTCATGCTGAAGTAGTTATATACTGATTAAACATTGTTCTTATTATCTCTACGCCAGGATCTCCATTCCAGAGGCTCGGACAGATGCAAGGTTTTGCCACATACAGCAAGGACTCGAACCCGGGATCTCTGTGTGGTAGTTGGGAACGCAAACCGCTCGGTTATGATCATGGCCGACTGGTTAGCGTACTCTACTACCACGCAAAAGTCCCGGGTTCGAGTCCTTGCTGTTAAGGGGCATTGTGTGTTCTATGTTCATGTGATGTAGGCTTACGGTGCATGAAATACATTTCCTTGAAAAGAAACTTTGCCTTTTAAAAATATTTTCTGCTTCATTTGCTTTGTGTCAACAACAGAATTTTTGGCAGAAACCCACCAGTTGGCAACCCTTCTGTCTGGCAGTGGTGCCAACCGTGGGTGGGTCAAGCTCTCTCACGATTTGTTATTTCAGCGTTACAAACACCAGCCTATTTCTAAATCCCATTTTCTATATATTTTCTCCTTTTTTTTTTTGCACCTTTGCGATTTACGATGCACGTCAGGTGATGGTCCGGGTTTTTACATTATGCAAATTTACACTTGTATCTATTTACCTGTTTATTCATCTATCTATTCATTCATGTATCTATCTATTTTTAGATAATGCCCCCCCAAAGAAAATATACCAATGTCTCTAAGTGGACTTCAACCTCATAAATTACTTTTGAATGCAAATATGCAATTACTGAACACGTCTGGATGAAGTATGAGAGGGGCTTTGAAAGCATTTTCTTTACCACGAAGTAACGTAAGATACTTACGAAACTTGGTACAAACCTGAAATTGCGTTCTATAAACTACGATAATTATGTACGAAGTTATTTTGGTCGTGAAGATGACAACAACGTGAGGTTCGTGAAAATAAGAAAAAAAAAAAAAGTAAATGATACGATAAAAATGAATTTTGAATGAGGAGAAATACTGGTTATGTGAGATCCTGGGATTGAGTCAGATGTGTGTTGTCTCTCTCTCTCTCTCTCTCTCTCTCTCTCTCTCTCTCTCTCTCTCTCTCTCTCTCTCTCTCTCTCTCTCTCTCTCTCTCTCTCTCTCTCTCTCTCTCTCTCTCTCTCTCTCTCTCTCTCTCTCTCTCTCTCTCTCTCTCTCTCTCTCTCTCTCTCTCTCTCTCTCCCACATTTCGTCCACGTTAACATTTTGATAAGATTGAAAGAATGGCCTCGTGGTATCTAACGATATTCAAAAGATATATCTAATGATATTTAAAGGGATATGTATTTGTTTCTTCATCACTGACGAAAGCCTTTGACCCTTTCCTTCGAACTGGCTTATGCAAAATGGAATCCAAAAACACCGGGAACACCAATAATCTTTCCTTCCCTTGGCTGTGTGAGCCAACGATTGGGAATCTGATAAATGTTGTGTTTATGACTGACAGAGGATTCACGTGGCTTTATCTACCTCTACTAAATGTAGATTTACGATAGATATAAACCTAAAACGAGTGAATGTCTATTTTGCTTATCCCTTCTATGAAATCCTTCCGTATCAGCTGAGTTAACGTTTTTTTAGTAATGTTCCATTCACGAACCAGTTGTGTGTGTCAAACGAGCAGAAGGATATCCCCTTTTGAGGGCCTGAAAACAGGGTAGTAAGGACATCAGAGAAGAGTGAGGTTGACCCTGAGACGTGATAGTGCCCTCAGGGAACTGAGGATAATGTAGTGGGGCAATTCCAGTGGAGTCACATACACTGGAACCTCAAGACTGAGTGTATATGCTAAGGGACAGAGAGGCGTTTTCCTAGTGTGATCTCAGAGAAAGGAGTATGTTCTATGGGATCTGGTTGCAACACAGTTGGGTTATGAGTTCGGAATGTCTTTTGTAGGATCTGAGAGCCAGTTGGCTAGGATATCAAAGCTAGGAGTGTGTCCTGTGAGGCTTGGGAGTCACAGGAGCTAGGATATGGAGGGGAACCATGCGCTGAGGGAGTCATAGCTATTACGCTGGCGTATCTGATATGAGGGTGTGTGTGTGTGTGTGTGTGTGTGTGTGTGTGTGTGTGTGTGTGTGTGTGTGTGTGTGTGTGTGTACTGGAAGACCTGAACCCTACAGTGTGTGTGGGAAGTAAAGGTCAATAGACAGTAGATAAGTAGACAGTGTGCATGAACAGGTAGATTTACCCACCCACCCCACCTCGGCTCTCATGTTAGTAGGCGATAGATCCACTCCCTCAGTGTACGTGCCTTTGATTACCCGAAGGACAGTGCTTTATGTCTCATGACTCTCACGTTATACAGAAAGCTCATAAAGACATTACAGAGACAGCAACTGCATCATGTCATAGAATAAGATTATTTTTCTTCTGTATATTTCCTAAATATTAATATTTGATGTAAGGAGGGCGAGCTGTGGTTTCAGTGCAGGTAAACGTAACAGTTTGAGAATGGATGTGAACAGATGTGGTATTATTTCTTCGTCTGTTCGTCTCCTCCTCCTCCTCCTCCTCCTCCTTCTTCTCCTCCTCCTCCTCCTCCACCTTACCTTTCCCACCTCCCTCCCTTCAAGCTCCTCCTCTCCATTCCGATTCTCCTGCCTTCCCCACAGTTCTCTCTCCGTCTCCTCTCCTCTTCCTCCTCCTCCTCCTCTTCCTCCTCCTCCTCCTTTTCCTCCTCCTCCCCCCTCCCCCCTCTTCCCATGAGATGGGAGGGTTCAAGGGACTTGCATCCCATCCCATCCCACGCCAGCAATATCGAACGAGGTGACTTGGCCTGGCACCTGGTTAGGCTGCCTTCGGAAACGTTTTGCTCACACGGTGACGACCATGTGAGAGAGAGAGAGAGAGAGAGAGAGAGAGAGAGAGAGAGAGAGAGAGAGAGAGAGAGAGAGAGAGAGAGAGAGAGAGAGAGAGAGAGAGAGAGAGAGAGAGAGAGAGAGGGTGGTTTTGAGCCTGATCTGGCCGTGTAGACAGGAGTAGTTTGCCGTGGGTAATGAAGAGCTGTTGTGAGCTGGGGCTACAGGTGCACATGAGGGAGACGGAGACGAGGAGGAGGAGGAGGAAGGGGACGTGGTCAAGTCACACGGACGATGGCAAGATGGCAAAAAACAAAACGATATCGAATTCCCTAAAATGTATAAGTACTTAGGATTCTCCACGGAAAATATAAAGATCATGGGATTAGAAGATATTTCCAATGAGCGATGCGTAATTAGGGGGAAATATGAGAATAAGAAACATGGGTAAGAAAGTATATCAGTGGTACAATGAATGAAGGCGAATGAAGGAGAATGAAGTGAGAAGAATGCACTGCTGAGAACCATTAGATAAGGGAAAGAACCTATTGGATCTAGGTAATATCTAAGACTCTGGAAAACTATAAAGGATCAAAAAGAAAGACAAAACAAGAAACTGAATCTTATTCCCTTTAGATCCCTTGTTGTTTATAGTTCCAGATAGGTTTATCGGAAACCAATAATTCCGTTATTGAAACACCTGTCCAGTTAGTAAGTAGATCCTCACCAGGTAAACAGTTTAAATACGAACTATTCAGTGTGTTGATACGATTGTAGAGGAGACATAGTGTAGTATCGACCGACATGATCCCCTTCCTGGCACTGTACGAACCATCTCTCGTCATCTATACTTTCAAACACATGTCCCACTTCGTATTCAATGCTCCACAGAGGAGAGGAGTTCCCTCCCGAAGTAGGATCACATAGCCTTAGAGAGATATGCGGTGGTGTTGACTCGTTTTGCGCGGGAGGACGTAAGAAACCCTTATGTTGGCTTCGATGGCCCTTACCACTGAACACCACCCCAAGGCTATTTCATTCGGTGTTCTGTGTATGTAGTACAAGACCTGATGGTCTTTGAACGAGGCCATGGAGGACAGCCTAACATCCTGTACTGCTTATCGAAATGCAGGGAGTCACAGGATAGTAGATCAGTGGTGTTTATTTGCAGCGTTTACTTCCGTCTCTTGTCTGAATGGGGGGGAGTCTTGTGTTCATGGAGGGTGATTTCATTTTTATATACCAGTGATGTTCAGCGATGTTTTGTGCGTTTTTGGATGAGTCGATGTGGGTATATTTGGGGTTGATGTTTGAGGATGGTGTGTGTGTGTGTGTGTGTGTGTGTGTGTGTGTGTGTGTGTGTGTGTGTGTGTGAGGCATACGTCCTTGTTACGAAGCATTATAGATTGTGAGACGAAGTTTAATACACCTTATTCATAAGTCTTAACGGGGGTTTTTCAGAGGATAATAAGAAAGACCAAAACATGTTAGTGAGGTGCCCCTCCCACAACATTCTCTCTCTCTCTCTCTCTCTCTCTCTCTCTCTCTCTCTCTCTCTCTCTCTCTCTCTCTCTCTCTCTCTCTCTCTCTCTCTCTCTCTCTCTCTCTCTCTCTCTCTCTCTCTCGTCGTCACACACATTTTATCTTTTTTTTTTCCCCCTTTCACCTTTCCTTTTACACGTCAAATTATTATTCCAATCCCGTTTTTTAATATACCTCTCCAACAGGGTGTTCCCATTTTTTTTTTTTTCTTTTCCAGGTCATGCAGAAATCATTTTTTGACGGAGTTTGTGGGAAATTCCTCTCTCTCTCTCTCTCTCTCTCTCTCTCTCTCTCTCTCTCTCTCTCTCTCTCTCTCTCTCTCTCTCTCTCTCTCTCTCTCTCTCTCTCTCTCTCTCTCTCTCTCTCTCTCTCTCTCTCTCTCTCTCTCTCCGAAAGAGCCACCCATTTCTACTATAAACACACATGACAGCATTCTCTCATTTTCTTCTCCCAGAATGAAATACGCGACATATATATATATATATATATATATATATATATATATATATATATATATATATATATATATATATATATATATATATATATATATATATATATATATATATATATATATATATATATATATATATGTATATATATATATATACTTCATGTTCCGTGCTATCCTTTCAAACACATTCCAATTCCCCTTCTTGCATGAGTTAACCCCTTGATCTTCTATATTTCCGCATCGTATAGGATTGTATTAATACAGCCTTTACTCCCTGTGTAAACGTCTATACAGCATTCGAATCTACAATATAATTGCCTAGGAATAAGTCACTCGTTAGGTATTGGAGTTAACACACTTGATGGTTAGGTCTGTGACGAAGAGGCAACTCTTGTTTGACACGATTATGTTGATCTCGTATTAGACTATTCTGTCTTCTGAGGATTTTTCTCCTATTTTGACCCAGCTGGTCAAAACTAGCCGATTAAACAGCCGGTTGTACTATGTCAATTAGACCAGCAGAATGACAGACAGATGGACAGAAGTATACATATATTTGCAGTGATATTTCAAATATACACATATGTATGATATATAGGAATAATTATTAGTTGGGTTTTTAAGTGTATGTATTGCCTGAGGATTGGCGGAATGCATGTATGGTGCCACTGTGTTCAAATTCCAGGGGTATAGGTTAGATGAGTGTACCTGGCAACTTGTATAAGGGAGTAGAGATTGAGAGGATGATGGTTCGTCAGAGGACCTGGCTTGGGAGGAGCGGTGTGACTTCGGGAGTGGTAGAGGACGTGTGGATCCCTGATGTTTGCTTTGAATTACTTGTGTTGAGAGACACAGACGGATTTCTCTGTGGCACATATTGTTATGGTGATGCTTTGTTGAACATGTTATGGATATATGGTATTAGAGTAAAGCTACTGGAAGTAAGGATGAACGTCGTCGAGAGGGTAAAGCATATGTGCGAGTTGGAAGACAGGAGAGTGAGTGGTTCCAGGTGAAAGGAGGTGTGCTGTAGGGGTGTGTGATGTCACCATGGCTGTTTGGTTTGTTTAGTGATTGGATGGCGATGGAGGTAAATGCGAGGTTCTTGGAGAGAGGGACAGGTCTGTAGTACGTCAGGAGTGTCGGGGGCCTGAGAGGTGAATCAGTTGCTGTTTGCTGATGACACTGCTCTAGTGGTAGGTTCGAGTGAGAAACTGCAGAATCTGGTATCTGAATTTGGTGGGGTGTGTGAAAGGATAAAGTTCAAAGTAAATATGAATATGAATATGATTATTGGGTTTAACTGTGGAGAGAGACAGGTCAGCTGGAGTATCATTCTCAATAAAGGTAATATGAGGAGCTGGATTGTTTTAGATACCTGGTTGGGGACATTGCAAAGGATGGAACCGTGGGAGCTGAGGTGATTCACAGAGTGAGTTAGAAGGGTAAGGTCGTGGGAGTGTTGAGGAGTGTGAGCAAAAAGAGGTACCTGTCTGTGAGGGTAAAAGACAAGTAGAGTGTTTGACGGTATAGCGATCCCGACGGCGCTGAATGGATGCGAGGCGTGGGCCCTAGATCAGAAAGTGTGGAACAGGGTGGATGAGTTGGACATAGGTATCTATGAGGACAATAGATGCTGTAAAAAGTATGATCGACTAAGAAATGATAGGGTAAGAAGAAAGTATAGTAAGAAGAGGAGTACATATATATATATGAGAGAGCTGAAATTAGCGTGCTGAAATGGTTTGGACATATGGAGAGGATGATTGAAGAGGGGATGTCTAAGAGGGTGTACATATTGAAAGTGGAGGGACCAAGAAAAATAGAGACAGAGGAGGAAGGAAATGGTTAGAGTGAAAGATGCTTTGAGGTATCGGGGCCCCTGAACATGCAGGAGGGTGTGAGGCGCGCACGGCACAAAGCAAATTGGACCAATGTGGTACATAGAGGCGACGTTTTTTCACTGGGATGAACCAGAGGATGTGAGGATCTGTGGGAGCTTGGGTTTGGTCCATTGTACATACGTTTTTATCTTTTGGCCCACCATACATCACATCCACAAAACGCTGTTGGGTCTAACATACCATTCAACATACCTACCTTTGCCCTCCTAGACAATGGCCTCTCTGCCCCACACACACACACACACACACACTCCTCGGTGTGTGTGTGTGTGTGTGCCTAGGGAACCAAGAGTGTATGAATTCTTCATCTCTAAAGGAGAACTAATCATTCCTGGTTGTGATTAGAAGACCATCTACCAGTAATCGGGTCGTCGGGTTCTGCCTGGCTGAACTCCACCGACTCCATTACAGCGATAGCATTAATTTGTCACTAAAGCTGGCCTGACATGTAATTAAACCCGTCGTAATTATGTCTCCTGATTAACGGAGGCAACGGCTGTTTACGGCTTTGTGATCATATCTTCAATATTCTCTTAGCGAAACAGGATTCTAATTAATGATCATAAATTCCACGTCAAGAGATTTTTTTCTCTCTCTTTTTTTTTTGTATCTTTTTTGTTGAGATTTTTTTCTTTTATGTCGTTTTTTGTTGAGATTTTCTATTTTTTGTATGGTTTTTTATTGAGATTTTCTATTTTTTTGTATCGTTTTTTGTTGAGATTTTCTCTTTTTTTTGCTTTATATTCTCTTTTGACCTTACATTTGCACGTCGATGGTGTATTCTCCCCCCACTAGCGCTTCCGTCGATCCATATCAGTGTTAATGTAGCCATAATGTATAGGGAGGGAAGGAGGTGGAGGAGGGAACACACTTTCTTTCCACCTCCTCATTGCAACTCGAACTCTTCCCCCAAAGCCCTGCAGGAGGAGGGCGTAATGGATCGCCCATATTCAAGGAGTGAGTGGTCCCCTTCATCCCGCTCCAACAGACCCTCCAGGGCAGGGCCGGGAGTGGGTCTTTAAGTATAGCCTTGGAATGGGTCTAAGACCCCCCCCCCCCCACGAACCTCCACAAGAAGGGTTGGCCTCTTTACAGAAGGGGGACGCAAACAGCAACACACCATAAGGTCCTCTCGACAGACCTTTTTGGGGGTTGGGGTGGGGGGTAGGTCTTCTTTCGACGGACCATAGAGCATTTTTGATACACCATTAGGTCTTCTGGACAGACCATTTGGACCCCATAAGACCTTTGCATAGACCACTGGGTATATTTTTTCAGACCAATGGTTGTTGGAGACTTTACTTTTGTTCATATATGTTTAAAGACACAACATCCCTAAATGTTTTTAAGGTTTTAAGTAAGCCTTTTAGGTAGACTTGTACCAGAACCTTACAAATGACTATAGCATGATAACATTCCTATATCTATATAATACCGACAACTTTTTTTTCTCATTAATCATCATTTTATCATTATGACAACAGACTTCTTCTACGGTAGTAATATCGTACACCAAATTATCAAACTACAGTGAAAGTACTTCAGTATTAGCTGCTGTAGTCTCAGTTGGAGCATAAAGTAGTTTGGTACTTTATGGAAGGAGAGAGAGAGAGAGAGAGAGAGAGAGAGAGAGAGAGAGAGAGAGAGAGAGAGAGAGAGAGAGAGAGAACATGAACACGCCCACGTACGACAAGCTGTAAGAAATTTGGCAGCGCTGGCTCTTAACAGCCAATGATAATGAGAGCGGACCGAGCCAAACAATAGAGTCTGGAACATTGATCAGTTTCCACATAAATGAGGAAAATGAAAATATATCTAAAGAATATCAAGCATTTGATCTTCAGCAAAGGTATTGATGATAGATTCACAAGGTAACTTTCAAAGCATTGCTGCAAGTATGGGCCACCAAAGATACAAAGGAATACAAAGGAATACAAAGGAATATAGAGGAATACGAAGGAATACAGAAGAATATGAAGGAATACAGAAGAATACGAAGGAATACAGAGGAATACGAAGGAATACAGAGGAATACGAAGGAATACAGAGGTATACGAAGGAATACAGAAGAATACGAAGGAATACAGAGGAATACGAAGGAATACAGAGGAATACGAAGGAATACAGAAGAATACGAAGGAATACAGAAGAATACGAAGGAATACAGAAGAATACGAAGGAATACAGAAGAATACGAAGGAATACAGAGGAATGCGAAGGAATACAGAGAAATACAAACACAGAGACGAGCGTAACTTTTCGAATCACGAAAACTTGTACAGGTCGAAGCTTACTTGACTCCCACTAAACTTAACACAATATAAAGTTCTGGAAATTGTTGCCTCAGAATAAAGTTTTAAATGTAAGGCAATTTGAGTTTAAAATGACGCCAGTTTGTTCTATTCTGACAACGTCGGCCACCAGGGGGTAAATCTTATATGTGATAATTTAACACGAAAATGTTTTGTGTGCGCGGAGAGATATGTAAAACTCAGCTCATATTCACAGTGTTTCATGATGTATGGTTGAGAAGACCAGGGAGAAGACGATGTATGAAAGCAGTAATTGTAAGTATAAGATATATGAAAGCAGTGATTGTAAGTAAAAGGTATATGAAAGCAGTGATTGTAAGTATATAATCAAAGAAATAAGTAAGAATTAACGTGTGCCGGTACATAAGTAATCACACTTTATGATAGATGACATTAAATGCATCTATGCATATAGTCCTTGTGGAGACATAACTACATATTTACTAGATTATCAACTGGTGGTAAGGACAGTCTGCGCTGTTAGACACGTCTTGATAGAAACCTTTCCCTCTCCAAATCACTTAGAAATCCACGCTGAAATATGTTTTCTGAATCTAGTCATGGTGTCTATCCATTGAGAGGCGATACCTGCTTCAAAGCTCAGAGGTCCTGCGCTCTATAGCTGATTAATTCAAACACTTCCCTTTGACCTTCTGATTCGGTGTGTATCTCCAATTCTGCTTTTCAGAAGGATTAAGTGAGCGTTCTTTTAAGATATGCTGAAGGAAACGATGAACTTTGGTGGTATGAAGACACCATCTTACAATTTCACAGACAGACAGAAAGACACAGAACACACACACACACACACACACACACACACACACACACACACACACACACACACATAAACACAGGCACATGCATTACTTAAAAACATGTTTATGCAATTCACCAACTCTCTAAGACACTAGTAGGTTCCCAAGCACCCAGAAACACACACACACAAAGTGTCTGGACTTTAGAAAATAGAATGAATATCAAAGTCTCGTTGGAGTGAGTGACTATGGAGATTAATGAGAAAGAGCATTTACTGTAATTAGCGTGAGAGACGATATGGTAAGTCTTGTGGCACACGACAACCTGTGTTCGAATGGCACTACGGAAATGACGCCAGAGCTTCGAGGAAATGGCAGACAGGATCTGAATGGCACAAGGAGACGGTGGCAGGGCATAAGGCACCGTGGCAATATGTGTACAAGTGCCATAAGGGGGACTATGGCAAAGCTAATGGTATATAAGATGAGGCTCTGACACATGCAATCGAAAAATACATTTTTAATAGCCTTCTTACAGTGAATTTTATAGTAACCTTTAACTATTGTATATGTAACCTAAATATTTTTCATTAAATCTCTTCCTTCTTCCCTGTCTTGTATCTGTCCTCTGCCCCTTTGATCAAGTGGTCGTAAGGTTCTACACTGTATAATGACTGTACAGAGAGCATTATTCATTATACAGTGTATGTGAAGAAGGGGAGAACTGAATGGCCTTGAGCTGGGGGCATTAGTGAGTTCTAAATTTGATTTATTTTTTCGATTTTTTTAATGTCATCTGTGAAAGTTGTAACTTACATCATATTGTCTGATGCTTCCAATGTCAAATATAGTCTTAACGAGCAATGTATAAACAGGAATTCGGAGAAATTGGAAGTATATGATTTGTTCAAAGTTACTGTAACATACAACGAAATCTTCTTCAACGATCGCCTTCGGAAAGTGAATCTTCTTTTGTGACGTCTTTCGAAGTTTCGAAGTCATTATTTTTTTCCTCAAAAGATCTTTTGTGTTATATGCTGTTGAGGGGAATACAATAGAACCATGAGTCTGTATAAGACTCCAGTGCAGAGAGTGGGAGCCTGGGAGAGGCTGTACCTCTCCCTGGGACTCACTCACTCATTCACTAACTCACTCACTCACTTACTCATTCACTTACTCATTTACTCATTCACTCACTCACTCACGCACTCACTCATTCACTCAGCTACTCACTTACTCATTCACTCACTCACTCACTTTCATTCACTCACTCACTCACATTCATTCACTCACTCACTCATTTACTCACTCTCTCATTCATTCACTGACTCACTCACTTAATAATTCACTCACTCATTCATTCATTCACTCACTCACTTACTCATTCACTCACTCATTCACTCACTCATTCACTCACTCATTCACTCACTCACTCTCCCAAAGTTGATACAGTCAGCAGTAGGCACCTCGTCTCACATCCTTGGCCAAACCTTCGACCAAGACGTACTTCTTGGCCTCTTTGCATCTATACCTATGAAAACTACCCATATATCTCATTGAAAATAATACTTACCCCTTCATTTATGTAGGATTAAATACCATCAGTTATGATACAACTACAAGTTCCAAAAAAGAGAGAGTTCGAATCTGAGAAGAATACAATTGTAATAGGTTTTTTTGGTGAGAGTTGGAAGGAAAAGATTTTTGTCAACGCGAGTCGCTTCTCTCTCTCTCTCTCTCTCTCTCTCTCTCTCTCTCTCTCTCTCTCTCTCTCTCTCTCTCTCTCTCTCTCTCTCTCTCTCTCTCTCTCTCTCTCTCTCTCTCTCTCTCCCGCCTGCGAGTGAGGTCCTTGTCAGTCAGTTCAAGGAGTGAGTTGTGGTCTGTTGGAGACACACTCTCTCCCTCTCTCTCTCTCTGTACCTAACATTTCTCGTGACGAGGGAGTGGAAAAATATCCCAGAGACCGACCCGGGTACAGATACAAGACGCATGTGTAACTACGTGGTCTTCCACTGGCGCCAATTCGCTTAGATTTCAAGGATTTTGCGGGTGTCTTACACACACACACACACACACACACACACACACACACACACACGCACACACACACACACACATACAGCAGTTGCGTCAGTAGAATAAGCAGATATTGTGGCATCATTATCATTATCATTACCATTAGTATCGTTATCAATATTCTAGTTCTTTCTTTTACTTATACTTGATCGCCGTTTCCCGCGCTAGTGAGGTACCGCCAGGTACAGACGAGGAGAGGACTTCTTCCCTCACGTCCATTCTCTGGCTGTCTTGTGTAATGCCCCAAAACCAAAGCCCCCAATCCACAGCCCTTTCTGTAGCTTACTCTGGGTGTTTCATGTGCCCTGATTCAGTCAACTGACGGCACGTCGCCCCCTGTATACCACGTCATTCCAAATCATTTTATTCCATGACAGTCTCTTTCATTGCATGCTTCCATCAGATCATACATATGTGGTCTTACACAATATTAGGGGCACTGCATCCCTTATTCCATAAGGAGATGAAAAAACTCATAAGCTAAGAAATATCATTTAAAATCCTTTCTTAAAAAAGAAAAAAGAAAAACTAGTGTCCATGCTCTTCACTATCGAAAGACAGCAATCACAGACCTCTTCGTGCATCATAGATCAATGAGATGTTCCACAAGTCCAATTCCTAGGCCTATGTACATACCCTAGTGTCCTTTGCTTAGGACATCATTACACTCTAGAGCCTTAAAGATGTCTCCTAAGTCAACCCTTAGACACGGGGACATGGAGGAAGCCAGAGGTAAACAACTTAAAGGATATCAACCAACGTGTGCAAGGTTTCCTTACTGCAAGCATCTGTTGAAGCTGAACCTGCACCTTGGTGCCCAGATGTTATCATCTGGCCTGTAATGATCAAGTAACCGCAGCTGGAGCAGCTCCGAAGTGCCGATAAAAGAAGGAAATGTTCCGATATCAAGAAAATAACAAGAAAAAAACAAAAATCCCTCGCTCGTAAGGAAGGAAAAATGTACAGCAATAGCTGAAGATTAGAAAAGAGGCAAGATAGAAAATCTAATCGAGAAATATAAAGAAGAAGAGCAAAATGTTCATACCAAAGAGTTTGTCCCTCTGAAATACAGTCATGCACGTGAATACAGTCATACCCGTGAATACAGTCATACGCGTGAATACAGTCACACACGTGAATACAGTCACACACGATGGAGAGTGTGGTAGATGCCTCGTCTCCCACTGGTTTATGGCGACGCCCTGAGAGCTACAGATGTTCCTGCTGCTTGTGACGTCTGCTGATGATGTGTGGGCCCTTCACCACAGGGGCAGTAGGGGACGGAGTGGGGAGGTGGGTGGAGGTGAAGGGTGAGAGTGTTGGTGAGAATGTAGGTTGGTCGACAAAGAAGGAGGTGGAGAAAATGGAATGTAGGCAGCAATATATATATATATATATATATATATATATATATATATATATATATATATATATGAGAATTGAGAGAGAGAGAGAGAGAGAGAGAGAGAGAGAGAGAGAGAGAGAGAGAGAGAGAGAGAGAGAGAGAGAGAGAGAGAGAGAGAGAGAGAGAGAGTTTTCCTCTCCTGCTATTCCATTTTTTTAACATAGTTATTACATAAATGAAATATGCAGATTGCTGAGGCTTGAGCAGGAACAGGGAGAGAAAACGTGGGCAGACAGGGTACTAGCAGTCCCTCACCATATAGCTATGTTGAGGCGCTGAAAGAGAACGTTGGCTGGTGCGTCGCCCCTTGTGTATCATACTCCTCTCGTCCATCAATCCTGTGGTATAGGATGACTTATTTTTTTTGGCATATCTTTTCCTTAACAAGTTTCTTGCATGATTTCCCCTTACGTCTTGTGTTTGCTCTTACCTTACGTCTCTCTCTCTCGAACTCTTCACTGACCACCTCATCAATCTGTTTTAGAAACTGTAAGGTTATGATCGGGTCACTCACTATTCTTCTCTCTTTCAAGGAGGGCAAATCTAAAACGTTTAGCTGGGCTCTATAACTTAGCTCTCTTAATTCTGCTACCATCTATGTGTGTGTGTGTGTGTGTGTGTGTGTGTGTGTGTGTGTGTGTGTGGTCCCTCCTTCACGCTGGCCTTCTCTCCATCAGTAAACAAACCACGAAAATCCCACATGAATGAGTAAACTCTCACTGTTCTTCCCAAAGACCAAATTATACGTATGTCTGCAGACTAGCCATTTTCTTTGAAGCAAGAATTTGATAAGAAAAAAAACGTAGCTCTTTTAAGGGGACACTTAGATAGAAGTTAGACTCCATTGTATATGTCGCATCCATCTCGACCTGGATCCCCCCCACAACAACCCCGGTTCTTAGGCTATAAGTACACTTGGGTAGCGGCTGTCATGCAGCCACACTAACATTAGTAACCCACTCTCCCCTTCCTCAACCTCTACACCCCCAGTGTGCTAAGCCTACACTGACACTTCGAACCCCCCATTCGCTGATACCCTCCCGAGTTCCTGCACCACAGTGCACTAGGCCAGACGCTGCTGCCTTATCGTCGGATTGGCATCAGGTTTGATCCTCCCTCACAGAAAACGATAACTTGATTAACATGTTAATATATGCCTCCAGACGTAACAACCTCACGAGGATATATCATGCCGAGGTGTGTAGAGGAAGATATATCATGCCTATGTGTGTGGACGTGGGTATATCATGCCGAGGTGTGTGGAGGAAGATATATCATGCCAAGGTGTGTGTGGACGTGGGTATATCATGCCTATGTGTGTGGACGTGGGTATATCATGCCTATGTGTGTGGAAGAGGGTATATCGTGCCTATGTGTGTGGACGTGGGTATATCATGCCTATGTGTGTAGAAGAGGGTATATCATGCCGAGGTGTGTGGAAGAGGGTATATCATGCCTATGTGTGTGGAAGAGGGTATATCATGCCTATGTGTGTGGACGTGGGTATATCATGCCTATGTGTGTGGACGTGGGTATATCATGCCGAGGTGTGTGGAGGAGGATATATCATGCCTATGTGTGTGGACGTGGGTATATCATGCCTATGTGTGTGGAAGAGGGTATATCATGCCTATGTGTGTGGAAGAGGGTATATCATGCCTATGTGTGTGGAAGAGGGTATATCATGCCTATGTGTGTGGACGTGGGTATATCATGCCTATGTGTGTAGAAGAGGGTATATCATGCCGAGGTGTGTGTGGAAGAGGGTATATCATGCCGAGGTGTGTGGAGGAGGATATATCATGCCTATGTGTGTGGACGTGGGTATATCATGCCGAGGTGTGTGGAGGAAGATATATCATGCCAAGGTGTGTGTGGACGTGGGTATATCATGCCTATGTGTGTGGACGTGGGTATATCATGCCTATGTGTGTGGAAGAGGGTATATCGTGCCTATGTGTGTGGACGTGGGTATATCATGCCTATGTGTGTAGAAGAGGGTATATCATGCCGAGGTGTGTGTGGAAGAGGGTATATCATGCCGAGGTGTGTGGAGGAGGATATATCATGCCTATGTGTGTGGACGTGGGTATATCATGCCTATGTGTGTGGAAGAGGGTATATCATGCCTATGTGTGTGGAAGAGGGTATATCATGCCTATGTGTGTGGAAGAGGGTATATCATGCCTATGTGTGTGGACGTGGGTATATCATGCCTATGTGTGTGGAAGAGGGTATATCATGCCGAGGTATGTGCAAGAGATTATATCATGCCGAGGTATGTGGAAGAGGGTATATCATGCCGAGGTGTGTGGAAGAGGGTATATCATGCCGAGGTGTGTGTGGAAGAGGGTATATCATGCCGAGGTGTGTGGAAGAGGGTATATCATGCCGAGGTGTGAGGACGTGGGTATAATTTGCCAAGGAACGTTGGTACACGTGATATCAAATGCCGTGGAAGATAGTGAGAGAGTTCTCTTCTCTCACATAGAAAGACAGACAGACGGACAGACAGATAGACAGACAGACAGACAAATAGAGAAACAGACAAACATAAGAACAGACAAAATAACTTTAGTAATAAAAAAAGAAAGTATAATAGTAGAAAAATGGACATTTACAGACAGACAAATTTTGACCCAATCATACCAGAAAGACTTAACTCCACCACAGCATGTCTTCCTCCACCACAGCATGTCTTCCTCCACCACAGCATGTCTCCCTCCACCACAGTATGTCTTCCTCCACCACAGCATGTCTTCCTCCACTTGCTTCACGTAGGGAGTCTTCCTTCCTCTACATCTCCCTCACCCAGAATCCTGACATCTCCATTTCCCTAACCTCCACCACAAAAGCAACATCCAAAGCCAGGAGACTCGTCCTCCAAACATGGAGGCCACAGTGGTCTCCATCTTCAAAGACGAAGGGCAGTTGAGTTCGTCTCAAGACAATGGAGACCATCGGATGCCTTCCGCTCGGTGATGATTTAAAATGGTCTTCGTCAAAGCTGTCATGTCTGGCAGATTCACTTTCTACACCTGATATAGTTTTTCTCTTTCTTTCTTTTTCATGTTGAAGTGCACCACAACCACCACCACCACCTCACACCACAGCCCGTCCAGTGGCACATACTGCCACCCATCGGGTCCAGAAATTACAGGTATTGAGGCCAGCCTTTGAGGCCTATGATCGAGGGAGAGAAAATGTAGGCACCAGCTCGTCTGCTGAAGTTGATCTCTGTTCTATGTTATCTCTGTTCTATGCTATCTCTGTTCTATGTTATCTCTGTTCTATGTTATCTCTCTTCTATGTTATCTCTGTTCTATGTTATCTCTGTTCTATGTTATCTCTGTTCTATGTTATCTCTGTTCTATGTGTCGTCGAGTGATGGAAATATATTTTTGATGGTTTGAACTCGAGAAGATCAATTTGGGGTTACGTCCGCCACTGTATCTCTCTGTAGGATGTATAATTTCTCTATCAAGTCGTCTGTAAGATGTATAATTTCTCTATCAAGTCGTCTGAAGGATATATAATTTCTATCAAGTCGTCTGTAGGATGTATAATTTGTCTATCAAGTCGTCTGTAGGATGTATAATTTCTCTATCAAGTCGGCTGTAGGATGTATAATTTGTCTATCAAGTCGTCTGTAGGATGTACAATTTGTCTATCAAGTCGTCTGTAGGATGTACAATGTGTCTATCAAGTCGTCTGTAGGATGTATAATTTGTCTATCAAGTCGTCTGAAGGATGTATAATTTCTCCATTAAGTCTCCATGAAGAGGTCTTGATCAATGGTTTCTTTTGCTGGATTATCGTTTAATTTCTAGAACGTCATGAGGGAGTGTTTGAGTTGTATTAAGTACGGTGCCAAGTGACATCAGCTAATACGGTGAATTCGCGGTAGCAAATGGGGTGACATCATGGCCACACGTGGGGTGACATCATGGCCACAGGTGGAGTGACATAATGGCCACAGGTCGGGTGACATCATGGTATACGTGTGATGACATCATGGCCACAGGTGAGGTGACATCATGGTCGAGGTGTCTGTGACATCACAACATCAGAGAGTGAGGGTGACATCACATCAGAAAGAAGAAGACGTCAAGGTGGAAGACGGTCGTAACATCATCGTCCCAAATCAGGCACAAACATGGTCCTCCACTGAGTGGGGGGGTCTTCTCCAGGAAGGTCTCATGACTGAAGACGAGGGTGTCCCTGGCAGGTGCCTGGGACACCCTGTAGTGAGGAGGTGACATGGCGCTACGTCGTAGGAAACTAAAGAAGGGAAAGAGAAAGAATCATTCCCCACAGTTAAGAGATCCATATATGGTCCTCCATGTGTCTCAACTCCATGAAAAAAAGGGTCCATTGACGTTCGATATGAAGTCTTCGATTCTATGTCTTCAGTATACATCCTTCCTCCTTTGTTTCTCTCTGGTCTCTGAAATCCGACGTCGCTCTCAAATTTGGAGACTTTTGAAGGCACTTGTTCGATCTCGAGGTCCAGATAATCCAAACACGAGCATTGTCGCTGGCAGGACAGAGCTGATTTGGATCGCTCGCTCTTCTCTCTCTCTCTCTCTCTCTCTCTCTCTCTCTCTCTCTCTCTCTCTCTCTCTCTCTCTCTCTCTCTCTCTCTCTCTCTCTCTCTCTCTCTCTCTCTCTCTCTCTCTCTCTCTCTCTCTCTCTCTCTCTCTCTCTCTCTCTCTCTCTCTGTATCCCAGTAATGACCCCCTGTCATTAGTACATGATGGGTGCTGATTACAGGGTAGGTGTCCAGGCTAATGACCCATACCAAGTGGAATTACAGTTCGTGAAACCAATGACAAAACCATTTTTAATAGCTGCTGTTTTCCTTCGCCATCTTTTAGAAAATATTATATACAAAATTATGGTTTATACTTTTTGCCAACCGCGTCATCGCTTCTCTCGAACATTTTCTATTTTCAACATCTTTATTTTTGCCTGAAAAGAAAATATCTTCCGAAAATTTAGTAAAACGTGCACTAAATGATAAGGCCATCCATGGTATTATTTTTATGTTAGACGAGATTGCATGGGCAACTAAGGCCCTAATCATGGCCATGTCATTAACGCAATATATATATATATATATATATATATATATATATATATATATATATATATATATATATATATATATATATATATATATATATATATATATATATATATATATATATATATATATATATATATATATATATATATATATATATATATATATATATATATATATATATATGTATATATAATTATATATATATATATATATATATATATATATATATATATATATATATATATATATATATATATATATATATATATATATATATATATATATATATATATATATGTATGTGCGTGTGTGTGTGTGTGTGTGTGCCCTAACCTGGGCCACCTACCTATTTCATCTTCTAACCCCCTAAGGGTGGATGAACAGCTGGGTTGACTGTGGACGGACGACTGCATTTGATTTTTGTAAAGATCTTTCGTATAATTCGACCTCTCTCTCTCTCTCTCTCTCTCTCTCTCTCTCTCTCTCTCTCTCTCTCTCTCTCTCTCTCTCTCTCTCTCTCTCTCTCTCTCTCTCTCTCTCTCTCTCTCTCTCTCTCTCTCTCTCTCTCCCAAATCTGATATTCCTTGTATCAAATTAGAGCTCTCTCTTTTTTTTTCCCCTTGACGAGCGTAATCAATCTCTCTGTCGAGAAAGAAAAATTACCCTTATCATGGGAAAAGAAAATGCATTAAGGGTCCACCACTGAAAAGAATCGAAAGCAATGCATTGAGGACGAATTGAGAGATTGTAACATAAGAACACATATTCACAGAGCAAGAACACCTGATGATCCCCTTTTCAACTCGGAGAAAACCAAACCTTACCACAAGCAGAAAAATTCCTTTAGAAAATCGAATCTTACTTTCTGTTGTGTATCCAGCACCAGATGTCATTTTGTATTTCCCAGTAATAAAAACGTAGTTACAGTGGCTTGGGTACTGCATTACTGGTGTCTGCTGCGAACTCCAGACCAGTAATGTCCTACTGACGGTCGAAAGATAAACTAAAGGAATGAGTAAATGGTTCTTTTTTTATCTGCTTAAACTAAAAAGACTCACTCAAAGAGAACCTGTCTCGTTGATGGCTGTTTCTCTGATGTTCGTCTGTGCCCAGATCTTCTTCCCCCAAGGCATATGTGGCTGACCTGGTTTATAGCCAGAGTTGAAGCCGCCCTAACTTTGTTTTGTGACGTAGTTGTGGAATACATAACTTGATAGTTACAACAGTGTGGGATCATAACCCACAACCCACCCCTCCTGTATGAGACTAGAGTGAGGAGCACTTAGTAATAACCTTATAGGTCTTTTGATTAGTAACAACCTTGAAGGTGTTTCGAGATATAGTTGTATTGTACATGGTCTGTAAACCTAACAACCAGTTCCTTCTCCTGTTTAACAACCAGTTCCTTCTCCTGTTTAACAACCAGTTCCTTCTCCTGTTTAACAACCAGTTCCTTCTGTTTAACAACCAGTTCCTTCTCCTGTTTAACAACCAGTTCTTTCTCCTGTTATGTATATGACACATACCATTCAGATGCGTGAACTACTGCTATACCAGCATCATTAACGAAACCTGAAAATTCAGTTTCGTTGAAAGTTCAACTATTCGTTATCATAGTTAGGTATTGCATACTGCTCTCTGTACATCATTACGACTGATAACAACCCTCAGATTCGAAGAATTAGACGTTATAGCCTTATTGATTGGGCTTCTCTTTCAATACGAAGAAAATGTCGACACGGCATGCTCCCAAGATCAAAAAAGCTTTTCGTTACATACTCATTCACGAATTCGAGAGGAAAATCAATTTTTGACACACTATATACGCAAATTGAAGTAAGATCTATAGCGACTTGGTATTCTTGACCCAGGAATGTATATGGTGAATAATATACAGTTGAAATTAACCTGTGAGACTGCTCTACTTACACATGACTGGCACACACCTGCCTCTCAGGGCTGGGCTGTGGCTACACCTCCCCCACGTAAGCTATAACCCATGTGATAAAAATGCCATAAAGTGGGTGTTGTACGAGCGAAGAGCCTTGTTACAGCCCCCGGTGCTTTCCCAGGGCCCAAGGGGCTGTGAGGAAGGTGATGGGGTCGTGCAAATCAGGGCTGTAATATCCCTTGAATGTGGCCAGGAGATGACCCAAGGAATGAGGGACAGTAGATTATGTTAGGGTTTTCGCTGAGAGGTGCCTTCTGTGTGTGTGTGTGTGTGTGTGTGTGTGTGTGTGTGTGTGGGAGGCCAAGCACCCTCCGAGGAGGGCTGCTGCTGCTGACCATCTGGTAATGTCTCGTGTGCAGGGGACTTGGAGGCTGCGGAGTTGGCCAGGAGGTCGAATTCCATGGTCACAGGGGAGGGAAGTAACGGACGAGTGTCGCCCCAGGAACCATTATGCAAGAAGGAAACAGGAAAGGTAAATTGATCGAGTTGATACGTTCGGAATGACCCGTGGCTAGAGAGAGAGAGAGAGAGAGAGAGAGAGAGAGAGAGAGAGAGAGAGAGAGAGAGAGAGAGAGAGAGAGAGAGAGAGAGAGAGAGAGAGAGAGAGAGAGAGAGAGACATATATATATATATTTCATACTATTCGCCATTTTCCGCGTTAACGAGGTAGCGTTAAGAACAGAGGACTGAGCCTTTGAGGGAATATCCTCACTTGGCCCCCTTCTCTGTTCCTTCTTTTGGAAAATCAAAAACGAAAGGGGGGAGAGGATTTCCAACCGCCCCGCTCCCTCCCCTTTTAGTCACCTTCTACGACATGCAGGGAATACGTGGGAAGTGTTCTTTCTCTCCTATCCCCAGGGATGATGATAGATGCATACAGAGCACTAGGCATAAGAAGTAGACTAGTTGATACTACGCAGGAGTTGAGGGAAACTAGAAGGAAGGAGACATCATTAGTAGGAGGGAATAAATGAGGGAGAATGTTTGAGCAGGAGGGAGGGATGTGAGAGCATGGGAAACAGCGCTACAACAGTTATGAGGGAAAGATCCCTGGAGCCAGATTCCAAGCCACCGTAATTGTTCTGGAAAAATTGCAAAAAAAATCTCTCGAAAAACAAATTCTATTAAAGAACTTTCCTCGTACAATGGACGGAGGAATTCAAATGGTATCTTGCCTTTCATATATACACTTTTTTCCGTACTTGATCCCGTGCTAGCAAGAGAGTGCCAGGAACAGACAAAGAAAGGCCACGTCTGCTCATATCCATTTTCTAGATGTCATGTGTAATGTACTAATACCGCAGCTAACACTTCACATCCAGGCCCGACAGAGCTTTCCATGGTTTACCCCGGACGCCTAACATGCCCTGGTTCATCCCACTGACGGCACGTTGACCCCGTGTGCCACATCATTCCAATTCATTCTATTCCGTGCACGCCTTTCACCCTCCTGCATTTTAAGCCAATATAGCTCAAAATCCTTTCCACTCCATCCTTCCACTCCAATTTGGTCTCCCTGTTCTCTTGTTCTATCGCTTATTCTTGTACAAATATGTCCTCCCTCCCAACCTTTCCTCACTCATTCTTTCCTAATGTCAAAACCGTATCAACACACCCGCTTCTGCTCTTTCAACCACACTGTTTGATACCACACTTACCATTTCACTAGTAACTCGATAAAACACCTCACATCACATATTGTCCTCAAACAATTTATCCCTAACTCATTCTCCTTCCTCCGCACAGCCTTATCTAGAGCCTATGCCTCATATCCATACAATATTGTTGGACCTACTATTCCTTCAAAGATACCCAGTTTTGCCCTCCTAGATAACCTTATCTCTTTCCATACATTCTTCAGTGCTCCCCAAACCTTCGCCCCCTTCCCCACCCTATGACTCACTTTCACTTCCATGGCTCCATTCGCTGCCATGTCCACTCCCAGACGTTTAAAACACTTCACTTCCTCCAATTTTTCTCCATTCAAACTCACACCCCTACTAACCCTGTCCCTCAACCCTATTGATCTTAATATCCTTGCATTTATTCACATTTACTCTCAGCTTTACCTTTTCACACTCTTTGAAACTCAGTCAACAACTTTGGGAGTTTCTCACTCGAATCCGCCATCGTTACTGTATCATCAGCAAACAAATGACTCATTTCACAGTCCCTCTCATTCCCAACAGACTGCATACTCGCCCTTATTTCTAAGATTCTCGTATTTACTTCATTCACCACCGTATTCAAAAACAAATTGAACAGCCATGGTGACATCACACACCCCTGCCGTAGACCGACCTTCACTGAGAACCATTCACTCTCCTCTCTTCCTACTCGTACACACACCTCACACCTTTGATTAAAAACTTCTCACTATTTCCAGCAACTTTCCTCCCAGACCGTAAATATGCTGAGTTTTTTTATTAAGATATTCTTTATAGTATTGATGTTGCTGAAGGTTACACATACATTTAAGGAGTTAAGCAATCTGGGAAGTAATGTAAAAGCATCACTAAAAGGGAGAACTAAAAGATTCTTGGTGTCAAGGGTAAATTTGGGTTTAACTCTATAAAATAATTTCTTTACCAACTCAAGTGATTTATCAAAGAAAGCTTTAGGATACTTTTTAACTTGGATCCAATAGAATATACGTTCTCAAACTCATCATCAATAAATTCCGTACTGCCCTAAGTACGTAATGCCCTAAGGAACATAGAGTAGAATGATGATAATTTAACTCTGTCAAGTTGCGCTGAATGATAATGGATATATGAGCATACATTGGCGGGTTTTCTGTATATGCTAAGGTTAAACATGTTTCCATCGCTATGGCTCATGCAATCTAGAGATGTTAACACAATCATTTTCCACTTCCACAATAAAGTTGATGGAAGGTACTAAATTATTGAATAAAGGGAGAAATGTTTGTCAATTTTCGTTTGTTGGCCAAACACAAAGAACATCATCTACATACCTGAACCAAATTACCTTAGAGGGTAAGATATATATATATATATATATATATATCCCTTAGTAATTTTGTTTCCAAGAATTCCATGGTGAGAGAGCGTTGACCTATCGCCATACCAAATTTCTGAGCATAATGTTCTCCATCAAATTAACACACTCGAGTCTTTTATCCACATTCTTTTATCAGTACAATAAACAGAATTAGCGTTATTTATTCATGCAAAGTGTACATGCTCTGAGTACTTTAATTAACGCAAACTACAGCAGCAAGTGAGTACAAGTGTTGACACGGAGGAACAAAGAAATGTCAGGGGCATTTCTGAAACTCGGGGAAGGAAGAAAAGGGCATTCCTGAAGCTCGGTAAGGAATGAAAGGGCATTTCTGAAGCTCGGGAAGGAATAAAAGGGCATTCCTGAAGCTCTGGGAAGGAATAAAAGGGCATTCCTGAAGCTTGGGAAGGAATAAAAGGGCATTCCTGAAGCTCAGGAAGGAATAAAAGGGCATTTCTGAAGCTCGGGAAGGAATAAAAGGGCATTCCTGAAGCTTGGGAAGGAATAAAAGGGCATTCCTGAAGCTCAGGAAGCAATAAAAGGGCATTTCTGAAAGCTCAGGAAGCAATAAAAGGGCATTTCTGAAGCTTGGGAAGGAATAAAAGGGCATTCTGATGCCCTTTTATTGCTGATGACGAAGGCAGTGCAATGCCTTGAATCTGTGTGTCATCAGGAGACCAGATGTATCAGACGAGTATGTGGTGGGTGGGGAGCGACGTGCGGGGCAATTTTGAGTCCTGAATGGAAAATGTCTTTATGAGTTGCAATACAGCGGGAATATAGTATATGAACCTCTTTATCTTCTGAGTCTTATATGATATAGGTTATATTTTCTGCACATTATGTGCGTATCATCATGAATAGGAGAAATGACAAGGGATTTCTCATCAGTAACAATAGGACTAATTGTTATCAAACTTTCGCTGAAAAGATAAGACGCATAGATGATAACAGCTTCGAGAAGTAGCTAAGGCTAAAATGTTTTTTGACTTACGTGTGGCATAAGATCTTAGAGAAGGCAATTAGCCAGGAAGTGTTGGTGAAGTGAACACTACAAGGAAATAAATTCTCAAGAATTTAGAATTTATGAGGTACGTAGCATTATGTCAGACAGGTCAGTGTGGGCGGTATAGGTAAGACAGTGGAGTTTAAAGACATGTAGCGTAAAACTAAAGTGTTTGGCCAGAATGGTAAATAATCGAAGTGGTCCATGTGATGTTTAAGGGATAATGTATTCTAAAACTCATTAATGATAATTGCTTTTCTTGCAGAGTAATTAGTACATACATGGGATTCCCACTTATTTATACAGTGGTCGACGAGGAATGAACGAATGAAAAAAGTAGTAAGTTCAAAGTAGAAATACTATGGGAAGAGAGAGGGTGGAGGACAGTGAAGGAAGGAACTGAAAACACAACAGGTTTCGCTCTTTAAGAAGATTAAGAAACATCATAAAGGTCACTTCTCGTGTGGTCAGACTCCACAGAGAAACTATGGGAAGCGGCCAGGTACATGCCATTGGTCTAAGCCTTAGTGGCAGGGTAACACACGGGGGCTTCTCACGAAATCAGCTGGTGGAGCGATACCTGTAGAACAGTTGGAGGTCGGCAACACCACAACAGATAGGTAGGTAGGTAGGGTAGGAAAGGTGTGTGTTGGTGCCTGAGGGTAATCAATGAGACGGAAGGTCCTCCATGATTCCATTCTTGTCAGCAAAGAAGGGGAAATAAAGTCACCGTAGATATGTGAGCTGTACTCCACCCTTGGACGAAGCTAAACAATGCTTCTATGAAAAGAAAATGCAAGAAGGAAACTAGTGTCACTACTAAACCCGTGTATAAAAAAACCCAGTGTTTCTTTTTAGGGAGGGAATCAGACTTAGTAGTGTTGATTATGTATGCGGTCAATAAGCTGAGCCAGAGTATGGGAAGGAAGCTTCAAAAATGGAGTTGTCTTTGGGTGTTAGCTCTTCAGGGTAAAATCTGGTCCCGGGGCCTGGCAGCTAGGCAGTGGACGTGTGCAAAAGAGGCCATTGCTCGTGTCTTCTTGACACTAGCTCGCGAGAGTGGGGGAAAAGACGATTGAATATAAAAATATATAAGATATTCACCTTCGCGTTATACAAAGTACTGTTCTATCTTATCTAATGAACTTCTATCATACCTTGAGAACGTGAATAATCACATAATCTAATGAGTAATTAGCAGTAACCTTCTAGGTAACTATTCTAATTATGGATAACGAATAACTGAAGACTTGTCTTCGGGAAATGATTTATTTTTTTTACAATTTCTCTCATTCTGAGCGAAATCAGACAACGGGTCGTTTCCGAAGCCCAGAGCGGAACTTATGACTCAAGGGAACGATACAGCAAACCTCAGCAAGATTAAGAGGAACGAATCCAACGGAGGAAAAGAGTCATGTGGACACGAGAGATGGTGGAAGTTTGGGATATGTTTCCAGGAATATCTCTTCCAGCCGGAGATTGGGGGATGAGATGGAAAGGTGGGGCGAAGGCGTTGGAGGGGATGGACAAGGGAGGGTGAGAGGGATGCTGTTGGAGGAGGAGGAGGAGGAGGAGGAAGGAGGCAGCTTTGGAGGAGGGAAGAGGAAGCCATCTGGACTCGATGTGACATAGGTTTTAACTTTCTGTCTCAGCTTTTCTGTTCCCTCTCTCTCTCTCTCTCTCTCTCTCTCTCTCTCTCTCTCTCTCTCTCTCTCTCTCTCTCTCTCTCTCTCTCTCTCTCTCTCTCTCTCTCTCTCTCTCTCTCTCTCTCTCTCTCTCTCTCTCTCTCTCTCTCTCTCTCTCTCTCTCTCTCTCTCCTCCCCCTTCAGGTCGAGTTAGACATTGTATCGCTCCTGAATACTTCATGGAGAGGAATTGAGAGAGAGAGAGAGAGAGAGAGAGAGAGAGAGAGAGAGAGAGAGAGAGAGAGAGAGAGAGAGAGATGAAAGATAGTTCCCAAGTTTACATAGAGATAATAGTACATTTAGGACACATAAGCTGTGTGTATGACTTCCATCAAAGCCATATTCCTAAGGTCTCTTTTACGAATGAAGTGACTAATTAGGGTATATGAGAGATAATGCTCTATCATAGAGCGAGACAATAGGAGGAGATAACGAGACATGTGATCATTGTATATATACGTGATATAAAAAGGCAAAGCTACAGGTTCTCTCAAATGAGAATGCTAAATACATACCAGAATTAAAGAACATTGGATAATATTCTAGACGACTTTGATTCGTTTATATATATATATATATATATATATATATATATATATATATATATATATATATATATATATATATATATATATATATATATATATATATATATATATATATATATATATATATATGTATATATACTTAAAAACACGGGAAGACAAGGGAAAGGCTATAAATAGCGTAAGTTTTTATTTCACTTATTCCTTTGAGCCAAAGGAGATTGTACACCCCTTGAAACATACCAAGAAACACCGAGAAAAGAATCCAATCATATATTTTCACTAGACCTTTAAATGTACGGATCGCCTTCATATTGTACTATAGAGTGAAATATAATTCGATGTGGTATTCTAGTGACAACACCAGATAGGGTTCTATACTTCCATTTACATTGTGAAAATATAGCATATTAAACTGTGTGTGTGTGGGGGGGGGGGAGAGGTAGAATTTAATGAGATAGAGACATTGTGTGAGACATTTGATGAGATATGAGGACATTTTGTGAGACAACTTATGGATTCAGTCTGATGCTCACTTCGAGATATTTCTGCTAAGACGTGGAACTGGTGAGGTCAGGTGTCGCTAAACTGCTAGAATAGCCAGTGTTGAGCGGCTGCTACGTTCAAAAGGAGATGCTAAGTTTAGCTTGGGTGTGTGTGTGTGTGTGTGTGTGTGTGTGTGGGGGGGGGGGGGGGGGGGAGCGACGAGGCAAAGGCCTTTCTGGCGACCGTTTGAGCAACCAGGAGGAATGTGTGTGTAAGAGAGAGAGAGAGAGAGAGAGAGAGAGAGAGAGAGAGAGAGAGAGAGAGAGAGAGAGAGAGAGAGAGAGAGAGCTACAGCCTTCCACCTCTACTCCTGCCCCTTCACCGCCAGACCACTATATACCCTCCACGCTCCTAACCATTCCCTACCTCCCTCCCTCCCTCCCTGCTTTCCTCCCTGCCTCTCTCACTACCTGCCTCCCTCCCTTCGTCCCTCCTTGCCTACCTGCCTCCCTCCCTGCCTCTCTCCCTGCTTCTCCGCCCTCCCTCCCATCCTACCAGCGTCCCTCACTGCTTACTTGCCTCCCTCCCTGGCTCCCTCCATCCCTCCCTCCCTCCCTGCCAGCCAGCCAGCCATCGTTCGTGTCTTCATCCCACTCCTTCCCTCCACCCACATTACCCGGCCCCACGCAAACGTCCTTCCACCCCCTCACCCCTCCCCCATCCCTCCCTCCACCCTTCCCTCCACCCCACAGACAAGCCCCCGGGAGTGGAACACAGCCCCTCCCTTCCTCCCTCCCCCACACACCACCCCCTCCTCCTTCCCTCCGTCACCCCCCCCCCCCCCCAAGCACCATAACGACCCCTCCATGTTTCATTTGTCTCCCAAAATCACGTCAATATCCTCACCCATTTCTCGGCCATGTGTCTCTATTGACCCACGCCTCACGCACTGCCTCACACACGCCCGTGCGTGGTGACCAGCCACTGTTGCTGCTACTGCTGTTCATCACTGTACTGTCTCTCACTGTCACTACACTGTCTCTCACTGTCACTATACTGTCTCTCATTGTCACTATACTGTCTGTCACTGTCAATATACGTAGTCCATCTTCATACTATGATATCTGTCACCATACCCATTGTAACTAAACTATATATATATATATATATATATATATATATATATATATATATAAGTATTGAAGAGGAGGCAAAGGACCTGAGAGAGAGAGAGAGAGAGAGAGAGAGAGAGAGAGAGAGAGAGAGAGAGAGACCACCAGGGCAAGAGAGATAACAGAAGACATAAGCAACCGTAAGGAAACATAACGTGGAAGAACCAGAGATAAGAAGACGAAGAAATGAGACGTAAAGGAAAGACGAAGAAAAAAAATATGTGAAAGAGAATGGAAGAATATGATGAAGGTGGATGGAAGGGATGTGGAGAATACCAGAATAACGAGCAAAAATGAAAAAGAAATGATGAGAATAATGACGTCGACTGGAAGGGTAAAATAATTTGATGTATATTGAAAATGCAAGAGAAATATTGCTAGCTAAGTACCAAGGGGCGAAGGAGATATGGACAAGGATCAGTTCAAAATGATGGAGATGAGGGGAAAGCATATCAAAAGATTAGAATAAAGAAAGAATGGAAGATAAAGGAGATAAGATATCACTAAGGAGACTAAAACATTTATATAGCCGGGAACCATAGCATTCACGCATTCACGGGCCCCGCACTAGGGTCAAACTATGCAGAGGTTCGAATTCTGGTTACGGCAGTGGGTCCACAGTCAACCCAGCTGTTTCATCCACCCTTGGGATTGGACGATAATTTAGGATGGCCTTGATTAGGGCCTCAGCTGCCCTAACCGTCTCAGCTAACATAAGAAAAAAGGAAATATCGATGAAAATAAGATAGGATAATGTGTCTAAAAAAAAAGTAAATATGGTACATAGAAATAGAATTGATGACGTAAAGAAGAGAAAGAGAGAGGAGTATAGAAGTTAGGTTAAGAGGTGTGGCGAGAGGGTCAAGATGAGAGGAGGGAGTGAGGCGATGACGTGGTGAGAGAGGGAAGAAGTGTGAGAAAAGCGGAACAGTTAGTGAGGAGAAGGAGTTGAGAGCGAGGGACATGAGTGATATGGAGGGAGGAAGTAGGTAGAGGAGACTAGCGAAGAGAGAGTGGAAGTGAAGGAGGAGATAGAGAGAGGGACAAAGTGAAGGGGATGAGGAGTTAGGGAGGGACCAATAGTGAGAGGAGAGAGGAGCGAGGAGAGAGAAGAGAGAGACGGACGAGAGAGAGAGAGAGGAGAGATTTGGAGAGCGCGATGTAGTCAGAGCAGGAGGCGAGAAGTAGAGAGAGTGGAAGTGAGAGGAGAAGTGTGAGCGGGACGAAATGAGAGGAGGAGTGACCAGGGCAAATCCAGGAAAGCTCCCAATCAACATGGGTTTAGAAGAAAAAACACAAAAATAATTGACCAGCGTCATTAGAGAAAAAACGTTAGAACCGTTTTCTCTTGATGTATCCTTGAGCTGTGGTATTTGATGGTGGACCCCCATGACAGTCAGTATCTAGTGATTGAGAGGAGAGAGAGAGAGAGAGAGAGGCGAGAGAGAGAGAGGATGAGGAGAGATTGACGGATGAGAGAGAGAGAGCGAGAGATGAGATGTAGAGAGAGATCTTGTGAGAGATGAGAGAGAGGAAGAGAGAGAGAGACAGACAGACAGAGACAGACGACAGAAAGGCAATATTTTGATTGAATATCCTGATAGTTTGAATGATATGTTAGTCACAGCACACACACACACAACAAACACACAACAACACACACACACACACACACAACACGACACACACCACACAGCTCATCTTAATGTAAGGTAAACTCAGGTCCAATATTTGGGTCAGATTCCTTGCCTTTATGCCAGTGCGCAAATTGCCTTTGCATTACCTGAATACAGAGGTGTAATAAGCTTTCAGAAAAGATACAGTGGAACAAATGAGATGGATCTTTGGCCTTGATTTGGTTTCGCGAATATATGTGAATTATCGCACACATCATACACGACCAAATGAATATATATATATATATGTATATATATATATTTTATTATATAGTATATATATATATATCATATATATATCGTATATATATAAATTTATATATATATATATATATAATATGTGCTATAATATATATATATATATAAATATATATATTATATATATATATATATATAAAATAATATTATATATATAATAATTAAGTGAAGAGAAGGCCAAGGAACCTGAGAGAGAGAGAGAGAGAGAGAGAGAGAGAGAGAGAGAGAGAGAGAGAGAGAGAGAGAGAGAGAGAAGAGAGAGAGCGTAGAGAAGAGAGAGCGAGAGAGAGAGAGAGAGAGAGAGGAAAAGAAAGGGAAAAAAAGAAGAGAGAGAAGAGAAGAGAAGAGAGAGAGACCACCAGGGCTAAGAGAGATAACATAAGACATAAGCAACCGTAAGAAACATACCGTGGAAGAACCAAGATAAGAAACGAAAGAAATTAAACGTAAAGGAAAGAAGAAAAATAAAATATGTGAAAGAGAGATGGAAGAATATGAAGAAGGTGGATGGAAGGGATGTGAGAATACTCAGAATAACAGCAAAAAATGAAAAAGAAATGTTAGAATAATGACGTCGACTGAAGGTGAAATAATTGAAGTATATTGAAAATGTAGGAGAAATATTGCTAGCAAGGTACCAAGGGCGAAGGAGATATGGAACAAGGATCAGTTCAAAATGATGGGAAGAGGAAGCATATCAAAAGATTAGAAATAAAGAAAGAATGAAGATAAAGGAAAGGAATAAGATTATCACTATGAACTAAAACATTCATATAGCGGGAACCATAGCATTCCACGCATTCACGGTGCCCCGCACTAGGGACAAACTATTCAGATTCGAATTCGGTTTACGCAGTGGTCCACAGTACAACCCAGCTGTTTTAAACCACCCTTGGGATTGGACGATAACTATGGGATGGCCATGATTAGGGCCTCACAGCCCTAACCGTCTCAGCTAGCAAAAAGAAGAAAGGAATATTTCGATGAATATACGATAGGAATAATGTTTCCTAAAAAAAAAGTAAATATGGTACATAGAAATAGAATTTATGACGTAAAGAAGAGAAAGAGAGAGGAGTAAGCAGGAGTGAGAGAGGGTCAAAGTGAGAGGAGGAGTAAGAGAGGGAGAAGTGAGAGAAAGCGGAACAGAGTGAGAGAAGGAGTGAGAGAGGGACAGAGTGAGAGGGGGAGTAAGAGAGAGAGAGAGAGTGGAAGTGAAAGGAGGAGTGAGAGAGGGACAAAGTGAGAAGAGGAGTTAGGGAGGGACAGAGTGAAGAGAGAGAGAGAGAGAGAGAGAGAGAGAGAGAGAGAGAGAGAGAGAGAGAGAGGAGAGAGAGAGAGTGGAAGTGAGAGTAGAAGTGAGAGCGGGACAAAGTGAGAGGAGGAGTGAGAGGGCATCCAGGCAACGCTCCCAACTCACATGGGTTAGAAGAAAAAACACAAAGAATAATGACCAGCGTCATTAGAGAAACGTAGAACCGTTTTCTCTTGATGTATCCTTGTGCTGTGGTCATTGTGTGGACCCGCATGACAGGTCAGGTGAGAGAGAGAGAGAGAGAGAGAGAGAGAGAGAGAGAGAGAGAGAGAAGAGAGAGAGAGAGAGGAGAGAGAGAGACAGACAGACAGACAGACAGACAGACAACAAAGGCAATATTTTGATGAATATCATTTTGTTTGAATGAGTATGTTAGTCACACACACACACACACACACACACACACACACACACAACACACACACACACACACACACACACACACACACATCTCATCTTAAGTAAAGTAAACTCTGGTCCAATATTTGGGTCAGATTCCTTGCCATTTGCCGTGCGCAAATTGCATTTGCATACCTGAATACCAGTGTAAGACTTTCAGAAAGATACAGTGAACAAATGAAGATGGATCTTTGGCCTTGATTTGTTTGCGAATATATTTAATTACGCACACGACATACACACAAATGAATATATATATATATATATATATTATGTATATATATATATATTATAATATATATAAGATAAATATATAGATATATATATATATATAATATAATATATAATATATTTATAATATATAATATATATTATATTATAAAATATATAAAAATATATTATATATATAAAATATTATTTTGAGTCCGGGGGGGGGGGAAAATGAAACACGAAAATTTCCCCCCCAAAAAGGCATTTTTTCCTTTGAAATAATCACATCACGGGGGAAAGGGAACACAAGAGAAAATTTAAAAAAGTAGTTGATTTCCCTCGAAGAGACAAAAAAAACAAAAAAAGCGCCCTTTATTTTTATAACAAAAACCCCTGGGTTTTAATTTCTAAAAATTTATTTTTCCCATCAGAGTCTTTTTAAGACAAGAACTTGTCCACACTTTCCCCCGAACCCCACAAAAGAATGCTCGTGTCGCTACATTTGGTTTTTGATATCTCTTGCCTTACCCAATTTTTTTTTTTTTGGGGAAAAATTCCATTTAAAACTAGTTAAAAGGGGCCATTCGTTTCCAAAGGGGAAGGGGGGGGGGTACGATTCTCTAGAAAACGGAGTTTGGTTCGATTCATTCCCGTTTTCTAAGCCGGGACTTTTTTAAATTTTCCCCAATTTTCGGAAAGACTTAAGTCCCTCTGAAATTTCGGCAGAAGTTTTAATTTAAACTTTTTAAGGCTTTTTTTTCTAAAAAATTTTTTTGTGAAACCCAAAATTTTCGACCGAAGTTTTTTTGGGGGTTTTATTTGAAAAATTTTTTTTTTCCTTTTTTTCCTTTATTTTTTCGCCCCAAAAATATTGTTTTTCCTCTGAAAAATATTCTGTTTTTTTAAATAACGACAAAAAAATTTTTTTTTCTTTTTTTTTTTCATGATTTTCTTTTTTCGTTTAATTCCTTCGCTTTTGGGTTTCTTCATCTGACACCCGGGCCCCCTTGACAAAAAACCCTACATCAAAGTCGTGTTTCTGACTTCAAAAAGTTCCTCGAAAACCGGGAAAACCAGATTTGTCGAAATAGCCCTCAAAAAGAATGAATCAATGACTTTTGGGGAAACAAAGAAAAAAAAAAAAAAAAAGGATGATTTAAGATGGATATTTCCTTACCACACCAGGGGGGAAAAAAAGATTTTGTTTTCTTTCTTCTTTTTTTTCTTCGAAACGAAAACAATTTGACAAATTAAAATTCTTTCTCTACCGTTCCCCTTTGACCCTTTTGGGAGCGTTGGAGAAAACCCCCGGGATTTTAAAGGAACCCGGGGTAAAAGAGTAGGTTTTGGGGAAAGGGGGGGAACAGGCAGGGGGAGGGCCCGGGGGAGGCCACGAAGCCCCGCCCCTCCCCAAAACACTTTTGAAAAGGGAGTTCCACTTGGGAGCACTTTTTTGTGCCACAGGAATGTGGGGGTCCGGCTGCGTTAGTTTTAAATTTCTTTCCACTGCCACCCCACCTCATCTCCCCTAGACTATACAGCCTCCTCTTCCCCCTCTTTTCCCAACCCCCCTTTCAAACCTCCCTCCTCTCCCTTCCCCCTCCCAATTTCCTTTACTCCCTATTCCGCACCCATCTCACCTCTTTCCCCTATATTTCTTCCTTTTCTTTTTTTTTTCCCCAACTGGGCCCCTTGGTTTTAGCACGCCCCCTTTACTCTTTTTTCCCTTTGCCCCTTAAACCCCCCTGCCGGTCATATACGCCATCCTCTCTCTCTCTCTCTCTCTCTCTCTCCTCTCTCTCTCTCTCCCTCTCTCCTCTCTCTCTCCTCCCCTCTCACTCTCTCCCTCTTTTTCCCCTCTCTCTCTCTCTCTCTCTCCCCCTTCCCTCTTCCCCTCTCCTCCCCTCTCTCTCTCTTAAAAAACAAAAAACCTAAAGAAAATTTATAATGATAACTGATAATGATAGATAGATCTGTAGTTGAAATAAATAAACCCAAAATAGCAGGGGAAGGGGGACCCCCACCTTACACTTTAGGTCATATGAGTTTTTGTTCCCAGATCTCAAACCCAAAATTAGCTCTTTTGACCCAGGTTCGAGTCCCAGAAAATTGATAAAAGTTTCCACTGAGCTCAAGACCCGGGAGGAAATTAAACCCAAAAGGGGATCATCAAAAATGAAAACTGGAAAAAATAACTCACTTTGTTTTACATAAAAAAAGTTGGACCCTCCCGTACAATCCCCTTTTAATTCCCAAAATTCTTATTCGCTGATGATGATTTTAATGTCGACCATTTCTCCTGGCTGGAGGTGCCAGGTTTGAGTTTTTTGTCCCCCCGGGGAAAATAATGAACCCCCGCAGCTTCAAAATTTCCCCAAAAACCCCCTTTTTTTTTCCTTTGCTTTTTGCCTTTTTCTTTCTTTTCCCCCCCTGAAAGGCCATTTTTGCCCCCTTCTTTTAAAAGTAAAGATGATTCAGAACCCCAAGCGCAAAGGGGGGCCCCCCCATCCCGGAATTTATTCCCCTTTTTTCACCTGAACCCAAGTGATAATCATATCAATTCTGTTCTCCAGAGGTAATTATTCATTTAAAAGTTTATTTCTTTATTTTATCCTCCGGTATCTAAACTGATGCAGCAGTCCGGATAAGAGAGAAATTAGTACACAGTCCTCTCCCTTTTAAAGGGACTAGCAGCCGGGGGTAAGAGATAAAATTTAAGTTACACACACTTTACCTTTTTCAGAGGAATAAATATTAAGATAATTCCATCTTCCCAGAGGGATAATTACATTGAAAGTTACTGACCCCTCTCTCAGGAACCAAATAATATGCTGGGGGCCTTTTTCCCTTGTGTTTTTATATAATGAACTGGGATAGCCAGCCCCTCATGAAACCAACAGGGAACAGGGTTTTTTCACCACATCGGAGCCACCAAGGTGCAGTGTGGTTGTGTGTGGTGTGTGTTGTGTGGTGGGGTGTGTTTTTTGTGTGGTGTGGGGGTTGTGTGGGTTTTTGTGTGGTTTTAACCTGGGTGCTTCACCTAGTCAGTCATCTGTACAGGTGTTCAAGTGTACAGATGTCCAGGTCTTTGACATCTGTTGTACACTGTTGCTAGTTAGTTATCTGTACAGGGTGTACATGCAATGTTCAGATATTTGACACCGTTGCAGTTTTCCGGGTCATTTTACTGTACAGATGTTCCAGTGTACAGCTGTACAGAGTCGGGTTGTACAGCTGTACAGATGTTACGGTGTACCTTAAGATGTTACGGTGAAACACTTTAAGATTACGGTGTCAGTGTACAAAAAAAGGTGTGCACTGTAAGATTTTAGGTCCCACAGGTGTACAGCTGTTCAGGTCTTTAACACCTGTTGTACACTGTTCCTTCTCCTCCACCTGGATACTCAATATGAAGCAAAGTCATTAATAACAGGTTTTTCTTTCTCAATAATTACGAAAGAGTTTTGTGGAGGGGAAAAGCATTAGGATACCATTGTACAATAACAAATTTTCCAAAATTTTTGACCAATCACATTGATTAGCAGAGTGATAAAGATTAATAAGATTTAAAAGTGCTAGAATTTAAGTTTAGGGGGCAAGAATATTAAGTTTAAGTTGCTGAGTAATAAAAAAACGGGCCTTTCACCACTTAATCTTAAAGGGTTGGTTTAAACGGTTTTTTTTTAAGGAAATTTTTCACCCTTTGAGCATTGCCAGGGGACTAGAGAAAGAGCATATTGTGCACTAGTTCCTTCGTTCATTTTTGATAATTCGAACAAGTTTTCAGCTATTTTCTTTATCATAACGAAGCCCTTTGCTGTAATGTCCATAAAGCCCCATAAAGAGATGGGGGGAACACACACTCACACCTCCCCCCGTGGACTTTCCCCCCCTTGCTCAATATTTCGTAAAAAAAATAATTTAAAATATATATTTATATTTAAAAATTAATTTATTTAATTTTTGAAAAAAATATTTTATTTAAATTTTTTAAAAATATTATATATTATATTTTTATAATAATTTTATAATATTATATAAAATATAAAAATATATTTTAAATTTTAAAATTTTATATATAATATAATTTTAAAAATATAATTTATTATATATATATATTATAATTTATATATAATATTAATTTTTTATAATATTATATTGAAAACGTCTTTGGAAAAAAAGCGTTTGGTTGGGGGGCTTATATTCGACAAAGAAAAAAAAAGCGAAATTTTTATAGCATTTTTTCAATATCTAACTATTTAACATACAAATTTTCCGTTTTTTCAACAGTGAGGCTTCCGGGCTCTGGCCACCCGTTTTGGTTGCTGGCGTAATTCCTCCCATGATCCTTTTTTTCCCCCGCACGTAAAATATGCGCCTTTTAAGCTTCAAGTCTTACATGAAAGGGGTACTAGGTCATTAAGGATAAATTGTTATTAACTTGGGTTACAAACGTCAAAAATGAAAAGGCATTTAAGAAGGCATATACAGCGCAGGTTTTTTTTTTCTTTGTTTTATCTTCTCTGATGTGAATTTTTAAAAGAAAGGCATGGGAAAACTTCGTGTTTTATTTCCCCCTCGTTTTTTTTTTTTTTTTTTTTTTTAAAAAAATTTTTTTTAAAAAAAAAAAAAATATATATATATATATATATATATATATATATAAATATATATATATATAATAATATATATAACAAAATTTTTGTCTCATCTCCTAAGCCTGATTTTTGCCCCCCAATTTTATTTTTTCCTTACAGAAATATGAAATAAATTCAGCTCGGGGCCACAAGCCACAACCCATCCCTGCAGAATAATTCAAAGCCAGTTTGAAGAGAAGCCTTGTAATATGCGGGTCCAATTATGGTGTCCAGGAGAGTGTGAAATTCTGTCAGGAATTTACAATATAATGTGAGGCGTTCAGTGGAACAGGGATCTTTTATCTCAGGACCAGTAGCTAGCGAGACTGCATCCTGCTTTTACTCCCTCTCTCTACTGCCGAAGCTGTTCCATCCTACTGTCGTGCCTCCTGCTGTGCCTCCTCTGCTTCTGTTCCTGCTGCGTCTACCGCTTTTCCCTTCACACTCTCTCTCTCTCTCTCTCTCTCTCTCTCTCTCTCTCTCTCTCTCTCTCTCTCTCTCTCTCTCTCTCTCTCTCTCTCTCTCTCTCTCTCTCTCTCTCTCTCTCTCTCTCTCTCTCTCTCTCTCTCTCTCTCTCTCTCTCTCTCTCTCTCTCTCTCTCTCTCTCTCTCTCTCTCACATGATCCGGGTCTTGCTGGCCCCTTCTCCAAGCCATACCCTTCAGCTCCGGAGTGGGGTGGGGAGGTGGGGGGTGTAGTTTGTAATGGCTCTGGTTTGACTTAAAACCCGAGGTTTAATCAGTCACCTACAACAGCTTAATATCACTGAGATAATTAAAGAGGAAATTACGTATTATTATCCCTCCTTCCCCCCCGTTGATGGGGGTCTAGAGGGATTAATGAAATTATAATGAGGTCTCTTAATACCTCCCCCTTTTGCCTTTGATATTAAAGATCTAACAAAAAGGGAGTAAAAAAAAAAGGGGGACAAAGTTTTCTCTTGCGTTAAATTTCTGTTTTCACCCAAAAAAGAAAAACTGAAGGTGAGGTTTTTACTGGGTAAGATTTCTATCATTTTTAGAACGTTGAAAACATGACCTCTTGTGTTATGTCATATTTTTCCCCCCTCGGCTTCTGCAGGGTTGATTAATGTCATGACTCGCTTTCTTTTCATAGCTACAGCAGCTACAACAGCTACAGCAGCTACAACAGCTACAGCAGCTACAACAGCAGCAGCAGCTGCAGCAGCAGCTACAGCAGAGCAGCTGCAACTCAGCTGTGCTTCGACAGGAGGTCCTCCTCCTCTTCGACGAGGTTGGTGGAAGGGTCTATGTACGACCCAGTAGAGAAGGAGCGACAGAAGGACAAGCAGTAGACGCAGCAGAAGCAGAAGCAGCAGAAGCAGAAGCAGCAGGAGGAGGGACCGCTGCAGGTCGTCTGTGCTTCTACAAGGAGGTCCTCTTCTTCGATGAGGTATGGCCCAGTAGAGAGAGAGAGAGAGAGAGAGAGAGAGAGAGAGAGAGAGAGAGAGAGAGAGAGAGAGAGAGAGAGAGAGAGAGAGAGAGAGAGAGAGGAGGGAGGGGGCAGGCAGACAGACAGACAGACAGACAGACAGACAGACAGACAGACAGACAGAAAGACAGACATATAGACAGAGAGACAAACAGGGAGACAGACAGACAGACAAAGATAGAGCACTAGAGAGAGAGAGAGAGAGAGAGAGAGAGAGAGAGAGAGAGAGAGAGAGAGAGAGAGAGAGAGAGAGAGAGAGAGAGAGAGAGATGAGGTAACTCTCTCCCCCATCCCCTCCAAGGCAGTAGTGTTCCCTCATTAACAGGGAAGTAGCAATACCCACTTCTAACCATGGTTATGAAATGAGATCACACAGCTCTGGGATTTTTATTAATGAGATTGCATAAAACATATATACATTTTTTTTTCTCTCTCCATTACGGAGTAATTGGACCCAAGGCTTTTATAGAAACCTTATATAATAAAAAGAGAATATAACAAAAAAATCATATCTGAATTGGTTGCTTTGAAAGGCTTGACCCAAGTGCAAAAACATTAACAAAGTAAAAAAAAAAAAGAAAGAAAAATGGGATTGTTTTTAACATGAACTTAGAAGTGGACTAATTGCCAATGGTAATTTGCTTCGGAAGAGAGTAAATTCTTTTTACTTCAAAATTACATACTTTTATAACTTTCTTGAAAGAATTTTTATCTCTGTAACATATCGCATTATGAATTATTTTTCTCCTGACGTATTCCAACTAACAGATAAGTCATAGAAATCATCAATGTTTTCTTCTATATTCTTCACCATTCATTATCGTGTCTCCATCTATCAAACATATTGTAACCTTATCACGTAACGTCTTATCACACTGTCTCCTACTGTCGTAACCTTATCACGTAACGTCTTATCATACTGTCTCCTACTGTCGTAACCTTATCACGTAACGTCTCATCACACTGTCTCCTACTGTCGTAAACTCATTACGTAATGTCTGATTACAATGTCTCCTACTGTCGTAAACTCATCATGTAACGTGTATCACACTGTCTCCTACTGTCGTAAACTGATTACGTAACGTCTCATCACACTGTCTTCTACTGTCGTAATCTCCTTACGTAACGTCTGATTACAGTGTCTCCTTCTGTCGTAACCTCACCACGTATTATCTGACATTCTTACGATCCCTTCCAGATGTTAATCTACTCCCTAGCTTTTTGTACAGACTCCAAAAGAAAAGAGACGTAAGCAAGTGGAACTGTGGTCATTTTCTGGCTTCAAGAGAACGAACAATCTCCTAATTGATCGTCAAGATGGACGAGCAAGATGACGAATTTCGGTCAGGTGAAGCTCATGATGGACGAACAGATCGAAACTGAGGAAGATTCCGTCGCAGAAATGGATCTTTCGTGGACTTGAAGATGACAGCTGGAGTGTTGACAAGCGACCTGACATATGGTACGTCCCTGTGGCCATGATCAATATTTAGATGGTGTTCAGCTGGTCTCCGTCATCTTACTTTCGTAATGAAGTCCAGGATGTGTCCAGACGGGAACACCTTTGCTCTATAGCGACAAGTGGGACTTGACCCTGGAGCAGCACCTTTGCTCTATAGCGACAAGTGGGACTTGACCCTGGAGTAGCACCTTTGCTCTATAGTAACAAGTGGGACTTGACCCTGGAGTAGCACCTTTGCTCTATAGCGACAAGTGGGACTCGACCCTGGAGTAGCACCTTTGCTCTATAGCGTCAAGTGGGACTTGACCCTGGAGTAACACCTTTGCTCGAGGGCGACGAAGGAGCGCATGTTCTACCCAGTACAGTAACAACGCCTTTGCCTCCCAGTCTGTATAATGAAGAGGAGGAGAAGGAGTGTCTCAGTAGAGGAACACATCTCCCCTTCCTCATGAGGGATGAGGAGGACGTGTCCCCCTTGGGGCAACAACACCTTTGCCACACCAACCCCTCCACCTCCTCCTCCAAGAAGTGGGGGAGGTGGAGGAGGCCATGTAGGCTGATGAGGAACACCTTCAACCCTCATACATAATAATGAGGAGGCTATGTCCCCAGCCAACGGATTCAACCCACCTCAATAACAATGAGGAAGATCGTGTCTGCCGCTGCAACACCTTTGGTATGGAGTCTTAGCAGTGAGGAGGAGGAGGGAGGCGGAGAAGGAGAGGAGGTGGTAGAGGGCTACGTGCATCACCAGATGGCGAGGGAGACTCGATGGTATCTTGGATCGTGTGGGTGTGGGGAATGGGAGACATCCCTTCACACTCTCTCTCTCTCTCTCTCTCTCTCTCTCTCTCTCTCTCTCTCTCTCTCTCTCTCTCTCTCTCTCTCTCTCTCTCTCTCTCTCTCTCTCTCTCTCTCTCTCTCTCTCTCTCTCTCTCTCTCTCTCTCTCTCTCTCTACCGGGGCGTATGAAACACTTGGGCATAATGAACAGCTACCAAGGAGGGGAAAAAAAATTAATGACAACACCGACACAACACTCTGAGCTTATGGGAGGCAGACTTGGTAATGTTTATCAATTGAGGTTGCTATGTTATGGTTGTGTACAACCATATATGTGCTTTTACACAACACATCTATGTAATTCCAGGACCAGAACTGTGGCGTTTTGTAAGGCAACAGAAAGAAACGAACGAGGGAGGTGAGGGAGTATAGAAAAGGTGAGGGAGTAGGACAGGGTTAAGGGAGTATAGCAAAGTTGGAAATGGTATATCAGGGTTAGGGAGTATAATAGAGTGAGAGACAGACAATATAAAAGGGATGATTAATTGAAGAAGGTAAGAGCAAGGACAAGGCCCACTGCTAGTGTGTAGCAACTCAAGGTTGGTATATCAAGGGTGAGGGTGTATGGTGAAGTCTAGAATAGACGATATAAAAGGAAAGACGATTGGAGACAGTAAGAGCAAAGGATGAGGACTGGTGATACGGTGTGTGTGTGTGTGATCACAGAATACTCTTCAGGAGAGCCAACCACACCCCCCACTTCGCCTCAGGTCATGTGGGTTCCTGGAAGAGGAACCTCCTTCTTCAAGGCCTTCTTTTACCCCTCCTCCTCCTTCCCACACACACACACACACATCTCTCGAGGGTGGTCTGGATCAGGGATTCCTCACTCTCAAGTCTGCAAGATGGGGCGGGATCGTCTTGCCTCTCTCTCCCAAGACGAAGGAATCTCTTATACCAGTTATGCCAGGAGGAAGAAAAAGAGCTTTTGAGGCATGATTCAGGAGGAGGAGGAGGAGGAGGAGGAGGAGGAGAAGAGCCTTTGAGGCATGATCTAGGAGGAGGAGGAGGAGGAGGAAGAGGAGGAGGAGGAGGAAGAAGAAGAAGAAGAGCCTTTGAGGCATGATCCAGGAGGAGGAGGAGGAGGAGGAAGAGCCTTTGAGGCATGATCCAGGAGGAGGAGGAGGAGGAGGAGGAGGAGGAAGAGGAGGAGGAAGAGGAGGAGGAAGAGGAGAAGGAGGAGAAGGAGGAGGCATGGATTTATGACGATGGACCCCCGTGGTGTAGTGGTTAGCGTTCCTGACCGTGACGCATTCACGGGCCCCGCCGCCCAGGGTCGAGGGCACGGGTTCGAATCCTGCAGGGTTAAAGGAGACGGTAAACAGTCAACCCAGCTGTTCATCAACCGTAGCGGTTTGTCGACAAAATGGGTACCTAGCTCGGGCTAGGGCGTATATATATATATATATATATATATATATATATATATATATATATATATATATATATATATATATATATATATATATATATATATATATATATATATATATATATATATATATATATATATATATATATATGTATATATATATATATATATGTTTGTATGTATGTATAAAGCGTTCTACCACATAATCTTCAGCAAAAGTCAAGACTCGCTTAAAGTGCGCCGAGAGAGAGAGAGAGAGAGAGAGAGAGAGAGAGAGAGAGAGAGAGAGAGAGAGAGAGAGAGAGAGAGAGAGAGAGAGAGAGTAAAGCATGAAAAAACATAACAACTGAATTTCCAGTTTCTTCAATAAGTATCCGTGACACTGCTTATCAAAATGGTTTTCATCTTTTCTCTCGTACTTTCTTATATTTTTTCTTTCTTATTTAGTTATTTCCAAGAACGAAGCAATTTCGGGATGGTGTAGATTTTGCCATGAACTCCCTCGTGAGACACGCTCCTTCTCGCCAGTTTCTCTCCCTTCACACCTCAGCTCCCTCGGATTTGCCATGTCTGGATTAAGGCTGGGGGAAAGAAATGAGGAAACCGGAAAGTTATTTCGTAGTCTTATGTCTTAGTCGTTATTCCTAAGTGCAATTTCATGTCTTATTCATCATTCCTAAGACTTCAGAAGTGTAATTCATGTCTTATTCATCATTCCTAAGACTTCAGAAGAGTAATTCATGTCTTATTCATCATTCCTAAGACTTCAGAAGTGTAATTTCATGTCTTATTCATCATTCCTAAGACTTCAGCAGTGTTAAATTTGTTCTATTCATATTTCTATGTATTGCAAACCCTTCAAAAGGTAGCTTCAAGGAAGTGACCAACATTGACCTCATTTGCACACGTCAAATCCTGTAGCTGTGATGTGTTCTGTACGGAAGCCAGAGTCTGGGGGGAATGAGAGAGAGGAAAGGATTCTACCCACGCGCCTCCTGTGTGCCGTAGGAGGCGATGAAGGGAGTGTGGAAGCTGGGAGTTTTAGGGAAGGGAGTCCTCCCTTCCTTTACTATCGCTTTCTAAAAGCAAATGGCCAAGAGTTTATGCTACACCAGTGCGTATATATATATATATATATATATATATATATATATATATATATATATATATATATATATATATATATATATATATATATATATATATATATATATATATATATATATATATATATATGTATATATATATATATATATATATATATATATATATATATATATATATATATATATATATATATATATATATATATATTTCAAACTATTCGCTATTTCCCGCATTAGCAAGGTAGCGTTAAGAGCAGAGGACTGGGTCTTTGAGGGAATATCCTCACCTGGCCCCCTTCTCTGTTCCTTCTTTTGGAAAATTAAAAAAAAAGAAACGAGAAGGGAGGATAGTAGATGATCAAAATAGAGAAAATATAATCACTTTGATCAAGATGATAATAATGCTTAATGTTCACCTAATATCGATGTGTCTCTTTATATACTTCCATGCAGAAAATGATCCCCCATGAAGCCAGCCCCATGAATGATATAGGAATGACAACAATTTATCTTTTCACTTGATCCTATCAATCTAATTCCCCGTTTCCTAAGCTTATCTGGCGTATGAGCTAATTGAATGAAGTGGTTCTTAGCTGATATGTGAAGCTTTTTCCTTATCAGTCCTTTGATCACCCCTTTGGGTTAAGCTTCTCCCTCGAACGCTTAAGCCGTGTCCAGGTTAATATCCTCTTTCACCCGCCCCCTAGTTGCTGATTCGCTGAAAGCACTGACGTAGTAACATTGGCAAACCTCCTTGTGTGTGTATCGTACACTTAATGAGTGAGACATGGGAAGTCAGTAATAATCTTTATATGGTTAGTCCAACACATTCTCAGATCTGGCCTTTGAAACACTCCCCCCCCAACCCTTCCCTCCTCTTCAAATTCACACACGCCCTGTAGACTCCTCATAATGAGAGATAGTGTATGAGGAAGGAAGGGGGAAGTCATGGTGTATCTTACATTAAGGCGTTCTGTTTCACTTTCTCCTTCTTTTTTTTTTCAAGCCTTCGGTACCTGATACGTCCTCATTCCACCGACGTCTACCTACATGACTGGGGATGGTTTCTGTCTCAGTGTTGGTCATGAAGTGAGGTGAGAATGTGCTGAGGAGCGACCCGTCGAAGACATTAGGTCACGAATGCAATACGGAGTATCACCTGGGGGCTTTGTGTGTGTGTGTGTGTGTGTGTGTGTGTGTGTGTGTTTTATGTGGAGAGAGTTTACACTCCTGTTACCCCCGTCTCTTAACCTTGTATATTATATGTGTATGTATCATTTCTTTACGTATACGCAAGCACACTCACACACTCACTCCTCCTCACTCAACCTCATTCACACTCATTTCTTCCCTTGTGTCAACACGTACTTGGTATGAGATAGGGTCTTCAAATGAGAGACATTATGAGACATTAAGTCTATAAGGCAGCTGTAGCTCTTAGTGGAGATGGCTAGAGATTGGTAATGCACCCAACGCTATCACAGCTCGACTGGTGAGAAGGCATTCACAAAGGCATATGTGGGAACTAAACTGTGGATAACAGTGTCTGATGAAAAGGAAGAAGTGGATTTCTTATCAGTCTTTAACTAGCAAAGCGCGTACTATAACTGGCTTATTACATACGATAAAACAGAAATGTTATGTGAATTCATCTCTATCAGATATTATGTTGTTCTCTGACTCATTTCCTTCACTGTCACATAGAATTATGAACAATTATGGACATATTAGGGGCAAGTGTTGGGTTGAGTTCAAAGACACCTCATTTCCACTGATAATTTCCCCCCTCATTAGATTACGTCATCTATTATGGAAAATCAACTTTAAAGACAGTTCGGAAATGAGCCTGATGAAGCGATATCAATTTTAAAGGAAATTATTTCTACTACGTCGCCCTTCAGTCAACAAATATAAAGTTACGAGTTATGACTGACCTAGAGTGGAGTTCCGGGGCCCTGACCAGGCGTCGCAAATACTGTTGATGGATCACCAGTTCTTATGAGGTTAGCTTCTGTCCCAAATTGCTTTCCAGGATCATACGTTACTCAAGATACGACAGAAATCAAAGGAGTTGCTTTAGCATTGTCGACATTTTAGAATGGAATTTTGCGATATCTTTTTATCGAGGACCTGGGTTTAGATATTGTTCTCAGACTCTAAATCAAGGTTCGTTTCTTCTCTTCGCTGTGGTCGACCTGTGGGGGTTAACGCTTTTCTACTGTAACCGACCTGAAGAGGTTGGATATATTCCAAACCCATGCTGTCTTCGACGAGAGAAAACAGACCGTGAGTGAAAGTCCTGAGTCTTAATAGTGGAAATGTTGACGAAAGAGATACAGACGAATTAAGGGATAGAAAGCCACACCTTCGGTGTTCGGAGACAGGAGGTTTTCTAATGGTCAATCCTCGTGTGGCTGGTGTCCACACAGAAGCTATCGGAAGCAGCAGGCAAGTACGAGTCACTGATCTAATCCCATGGACACGACCAAGCAGCTCACGATTGCTGTGACTGAAAGAATACCTGAAGAACAGACAGAAAGCAAGAACATTGATACTGAAGGGAGAGGTATGGTTAATGAGAGAAAGGCGTTTGACAGTGGAATGGATAAGGTCAAGGACCACTGGCTCCACTGTGGATAATCAAGAGATGGAGGGAGAGAGAGAGCACTAACGACAGACATGCGAATGATTTTACAGTGGAAAGTAAAACCCTTGCAGATATGGAGCTTCTACTACCAAGAAAACTGATCACAGAATGTAAACCAGATCCCTATTCTCTGTAAAGCAGGTTTTATGATGATTGCATGGGTTCGCAGTAGAGAGCGGCTATATGCTTATGCCCCTGAAGTCTATCAGTGGGGAACGAGTGATTCTTCGGGAGATATTCAAGTAAGACACTTTGAGATTCGACACCGTTCAGACAAACTAGGTTCCTGTCTCACCATTCAGTGATGTTACTTCTATTTCGCAATAAGAAGACGAGATATATCCATTGGGATCTATTGTGAGGGGGAGGAAAAGATGAATGGTAGGGTGAGGATTGAGGGGAAATTGAGTTAGGGTATGTATAATGGAATCATCGGCGTAAGAGTGGATAGTGTTAGAGGTTGGAGAGACATCATCTGTGGAGAGATGAAAGAGAGTAAGAGATAAAAAAAAGAAAGAGCCCTGATGGAAACCACTTTTGGTGGGATATAAAGTCTCTCTCTCTCTATCAAGTCTCTCTCTCTCTCTCTCTGTCAAGTCTCTACCACAATGGACCAAGAAAAAGAGGGCTTAAGCTACGTAATTATTAAAGAAGATGAGGTAACAAAAGAATCATTACTAATGGCTTGCAATCGTCGTAGTCCACAATAAAAGATTTACCAGAAATCCTGGGAGAGAGAGGAGGATCTGAAGGAAGTGACAAAGGATAGAAGATCACCTTTAGAATGTCTTCTGTTATGGGTATTATCTTGGGCGTCAGTGTCTGTCACTTATAGACTTGGAAGAGAGGAATGTCTAATTGTGAAAGGCAGATTTGGACCCTGTATCGAGCTTGGGTTCGAGGTGTCTGTCAGGCGTGAGTTTGGTTCTGTATCAGACGTTGATTGGAACTGTCTGTCAGGGAATGGGATCCTATGTGGTTGAGAAAGTGTGAGTTTCAAAAGGATTCTTGAGGACGGAGAAATTAGAGCGTTTGAACGGTAGTTAAAAAGGGGTTAGAATCCCCTTTCTTTTGGGATGGACTATATAAAAACAGGCTTGCAAGAGTGAGGAGAGGGAGGATCAAAGTTATCGTAGAGGATCACTCCCTTCAGTGAGTATATATATATATATATATATATATATATATATATATATATATATATATATATATATATATATATATATATATATTTATATATATATATATATATATATATATATATATATATATATATATATATATATATATATATATATAGATATATATATATATATATATATATATATATATATATATATATATATATATATATATATATATATATATATATATATATATATATATATATATATATATATATATATATATATATATATATATATATATATATATATATATATATATATATATATATATATATATATATATATATATATATATATATATATATATATATATATATATATATATATATATATATATATATATATATATATATATATATATATATATATATATATATATATATATATATATATATATATATATATATATATATATATATATATATATATATATATATATATATACAATTAGGCTTAGGGAATAAATTCTCAACAATCAAAACCACTCACACACACACACACACACACACACACACACACACACACACACACACACACACACTCACTCACAAACCAACAAAAAAGAAAATAGGGGGAAAGGAGAGGGACAGCTTAGAGTAAATCTTTTTTCACCCAGAAAATTTGTTTCAAGCACTTGTAGTTTGGTTTATATATTTTGAAATGGGACACGGGCAGCAGTCACGACCTCTGACAGCTTTCTAAATTGATATGCAATGGGGAAAAAATATGTATATATATATTTCAAAAGCACACGACTGGAAAAAAAGAAATATATATATATATATATATACATATAAGAGTTAATGTGAATAAGAGCAAGGTTATTAGGTACAGTAGGGTTGAGGGTCAAGTCAATTGGGAGGTGAGTCTGAATGGAGAAAAACTGGAGGAAGTGAAGTGTTTTAGATATCTGGGAGTGGATCTGGCAGCGGATGGAACCATGGAAGCGGAAGTGGATCATAGGGTGGGGGAGGGGGCGAAAATTCTGGGAGCCTTGAAGAATGTGTGGAAGTCGAGAACATTATCTCGGAAAGCAAAAATGGGTATGTTTGAAGGAATAGTGGTTCCAACATTGTTGTATGGTTGCGAGGCGTGGGCTATGGATAGAGTTGTGCGCAGGAGGATGGATGTGCTGGAAATGAGATGTATGAGGACAATGTGTGGTGTGAGGTGGTTTGATCGAGTAAGTAACGTAAGGGTAAGAGAGATGTGTGGAAATAAAAAGAGCGTGGTTGAGAGAGCAGAAGAGGGTGTTTTGAAATGGTTTGGGCACATGGAGAGAATGAGTGAGGAAAGATTGACCAAGAGGATATATGTGTCGGAGGTGGAGGGAACGAGGAGAAGAGGGAGACCAAATTGGAGGTGGAAAGATGGAGTGAAAAAGATTTTGTGTGATCGGGGCCTGAACATGCAGGAGGGTGAAAGGAGGGCAAGGAATAGAGTGAATTGGAGCGATGTGGTATACCGGGGTTGACGTGCTGTCAGTGGATTGAATCAAGGCATGTGAAGCGTCTGGGGTAAACCATGGAAAGTTGTGTAGGTATGTATATTTGCGTGTGTGGACGTATGTATATACATGTGCATGGGGGTGGGTTGGGCCATCTCTTTCGTCTGTTTCCTTGCGCTACCTCGCAAACGCGGGAGACAGCGACAAAGCAAAAAAAAAAAAAAAAAAAAAATATATATATATATATATATATATATATATATATATATATATATATATATATATATATATATATATATATATATATATATATATATATATATATATATATATATATATATATATATATATATATATATATATATATATATATATATATATATATATATATATATATATATATATATATATATATATATTCCAAAAGAAGGAACGGAGAAGGGGGCCAAGTGAGGATATTCCCTCAGAGGCCCAGTCCTTGTTCTTAACGCTACCTTGCTAATGCGGGAAATGGCGAATAGTTTGAAAGAAAGATATATATATATATATATATAAACGCCCATACACGCACATATACATACATATACACAAGCAGAGGAAATCATATATGTAAATATGAATGCACCTTGTGTCCATGGCTGCCTCAGGCATCCTGAGGTAAAACATGTTGATCTACTGTAACCTTTTCTACTCATGCACGTAGATTGCACTCGGTCATGTTATCACAACTTGCACTTTACGAGGTTTACAATCTCGACTGAGTGACACGATCCATGTCTCATGCCTGGGAGATACGTGAGGTGTTCAAGAGAGTAGAGGAGTATAAGTTAGAGACCTGACTATTGCATATTCGAGACAGTGACTGATGGTCAGAAAGAGATGGAAGAACATGAGAGGGGATCATAAGGTCACTGAGAAGTGATATGAGATATGTGGTACGTGATATGTGGTATCTGATATGTGATACGAAAGGCTAAAAGGGGAAACGCAGAGAAGAAGGATACGTGGAGAATCAATAAACCTTCAAACTCACAAATAAAACCTTTGATCTTGTAAAAAAGAAGAAAAAAACTAAAGAATTAAGAGGATTGCAGATAAAAACGACCATGAACAATAGAGTCAAACATTCATAAATGCATTCTGAATAGGTTCAGGGTCAGTGTTGTACCAAGGGAAAGAGAGAACAGTTCATGATGTTATCAAGTTGACTTCAGCAACGCAACATAACCCCCGTGCGAACTTACTGCACTACATCCAACTAAAATAAAAAGTCTATTACCATTTTTCCAAACTCATCCCCCACACTAATGTAACAAAAACTCACCTGAATTGCCATCCAGCTTCATACTAACAAAATGAAAAGTGTCCAGGCTTACAGACTCACCTTTCACTAACAGAAATACAGCTTTGAGCTTACTCAACACTATTTAACAGCGTAGAAAAACTCTACGGTAATTGCAACGCGCGTTTCATTAGAATGACAAACTATGGACTTCATATTGCACGTATAACCAAACACACAATGGTCTTAGGCCTTTTCTATCCATATTTCAATACTAGTACACCAAAGGTTCGATGATATAAACATAATCTCACTTTTTGACAAGTGAAGAAGAGCTAAAAAGAGTCCTGGATCATACGTATTTTTCGACTGTACATCATTTCGTGTTGCGAGATAACTCCAGCTGCAAAGATGCAAGGAGATGCCTGGTCGATGTTGAAATAACTAGGAAATATCAAGCAGGAGGGACACGAATAAGCCTCGAAGCTATTTGGTACATATGATCAAACATCCTGTTTAACGAATTTTGTAATCTGAAAGAAAATCCTTTTGGGAGATTCAGATTAATCGTGGGTTATAATGTATTATGCTAGGGATAACAATGGTAGTTGACGAGCCATTCGTCGTATAGATGAAACAAAAGACGAAGCATTCGTTAACAAAGAGGCTTAAGCTGTAAATCTATTAAGGGAAAACTTCAATCAAAATCGCATCACTAGAGAAGAATGATTAAAACTAATCAGAACTTATGATTAATGTGTTGCGGGGTAGCTTCTAGATCAGTATAAAACGATCCTAATCCCTATATCTTTTGTGATGGTTATGAGCTTATGAATATGTCAGTCTCTTGTTTTGATAGAGCATTCGATCCCACTTCTGTATTCAATCTGATTTTCAAATCTTCATTTCTAGCTCTGTCGTCAAAAGCCTTCCTGGTACACTCAGCCTGGCTTTCAGCGGGATCAGATGAACACACGATGGATCTGAACTCTTTAACTGTGCGTCCTGTTTTCAATTTGTAGATTCACAGGGAGCTTCAGAACACACGTTCTGCTTCCCTTAGATTCTCTTTGCGACGAAATGACTTAAAACACGGTTACTTCCGTGTGTGTGTGTGCACCGGAAAATATATATATATATATATATATATATATATATATATATATATATATATATATATATATATATATATATATATATATATATATATATATATATATTTTATTATACTTTGTCGCTGTCTCCCGCGTTTGCGAGGTAGCGCAAGGAAACAGACGAAAGAAATGGCCCAACCCCCCCCCCCCCCCATACACATGTATATACATACGTCCACACTCGCAAATATACATACCTACACAGCTTTCCATGGTTTACCCCAGATGCTTCACATGCCTTGCTTCAATCCACCGACAGCACGTCAACCCCGGCACACCACATCGCTCCAATTCACTCTATTCCTTGCCCTCCTTTCACCCTCCTGCATGTTCAGGCCCCGATCACACAAAATCTTTTTCACTCCATCTTTCCACCTCCAATTTGGTCTCCCTCTTCTCCTTGTTCCCTCCACCTCCGACACATATATCCTCTTGGTCAATCTTTCCTCACTCATCCTCTCCATGTGCCCAAACCAATTCAAATAAATATATATATATATATATATATATATATATATATATATATATATATATATATATATATATATATATATATATATATATATATATATATATATATATATATATATATATATATATATATATATATATATATATATATATATATATATATATATATATATATATATATATATATATATATATATATATATATATATATATATATATATATATATATATTATTATTGTACTTAATCGCTGTTTCCCGCTTCAGCGAGGTAGCGCCAGGAAACAGACGAAGGAAGTCGAGAACATTATCTCGGAAAGCAAAAATGGGTATGTTTGAAGGAATAGTGGTTCCAACAATGTTGTATGGTTGCGAGGCGTGGGCTATGGATAGAGTTGTGCGCAGGAGGATGGATGTGCTGGAAATGAGATGTTTGAGGACAATGTGTGGTGTGAGGTGGTTTGATCGAGTAAGTAACGTAAGGGTAAGAGAGATGTGTGGAAATAAAAAGAGCGTGGTTGAGAGAGCAGAAGAGGGTGTTTTGAAATGGTTTGGGCACATGGAGAGAATGAGTGAGGAAAGATTGACCAAGAGGATATATGTGTCGGAGGTGGAGGGAACGAGGAGAAGAGGGAGACCAAATTGGAGGTGGAAAGATGGAGTGAAAAAGATTTTGTGTGATCGGGGCCTGAACATGCAGGAGGGTGAAAGGAGGGCAAGGAATAGAGTGAATTGGAGCGATGTGGTATACAGGGTTTGACGTGCTGTCAGTGGATTGAATCAAGGCATGTGAAGCGTCTGGGGTAAACCATGGAAAGCTGTGTAGGTATGTATATTTGCGTGTGTGGACGTGTGTATGTACATGTGTATGGGGGGGGGGGGGGTTGGGCCATTTCTTTCGTCTGTTTCCTTGCGCTACCTCGCAAACGCGGGAGACAGCGACAAAGTATAAAAAAAAAAAAAAAAAAAAAAAAAAATATATATATATATATATATATATTTATGTATATATATATATATATATATATATATATATATATATATATATATATATATATATATATATATATATATATATATATATATATATATATATATATATATAGATATATATATATATATATATATATATATATATATATATATATATATATATATGTATACGATGATAGAATTAGGAAAAAATATTAGTATTCTCAAATGGCTTTTACTTTCAAGGTTGAATACAAAGTTATCATTTTTTTCTCTCTCTTTTGCATCGCATTGAGTGAAATGCTGCGTGTATAGTCAATTTCTCCAGTGACTCGTATGATAAATAACATTAACATGGACCTCTGTGGTGTAATGGTCAGCGTTCCTGACCGTGACGCATTCACGAGTTGGTCAGTCAGTCATTCCAATCTCATTATTATTGTACTTAATCGCTGTTTCCCGCTTCAGCGAGGTAGCGCCAGGAAACAGACGAAGGATGGCCCAACGACTCACATACCCATATACATATATACAAACGCCCATACATGCATATATACATACATGTACATATCAAAATACACACATATATATATATATTTATATATATATATATATATATATATATATATATATATATATATATATATATATATATATATGTTGTTCGCTGATGATACAGCGCTGGTGGCTGATTCATGTGAGAAACTGCAGAAGCTGGTGACTGAGTTTGGTAAAGTGTGTGGAAGAAGAAAGTTAAGAGTAAATGTGAATAAGAGCAAGGTTATTAGGTACAGTAGGGGTGGGGGTCAAGTCAATTGGGAGGTGAGTTTGAATGGAGAAAAACTGGAGGAAGTGAAGTGTTTTAGATATCTGGGAGTGGATCTGTCAGCGGATGGAACCATGGAAGCGGAAGTGGATCATAGGGTGGGGGAGGGGGCGAAAATTTTGGGAGCCTTGAAAAATGTGTGGAAGTCGAGAACATTATCTCGGAAAGCAAAAATGGGTATGTTTGAAGGAATAGTGGTTCCAACAATGTTGTATGGTTGCGAGGCGTGGGCTATGGATAGAGTTGTGCGCAGGAGGATGGATGTGCTGGAAATGAGATGTTTGAGGAAAATGTGTGGTGTGAGGTGGTTTGATCGAGTAAGTAACGTAAGGGTAAGAGAGATGTGTGGAAATAAAAAGAGCGTGGTTGAGAGAGCAGAAGAGGGTGTTTTGAAATGGTTTGGGCACATGGAGAGAATGAGTGAGGAAAGATTGACCAAGAGGATATATGTGTCGGAGGTGGAGGGAACGAGGAGAAGAGGGAGACCAAATTGGAGGTGGAAAGATGGAGTGAAAAAGGTTTTGTGTGATCGGGGCCTGAACATGCAGGAGGGTGAAAGGAGGGCAAGGAATAGAGTGAATTGGAGCGATGTGGTATACAGGGGTTGACGTGCTGTCAATGGATTGAATCAAGGCATGTGAAGCGTCTGGGGTAAACCATGGAAAGCTGTGTAGGTATGTATATTTGCGTGTGTGGACGTGTGTATGTACATGTGTATGGGGGGGGGGGCCATTTCTTTCGTCTGTTTCCTTGCGCTACCTCGCAAACGCGGGAGACAGCGACAAAGTATCATCAGCGAACAACAACTGACTCACTTCCCAAGCTCTCTCATCCCCAACAGACTTCATACTTGCCCCTCTTTCCAGGACTCTTGCATTTACCTCCCTTACAACCCCATCCATAAACAAATTAAACAACCATGGAGACATCACACACCCCTGCCGCAAACCTACATTCACTGAGAACCAATCACTTTCCTCTCTTCCTACACGTACACATGCCTTACATCCTCGATAAAAACTTTTCACTGCTTCTAACAACTTGCCTCCCACACCATATATTCTTAATACCTTCCACAGAGCATCTCTATCAACTCTATCATATGCCTTCTCCAGTTCCATAAATGCTACATACAAATCCATTTGCTTTTATTAAAAAAGGGGGTGACTGTATTGTTGACTGGTTGGTAAGGTTATTTAATGTATGTATGACTCATGGTGAGGTGCCTGAGGATTGGCGGAATGCGTGCATAGTGCCATTGTACAAAGGCAAAGGGGATAAGAGTGAGTGCTCAAATTACAGAGGTATAAGTTTGTTGAGTATTCCTGGTAAATTATATGGGAGGGTATTGATTGAGAGGGTGAAGGCATGTACAGAGCATCAGATTGGGGAAGAGCAGTGCGGTTTCAGAAGTGGTAGAGGATGTGTGGATCAGGTGTTTGCTTTGAAGAATGTATGTGAGAAATATATATATATATATATATATATATATATATATATATATATATATATATATATATATATATATATATATATATATATATATATATATATATCCATACACATACACAGAGATATGCAAATATACACACGTACATATCCATACTTGCTTACCTTCATGCATTTCCCTCACTGCCTCGCCACACAGGAAACAGCATCGTTACCCCAACATCACTTGTATAAAGTACTTGACTATGAGCCACCTGCATTTAAGTGACTCTCTAAAATGAACCTTTTTCCCCCTTTGATTATATTGATAAGCTTTGCCTTGGCCGTGGCAGTACTACGTTTTGTGAGCACCCCACAGTCTCCAGCCACTTGAACTACTTTCCCTAACTGCACGAACAGGTGGACTAATCGCTCGTCATTGCACTAACTTAGATCATTTTAACTTCATCGTCATGAGGTATGAAGGTACACTCACCCCTCTTCAACTGCATACAAGTGCTCCAGCCCACGAGTGGGTCTTGTACAGATGTGTTAATACAGAGACATTAGTGTCCATGCCTACAAGGGTGAGTGTTTGTATGTGGGCGCCATACAGCTCCCTACATAGCGAGTATTAACCTGCTAACTATGCAGTAGTGGCATTGAGGTGAGGGGAAATGGTTACCCATAGTGTTAAGAGATCACTAGATAGATATGGGAAGCCCACTCCCTCACTGCTGTCGAGTTGACAGGCTTTCAGTACACGACTGGTGGTCGCTCTGTTGATCCTCTTCTCAGTCAATCATAGGTGAAAAAAAGGGCCTCAGCAACAGATGAGATTCTCCCAACTGTGAGTCGACGAAAAAGAGTTCCCACTCATCACCTTGGATGGACCCCACGTATTCCCTGCGTGTCGTAGAAGGTGACTAAAAGGGGAGGGAGCGGGGGTCTGGAAATCCTCCCCTCTCGTTTTTACTTTTCCAAAAGAAGGAACAGAGAAAGGGGGCCAAGTGAGGATATTCCCTCTAAGGCTCAGTCCTCTGTTCTTGACACTGCCTTGCTAACGCGGAAAATGGCGAATATGAATGAAATGAGAGAGAGAGAGAGAGAGAGAGAGAGAGAGAGAGAGAGAGAGAGAGAGAGAGAGAGAGAGAGAGAGAGAGAGAGAGAGAGAGATAGACAGACAGACAGACAGACAGAGAGAGACAGAGAACCGTCGAAAGGTCGACAACGACACTAGGAAAAAAGAGACAGGACATGCCACTCTTCCCTCACCCTCACCCCACACCCCTACGCCACCGCCCTCCCTCCATACGCAGGGAGCCAGGTCAAGCGCCCTTATTCCAGCACACAGTACTCTCTCGAGTGTCCGCGTCGCGTGGAGCCCAAGAGCAAGGGACGGCCTGGGGGAACTTGGACCAGTTTAAGGTTCACTGGTCAACTGCTGGACGTGAGGGAAGCTCTGCTTTGGGGGATTAGCAGAGCGAGCAGAGGCTCCTCACCCAGGTGGAGGCTCCTCGTCCAAGCTCAGGCTCCTCTCCCAGGTTCAGGCTCCTTTCCCACGTTCAGTCTCCCCTCCCAGGTTCAGGCTCCTCTCCCAGGTGGAGGCTCCTCTCCCAGGTTCAGGCTTTAGTGCTAAATCTATTCCCTTTATGACCTACCCTCTCTCTCTCTCTCTCTACATGTCTTGACCTTAACACATCATTTCAAGACACATCTCGAATAGGTCTGGCACTATTGTAGGTTTCCTCAAACACGTCTAACAATTTCGCAGCTTTTCACTTCATAGGTTTGATGGTACGTTTGTAGCCTTTTCTTGAATATGCCTCGCACTTCTGTTGCTTTCCTCGGAAAGTTTGCTTAATCTAGTACATTTCTGGAATGCGTCGGTCCTACACTTCTGTAGCATTTCGTTGAGAAACGCTGGGAAGTCTATGTGTAAAGGTCAACTGAAGACCGAGAGCTAACAGAACAATTTCAGTGCGAGTTTGCAATTCCCTCTTTTGCATAGAGCAACTGTGCTGGTGTTTTCCTATATGCAAACCTACACATATAACGCTGTTCAGACACCAGCCACAGTCTACGTACTGACGTCTGTAATTGTGGTGGAAAATGTAAGAAAACAGGTAGGTGGCGAGAATACTACAGGAAACGATATGTATATATATATATATATATATATATATATATATATATATATATATATATATATATATATATATATATATATATATATATATATATATATATATATATATATATATATATATACATATTTCTTATTTATCTATTTATTTTGCTTTGTCGCTGTCTCCCGCGTCAGCGAGGTAGCGCAAGGAAACAGACGAAAGAATGGCCCAACCCACCCACATACACATGCATATACATACACGTCCACACACGCACATACACATACCTATACATTTCAACGTATGCATATATATATACATACACAGACATATACACATACACACGCACATAATTCATACTTACTGCCTTCATTCATCCTCGTCGCTACCCCGCCACACATGAAATGACAACCCCCTCTCCTCGCATGCATATACAAATATATATATATATATATATATATATATATATATATATATATATATATATATATATATATATATATATATATATATATATATATATATATATACATATATATATATATGAGTGATTCAGGTACGTAGGAGTGTTCATGACAGCTAATGGGCCCATGAGGGATGGTTGAGTGAGTGATAGGGTGGGAGAGGGGGAGTTGGGAGGCACTATGGTCCTGGAAGCATTAGGCAGTGAGTGGGAGGAGAAGAATGGGAGTGAGTATGACAGCAGGGAGTGTAGTGATGTGTAGCGTAGGGTTGTCGGCCTCAGAGAGCTGATCAAGGTAGACTGCAGTGGTTGGTGTTTGTGGAGTAGATGAGTGAGAAGAGATTTACATGTCAGAAGATGAGGGAGGAGTGAGGAAGATGAGGCCAACCAGGAGATGGAAAGATGAAGTGGACGAAGCGAGAAAACGGGGACTAAACATTACGCAGGGTTTGAGATGTGCATCGGATAGAATGAATTGTACTATCCTGGTATACGAGGGGCGACGTGTTTTCGGTGGGATGAATAATAACCGGTTCAAAACGAATTTAAAGACATATTCTTGTTACATCATCTAATTCCAATTGAGCTCCTGCTTGTAAGATATCTTCATCACAGTAGTATGAAAAATCAGGACCAAAATCAACATTTTCGAGGTTGGACAAACGTATCACTAAATTCATCCACTGGCCCCGTCGCCCACACATCTCGGACACCTTTTCCCTCGAAAAGAGTCCTTTGGTTGGAGTCCATCTCTTCATCTGCCTCAGGAGTCACCCACAAGAAGGATATAAAATGTAGGAATTCATCTCCTTCTCTTTACTCTTTAACTCAGACATGAAAGTCAATGTGTGTGTGACTGAGAAGAAAATCAAGAGAAAGATTCTTGCTGCCAATGATTTTGTCCCCTGCTGGTCGATCCTTTAGCAGTTGAGGGAGGGAACCTGTCCCTGAGGGAGGGAACCTGTCACTGAGGGAGGGAGCCTGTCCCTGAGGGAGGGAACCTGTCCCTGAGGGAGGGAACCTGTCCCTGAGGGAACCCCTGACAGTGCTGGCGTCGTAGAATGGGATGGGCAGAGGTGATGATGGGAAGGATGGGAGAGGATAAGTGTGGCGACGGAGGAAGGGGAGGGCTGTAGGTGTGGAGGAAGTAGGGTGAGGGAAGGCTGGCGTCTGTGGCTGGAGTTCTGGATAATCATAGTTAATGATAAAGATGGATAAATGATAAATACAGACCATAAATAATGTTGCTGTAACTCACATCTCTGGTCCATGAGCATCATCTGTAGTTGATGTATACGATATCCCTGTGTAGTGATGACCATATCTGTGACCAGTATTGACGATACACGTCAATGTGGTTCTTATGATCATTACATAGTTTGTGGCGACGATAGTTGAGGTTACGACAGCTGGATCTGTAGGATGGCAGGTGTATCAGGTGGTTACGACAGCTGGATCTGTAGATGGCAGGTGTGGCAGGTGGTTACGACAGCTGGACCTGTAGGTTGGTAGATGTGGCAGGTGGTTACGACAGCTGGATCTGTAGAATGGCAGGTGTGGCAGGTGGTTACGACAGCTGGACTTGTAAGATGGCAAGCGTAGCTGACAACCTCCCCAGCATGGTAAAGAGATTTTCGAGTTAGAATGAGATCACTGAAGCATAAGGTCCATATTTCCAGGTAGTACTCCTGTGCAAGACTGATTTGTAGGCTCATTCATTAAGAAGTAATGAAACGAGGCAATTATGATGAGAAACGAGGTAATTATGATAAAGTGTGTAGAATTGATAGTTGATTAAAAGCAGTAGATCTGTAACAGGTCAAAGGGTTTCTCGTGTTTTTGGGGGTCGTCTATATAACAAAGTTTTGCTACAATCATTACCAGAGGAGTGGCAGTCAAGATGGCAACAGACATGATATTGAGAGACTGTGTGACTGTATTTCCTTTTCTTGTTTTGGCCAGTGTCAGTGAGGCCAGGATTGTCGTTTTAGACGTGGAAGTATCTTAATACACCTTTCTTCATGTGTTCAAGATACTAACCCTAGACTCATACAGGGCCTATGTCCAATCCGATAGTCTGTGGGGTGTATGATACCTTAGCATATACTACTCCAGCCACACACACACACACACACACACACACACACACACACACACACACACACGTACACACACTCCCTGCATGGATGGTCCGTGGTGTGATGGTTGATAGAAGGGTAAAGGTACAGTAAATGACAATAAGGATTTGAGTGAATCTTTGTTCCGTGAGAGAGAGTCATATATTCTACTGAAAAGAAGATCTACTCGAAATAGACTAATTCAACTGACTCAGTAATACATTCCAATAACATTATGATGACATGTGAGGTTTTTACGCCAACTGGGAGCAATCTGACCCTCATGTAGTTTGCTTACGTGAACGATATATTCAGCTAATTTTACTCTTCGAGTGAAAGTAAAATGATTCTATGATCAAAAGAAAACGGTGGATCATTGCATTAGTATGAGGTTCAGTATCTAAGTATCATATTTTCCTGCTGTCAGTCATATATGCACTAACTCTTGTGTGGACGAACATAATAATCTTATCTTTGATCAGCCAAGCACTCGCATGTCCCGACGTCTGTTTACGTCCTACATCCTCTCCTTATCCTAAGCCTCCTTTCTCCCTTTTCAGTCTCCATATCTTCCCTAATTCATTATTCTTACCATTAATGCTCTTCCTTATTCTTCTTACATTTCCTCCTATCTTTTGTTTGATTTTCATCTTTGCGTTCCTTATCTCTGTGTTGATTCTATGTCTCTCTCAAACTGTATCAATTATCAATAGACTTTCCCGTTCAGTTGGGTATTTACCCTGGTCTATCGAAGGCCCTGTTTCCCATGCATTACTTATCACTAAATTCCCATTAACTCTCCATGTCATTATGGCACCATTAACTTCCCTACTCTTACCATTTCTTTTAAACCTCCCTCAATCTTCGTACCATTATGACACCATTAAGTGACCTCCTCCTACTCTTTCTTTTAAACCTCCCTTCACTTCTGAACGTTCCACACAAGCAGTTTAGCATGGCATAATCCAGTGTAAAGTTGAGCCTTCGACTAAGTCTTCTCTGTGTGTTGGATAAGTCAGTTGGTGTTCAGTGGCTGTTTTGTTCCCCTCCTTCTTCAAGTCAACTCTCCTCACCCCTTTGTCCTTGTTGAACTCCCTTCATTATAAACCGACGTAATTCCTGTCTCTGTTAGGTATACAACACCCTTCAGAAATTCTCCCTTGTCTAGAAACACCCCAACCCCCTTAATTTTTTTTCATCTCTCCTCTCAGTCTTGTCTAGCTCCACCCTTCACCACCTCTACCCGAAGGCTAGCCTCGATCCTCTCCCTCCTTTAGAACCCCTTAACGCCAGAGACATCAAAGCCAGGAACCTTTGGCGTTCCTCTGACCTACCCACCTTAAATCATCAGGCCCCAAAGACCATTCCCTTCCTCTCCTCAAGATGATTTACCTCAGGTTACTACCCAGGCCTCACCTTCCTCCCCTAAAAGCCACTCATCTTGACCCAAACTCTCAAGTCCGCCTCTCGTGGCCTCTCGCCAGTATCCTCTCACAGTGAAAGAGAAAATTGAAGGAATTAGGAAAAACTTGGGCGGATGGAAGTGTAAATGAGATGCATGGAAGAGGGAAATTGAAACCCAAAGGAAAGAGAGAAAAGCGAAGGAAATTGAGAGGATGGAGATGGGATAGGAAATGGGATGGGGTACAAGCTAGAAGAATTAAAAGAGTTATATGAAAAATGGTGAATATCCGACATTTTTTCGACCATGTCAGTGCTGGAGAAAAACATTCCCTAATAATCTTTACTGCATCAGGCAGGTTAATGTGTTCTGGGTCGATTCATCGCTGAAAAAAAATAGTGTAAAATGCAGCCTTCACTAATCCCAGACTACGTACTTTGACACCGGTTTTTGTATACTGGATAAAGATTGTGCTAATCCCCGATATATGTAACGAATCTTATATATATATATATATATATATATATATATATATATATATATATATATATATATATATATATATATATATATATATATATATATATATATATATATATATATATATATATATATATATATATATATATATATATATATATATATATACATATATATATATATATATATATATATATATATATATATATATATATATATATATATATATATATATATATATATATATATATATATATATATATATATATATATATATATGTATATATATATATATATATATATACGTGAAGATTTTGTGAATCAGCAGCTACAATATAGATGTCTGTTTTTGACGTAGAAAGAAGGTAGAAAGAAGAGCCTCAATATCATAGTATCTGACTCTCTGTTGTGGAAGGAAGGTACTGTAGGTGTGGGATCAGGTGTGGGAGGGGAAGAGTATCTACCAGAAAAGAGAGAGGAGCAGTTGTGTTGTTTCAAAGCTTCCATCCCACCTCTCATTTGCATATACAGGTAGCGTCCATGGAGAGGATGAAGGGGTCACTCCCCCGTAGTGTACCTACACCTGTGTAGGTGTTGTGAGTGTTGTCGTATTATCACAAGCGCATGGTTGTAGTTAGTGGTGAAGTGTACCTACAACTGTTTGAATGATTGAGAGTTGTAGTATAATCATAAGAGTGTAGTTGTGGTTAATGGTGTTGTATACCTACAATCATACAGGTGTTGTGAGTGGTCCAGTATGCCGTGGTCATGAGAGTATGGTTGTAGTTAGTGGTGTAGCATACTTACAACTGCTTAGTTCATGTTGATGGTGCATTATATCTGCCAGAGTATAGACACACACACACACACACACACACACACACACACACACACACACACACACACACACACACACACACACACACACACACACACACACTTATTTACATTATATATATATATATATATATATATATATATATATATATATATATATATATATATATATATATATATATATATATATATATGTATATAATGTATATATATACATATATATGTCGCAAAACCTGTAGCTATCAAGTGACATGTGCCAATTGTAATGGAGAGCATTGTGCAGGTTTTCAGAGTGGAGGTTAAGCTATATGAGGTGAACAGCTGCTCCTGCTGCTATAGTCCATTTCCATATTCATGGTCGAACATGGGAAGGTCTGCAGGTGGGAGCTGCAGGCGTCATGATGGCTTGCATATTTACGTCCACAGTAGAAAAGCAAAATGTCAGCCTTTGATATCAAGCAAAAGCGACCATCTCACACTAGACTGCTAGGTTTACTGTGTTGGCCATGGCCTAAGAACGTGTGTGTAAGGTCAGTGTAACGATGGTTAAGTTGATGTCTTAAATACACTTACAGTGAAGGTCATAGTGGAGGTCATTGGTCTCCTTCCCCCACAGGGGAACCTGCTGGGTTGACCCTTTGTTACATGGTGTCACTCTGGTGTATCACACACACTGGAAAAACTGAAATTCGGAATATATATATATATATATATGTATATATATATATATTTTATTACTAAGATGTATGTGTCAGAGGTGGAGGGAACGAGGAGAAGAGGGAGACCAAATTGGAGGTGGAAAGATGGAGTGAAAAAGATTTTGTGTGATCGGGGCCTGAACATGCAGGAGGGTGAAAGGAGGGCAAGGAATAGAGTGAATTGGAGTGATGTGGTATACCGGGGTTGACGTGCTGTCAGTGGATTGAATCAAGGCATGTGAAGCGTCTGGGGTAAACCATGGAAAGCTGTGTAGGTATGTATATTTGCGTGTGTGGACGTATGTATATACATGTGTATGGGGTTGGGTTGGGCCATTTCTTTCGTCTGTTTCCTTGCGCTACCTCGCAAACGCGGGAGACAGCGACAAAGCAAAAAAAAAAAAAAAAAAAAAAAAAAAAAATATATATATATATATATATATATATATATATATATATATATATATATATATATATATATATATATATATATATATATATATATATATACATATATATATATATATATATATATATATATATATATATATATATATATATATATATATATATATATATATATATATATATATATATATATGTATATATATATATATATATATATATATATATATATATATATATATATATATATATATATATATATATATATATATATATATATATATGTATGTATATATACATAAAGTAGAAGTAGGTCGTTTAAGGGAGCAATTGGAATGAAACGCGACAACTCCATGGAAGTTATGACGCCCCCAGAAAAAATATAGGAGCTAGAGAGAGAGAATAAAGGGAAGGATAAATGTTTGGGTCTGTAAGATGGAGATGGGGACCACAGGTGAGGATGTACGAAGGGAGGGAAGATGAAGGCAGCGTTCGTCCACAGTTTCTTAGGATCAAACTGGGACGTGTGTGTGTGTCTCTCTCTCTCTCTGTGGGAAACCTACCACGTCCCATATGAGGTAGCCAGCACATTTCCAGGTCTTCCTGGCTATGAAAAATGACAGTGATTTATTCCTTTCCCTTCCCTTCCCCCACAACAACAACAAACCCCCCCTCCCCCCTTTATAGTTCATTTTTTCCCACATATTTTCCCACATGTGTCACTTCCCACCTACTGCCGAGGCTGCACATCAAACGCTGAACATCTCGCGTCAACTTCACACGCTACTAAAAGATGACTTCGACTCGCGTTTGACTTTTGCTGGCTGATTGGATACAGCATTGCCTTCACCCTTCCTCTTCATACTCTAGTGGAGTTCAAAGGCCTAACCAGGTCAACTATTGTGCAGAACAAACAACCTAAACCAGGTCAGCTACTGTTTGTGCTAGCAGACCACCTAACCAGGTCAGTGACAGTTCCAACAGCTTAACTCTGGGGATTTTCGAGTTCCCTAATGTCTGCTTCAGATGGCTCATCTTCCTGCTACAGGTGTCCAGATATAACACGTTTACAGGTTCAGATGGCACAGAAATCTGGATTATCCCTGTGTACATTTGGACGAGAGAAAGGCCTTGGCACAGATGCGATTACAACTCTGGATCATCCTGTGTACATTTGGACGAGAGAAGAGGCCTTTGCTAACATGGCTCATGTGGGAGATTTTGTGGAGAATATTCGAAGAGTCACGAACTGGGGGTGATTTCTCTTACTCTCTCTCTCTCTCTCTCTCTCTCTCTCTCTCTCTCTCTCTCTCTCTCTCTCTCTCTCTCTCTCTCTCTCTCTCTCTCTCTCTCTCTCTCTCTCTCTCTCTCTCTCTCTCTCTCTCTCTCTACGCGCACGCGCCGCACACAGACACTACAGTGAAAATAACGCATCGCTCCGCAGTAAATGATATAAAGAAACATACGAAAGAACTTCACTTGCAGCAGGGGGTTAATTAGCTGCCAATATTGTTAGTGGAGAGAAAAACCTCCCAAGCAAACTTTTGGAGAGTCAGTATGAACGTTGGAGGGGGAGGCGAGTTGGAGGGGAAACAGTCACTGGGTTAACGACGACAAAGGAAAAGAATGAGAGACAGGAAGAGACCGGGTGGGAAATGGGATCGGAGTTGAATCTAGACATCTCAATCCTACTAATTCAGTATAGGATTACGTATAGATTTGTCTTCAATGGACAATCTCTGGTTGTTGGATCTATACAATCAATAAGGGCCTAACCCATCAAGAGAGGTGTCTTAGGACCATAGGATTGAAGACCTCCCATCCTGTGGGAACCTAGGGGGAGTGTGAGGAGCCACTATGCTTACGGAGGGAGATCTTGTTGGCCTCACGCCGCTGAGGGAGTGACGGGATATAAGTAGATAATCAATTAAGTGACGGGGAGGGTATTGGCAACAAGCACAGTCTGCCAGAGCTTGCGATCGCTGTATCATACGCCTGTGTCGAAGCGCCAGCTCCCTCCGCAAGGCAGAGGTGAGGGGCGGATGAGTGGGTCATCCAGCAGGAGAGGAAGAGGAGGAGGCAGCATGGCTGGTGTGGGTGGTGAGAGAGGGGTGGAAGAGGCGCCAGAGGTGGCAAGAGTGGCTTTTGCTGCAGTTGCTTTGGGGGGGAAGAGGAAGAGGAGGAGGAGGAAGGAGGGAGGAGGTGGCGCGTGCATGGATGGCGCGGGCGTTGGAGCGGTGAGGGATGGAGGATAGTAGCCACTGCGGGTATTCCATGCGTGGGGAGAGAGAGAGAGAGAGAGAGAGAGAGAGAGAGAGAGAGAGAGAGAGAGAGAGAGAGAGAGAGAGAGAGAGAGAGAGAGAGAGAGAGAGAGAGAGAGAGAGAGAGAGAGAAGGGAGGAGGGAAAGGGGGTGTGTCTTCGGGTACATGAAAAGTGGAGAAGCAGAACGTGAAATGTAAGGAGACATGGCCACTCATAATGTGTGATCATCGTCTGTTTTACGTGACTGGATCTGGTTGATTATACTCATGATCATGAGTACAATACACTTGATCATGAGTACAATACACTCGGTCATGAGTACAATACACTCGGTCATGAGTACAGTACACTCAGTCATGAGTACAATACACTCGAGTGTGTTGACCTAATTCTGAAAGTCTCCCGGATGTGTTTCTGCCACATTCTGACTAACTTCCCTAAGCCTTCCCTTACCTCATCCCTCACACGACTTCCTTTCCTCACCCCCTCCTCCTGTCACTCCTCCTCCTCCTCCTCCTCCTCCTCCTCCTCCTCCAAAACCCTCTACTGTCGTGCATGGGAATCCGTGTTGAGGTCCCATCGTTCCTCAGAAACCGTGGTATCTTCCTCCAGTTTTCTAGAAACCCCGATGCCATCTGTGCTTTCCCCCCCAAGAATCCCGGGTGTCGTCCTTTTGTTCCCCAGATTCAGGGGTGTCGTCTCGCTGTCCCCCCAGATTCAGGGGTGTCGTCTCGCTGTCCCCCCAAAATCTGTGGTGTCATCTTTTCTCCAGAATTCGTGTTGTCGTTTCCTCATTCTCCCACTCATTCTTGGTCGTTGTTCTTGGCAGTGCCTGCAAGAATCTAGTCAAAGAAAAGATAAAGACATGCAAATTAATTCCAATTTTTTTATCATCAATTCCTTCCCATTTTCCAGGACATTTCCTGGACGCATACACGACATATTTCGCACCGTGAGAAAGCAATGGTTCCACGCCCGTCCTAACCCTTCAGGCGATGCATTGTGTGGGGCCGAACGTCTTTCTGAGAGTACGTGTGATTTCTGTCTTGTCTCTCAAGGCTGGAGTGTGAGCAGAGAGGCAAAGATGTCTGTTGGGACTTGTTCTTGCCTCAACACCTCACCACACGTCGCTACATCATGATGAAGCAAGGCATCAGAAAACTGTTTCACTAATGAATCGTAATGTACAATGCCTTCTAGGTAGACCAGAACACCCTGGTCACCTGACGAGGACCTGGCGAAGGTGAAGACCAGGTCAGTCCTCACGTAGGATCAAAAAGTCCTGTGATAAACTAGCTAAGTGGTAGTTAAGGGATTCATATATATATATATATATATATATATATATATATATATATATATATATATATATATATATATATATATATATATATATATATATATATATATATATATATATATATATATATATATTCTTATGAGTCCACGGGGAAATGAAGCACGATAAGTTCCCAAGTGCACTTTCGTGTAATAATCATATCATCAGGGGAGAAAGAAATATAAGTCAGTTGATATACAACGAAGAGACGTAGCTAGGACGCCATTTGGTAAACAAGTGACATATATACAGTTTACCTATGTCCGTGGTACGTGGTATATCAATTGTGCTGAGCTGAATTTTGTCTGGATAAATGATTATCTGACGAGTTATTTCGAGCACTTTATGTGTCAGGAGTGGCTAACACTGGAGAGAAGTGTCTTGTGTGCTTCTGGTGTTAAGATGATTTTTCCAATTCATTGTTTTGGTCTTCACAAGTTTGGTCTCAGGTCTTCATGAATCTGGTCTCAAGTCTTCACGAATCTGGTCTCAGGTCTTCACGAGTCTGATCTCAGGTCTTCACGAGTCTGGTCTCAGGTCTTCACGAATCTGGTCTCAGGTCTTCACGACTTTAGTCTCAGATCTTCACGAGTCTGGTCTCAGGTCTTCACGAGTCTTGTCTCAGGTCTTCACGAGTCTGGTCGCAGGTCTTCACGAATCTGGTCTCAGGTCCTCGCGAGTCTGGTCTCATTGGGGAGTGGTGGAGCGTAACTGGTCAATAACAATAATGGAAAACTTTAAACTTTCTCCTTAGATTAGAGAATGTCGTAGTTACAATCTTGGCATCTTTCCAGCCTCCTCTAAATTCAAGCGAAGGCTTCCTAATTTTCCAGTCGTTAATGAGGTTCCAGGTAAGAATTCTGGTGGTTAGCGGAGGTTGCTGGGGATAGCCTTCCAAGTTTATGATCGATTTTGCTCTTATCATCAAGTTCTGGAATGGAGGTCGTGATAAGCAGTAAATATTGACCATAAAAAGATCAACGTGTATTCATCTTCTCGTTGCTTTCCCGCACCAGCAAAGTAGCGTCAGGCATTGACAAGCGACCCTATTTGCTCGCATATTTTCTAGCTGTCACGAATAATGCAAAGAAATCATAACCCAGCATCCATAGCAAAGCCCTATACACCAACCCACGGTTTCCCCTGACCATGCACTCTTTTATACCGCTAACAACATGCCGTCCCCTGAATATCATATTGCTCCAATTCTCTCTTTCCTATTCATGCCTCTCACCCTCCTGCATGCTTAGAACCCGGAAACTAAAAGCCTCTTTAGCTCCTTGCTACCACATCCTTCTCGTTCCCTTGTTATCTTTTTTACTCCCTCTACTTTAGTCTCTCTTCACTCATCCTCTCCATATGTCCAAACCGTTTCTGCGAACTCTCCTCAGCTCCCTCACTTCTACTCCGCGTACTACCACACCTCTCTTGTACACTGTCAAACCCTACATCATCAGTCTCACTGTTGCGGTCTGCTATTCCGCAGCAGTCAAATGAGAACCTGAATCCAACTAGCCAGCCCAGGAAGCTTCACCTAGTTTGTTAATGTAGTCATCAATTCCCTCCCTTCTACCCCCATGCAGTTTACCCAATAAGGATATTACTGTATTCTCTCTTTTTTCCAATGACTTTGATACTCTCTCTGAAAAGGTAATCAAAGTTACCACCACTAGAGGTTTAAATGTAACTATTATCATTCTCATGGCGATTTGCCTTTGTCATTTCCACATGGAGGAATTCTCTTTGTGCCACAGCTTTTTTTTCTCTTTTTTTGGCGTACTTGCTCAACGCTATTCTCGAATCTCATTGCTGATATCATACAATTCTACTTAGTTCTGTGTATCACATTTTTCCCTGCAATATCCTGTGAACAATGTTCTTGCTCATAGTTCTGTGTATTTCTCTTTTTCCTTCATCATCCTGTGAAGAATGTTCTTGTTCATAGTTCTGTGTATCTCTCTTTTTCCTGCATTATCCTGTGAACAATGTTCTTGTTCATCATTAGATCCATATGGTGTGTTCATTCAGTTTGTTTCTCGCTGTTTAATCATTCGCTGAAGCAGTTCTTGCTTACCCTGCCATACTATTAGTTCTTATTGACTTGGGATGCGTCTGCTGATATCTTGCCTTGTGCCTGGAGAGAGATCTGCCATGAGAAATGATCTTGTGTCCTCTGGCAGTAAAGTTGCATAGAAATTGGAACTCTTGAAGGTGATTAGTGGCCACTTGACAGTTGGAGGTAAGGCCATGAAAGTCACCTTGATTATTGCTTGGAGGGAGAGTACCTTTTTGTTTGGAGGGTTCTTGGAGGTGTGGATGAGGAGGAGGGAGCTAGAAGGAGAGGAGGAGGGGAGTAGATTCCTTGGGAGGCTTAGCTGACGAAGAATTCTACATTTTGGAGGAGAGAAGGAGAGGAGGAGGAGAGTAGATTCCTGGAGGGCTTCGCTGACGAAGGATTCTTTATTTTGGAGGAGGGAAGAAGAGGAGGAAGGGAAATAGATCCTAGTGCGCTTCGCTAACGAAGAGTTCCTTATCATCCTTTGTTTCTGGTCCTTTTTTAGGGTCACCTCTCGTCTTGGTATGGATGGTGTCGTGTCGTCAGACAAGGACATTTGGCGTGACATGTGATTCAAAGCCTCACTCTCCCACACTACACGTCATGACCACGACACATCTCCTCCCGTCTCTCTCTCTCTCTCTCTCTCTCTCTCTCTCTCTCTCTCTCTCTCTCTCTCTCTCTCTCTCTCTCTCTCTCTCTCTCTCTCTCTCTCTCTCTCTCTCTCTCTCTCTCTCTCTCTCTCTCTCTCTCGATCTCGATCTCGATCTCGATCTCGATCTCGATCTCGATCTCAATCTCGATCTCGATCTCGATCTCCCGATGGACCATAAGGGAATTATATGATTGGCAGAATATAAATATATATATATTTTCTTTTTTTTTTGTTCGCGTCGGTGATCATCTCCGTTGATCCCGAGTTCTATTTTCTTCATCTCGTTCTATTTTCGTTCGTCGCGTTCTATTCTCTTTCGTTGCGTTCTATCTTTCTTCGTCGCGTTCTATTTTTCTTCGTCGCGTTCTAATTCCCCCATCGCGTTCTATTTACTTCATCGCGTTCTATTTTCTTCCCCCCTTACCTTCTCCTTCGTCAGAACACTCCATTAAAGGATTCATTTTGGTCCTTTGTCTCTTTAGAGAGACTGATAGAGAGGATGTGTGAGTCTCTTTTTTTTTTTAATCAAATCAGATCCCATTTTGGTGAGGGATCTATAAGGCAGGAGGGACGAGGGGTGGAAACCCACTGTTAGGGTTGGTTTTACAGAGCATAAACCCAGAGCATCCCTTATGTTGCCACAGCTGGTTGGGGTCGTTTCTGTTCGACGCTTCGCCAGTGGTTCCCTTGGTGTCCTGTTCCATAATTGGACCACTGAAGTTACTGAGAATGTATTATGGGGGGTCGAGGGGGGGTCTTCGAGATGGAGTGAGCTACGATGCACGTCTCCGATTGTCGTATGAGACAAGGGTCAAGAATGAGGACTTATACAATGGCCCTTCACACAATAAGTCAGTCTGGCTCGGTTGTCATACGAAGAAAGTCGACATTTTTTGAATCCGTCAATGTCTTAGCTGATGTCAACTTAAGGTCCGGTTCTATTCTCGGGTCTGTATCAACACCCTCCCTTACACGGATGCCATGATCAGTGTCTCCCTAGATCGGATGTGGATAACCGGATTACGTAGAGTGAGTGGCTTCGTAAGACATAGAGAAGCAACAAGAACTGTGCCACATCCTCTTGGACGTAAACAACCCGCCATTATAAACATCAAGTTATCAGAAACTCTTATAATCTTCCTTATAGACAAACTATATATGAGAAATGGATATAGGAATTCCTGCTCCACTGTCTCTAGAGTAGACAAGTAATCTTTGAAAATTGATGATATTTTACAATCTTTTGTTCAGACCCTCCACTACCGGTCTCCTCAGTGGATTCCGATCTTATGTTTTGCCAGTGGAGTCGACGCAGTGGACCACGGTCATACTGACCCTCCAAAAGTTTGCTTGGAAAGTTGTATTTTTTTTTTTTCTCTCTCTCTCTCCGTTAACAACATTGGCCAGGAAAACGCTAGTTAACTCTTCGTTAAATGTTGACTTCTTTCTTGTGTTTCTTTTCCCCAGCTATTGTGAAGTGATGCGTTATTTTCACTGTAGTTTGTACATGTGTGTGTGTGTGTGTGTGTGTGTGTGTGTGTGTGTGTGTGTGTGTGTGTGTGTGTGTGTGTGTGTGTGTTACCTCATCACTAGACTTAGTTTGTCAAAATGCCAAGACTAGGGTAGGACAGTCCCTCCTCCCTCACATGTTACGTCATGAGTAAAGATCTCACAACGTAACTAGGATATAAACCTAATGTCTTCATCAGTTGCTGTGGCACCGTCTTCCTGCGAAACGGAGGAAAAGATTATAAAAATAACAAAAAGAAATACAGTGGGGAAAAAGTCTACTACGTTTTGTTTTTCTGGGTTTCTGTATCTTGCGAATTTCAGTTTTTCCAGTGGAGCCTTTACAGTGTGTTTGATACACCAGACTGACACTCTAACAAAGGGTCAACCCAGCAGGTTTCCCAGTGGGGGAAGGAGACCAATGACCTCCACTATGACCTCCACTGTAAGTGTATTTATGACATCAACTTAAACATTATTACACTGACCTTACACACACGTTCTTAGGCCATGGCCAACACAGTAAAACCTGGCAGTCTAGTGTGAGATGGTCGCTTTTGCTTGATATCAAAGGCTGACATTTTGCTTTTCTACTGCGGACGTAAATATGCAAGCCATCATGACGCCTGCAGCTCCCACCTGCAGACCTTCCCATGTTCGACCATGAATATGGAAATGGACTATAGCAGCGGAGCAGCTGTTCACCTCATATAGCTTAACCTCCACTCTGAAAACCTGCACAATGCTCTCCATTACAATTGGCACATGTCACTTGATAGCTATAGGTTTTGCGACATATATATGTATATATATACATTATATACATATATATATATATATATATATATATATATATATATATATATATATATATATATATATATATATATATATATATATATATATATATATATATATATATATACATTATTTTGTACTAAGTATGTGTGTGTGTAACTACCTTCATAACTTCGTACTTGTACAGTACAGAGAGGGAGAGAGACACACAATCATCTCTTAAACCTTTCTTTATCATCAAGGAGCTTTTTTTCAAACATAAAGTTACTTCCAGCATTCATAGTTTCAGTGGCCTGTCTACACCAGCCAGCTACCTACACTGCTCAGTGTAGAAAATCTTTCTCTATTTCCTTTGTGTTTAAAAGTGGAACAGCTCATAGTAAACATTCCATCATATTAAACTTATACTGATGGAGTATTTCATCATCTTCTTTTGCTTATAAGAAATTATATATATCCCTTTCTCTTCTTTTATAAGAAATCATATATCCTTTATACTGAGATTGAAATCAGATAAAAGTCGTTCATACATCTATAAATATAGATATCATGTGAAATATATTACTCCTGGCTTATGAAAAGTGAAATCAAAATAGGATTGGAATACATTATTGTGTTCAATGCAATAGCTCATGTCGAGGATGGTTTTCCTCATGTAATTGACTTTCAATTAAAGCCTATATATTATTCACCATATTTCATTTACCGTTTTGGCTAACAGTCACACACACAGTTTGTCACTGTCGCAGCTATTACCATCCTAACTGCCGCTCGTGCATGGACCATCGTTACAATTACTGTTACAGTAACGACCTACAGCCAACAGGGCCCTGTTACCTGTTACAGATCTACTGTATTTCTTTTCTTTTAGATGAAACTCTTCATTCTTCTCAGATTTTTTCCTTGATTATCCTACATTGATAGTTTATCAACAGGTATTTCTGTGGCTTTACCTCACACTCGTTAGAGATTCCCTCCAACCAGTTGAAACTTCTTAGACGTAAGAGGAACCAAAGAACCAACGGAAAAAAAAGAAAGATATTTGATTTCAGTAATATCATCCTCACCAGCTGTATCTGCCATCCCACAGGTCCACCTGTCGTAACCACCTGCCACACCTGCCATCCTACAGATCCAGCTGTCGTAACCATCTGCCACACCTGGCATCCTACAGGTCCAGCTGTCGTAACCACCTGTCATCCTACAGATCCAGCTGTCGTAACCACCTGCTTCACCTGCCATCCTACAGATCCAGCTGTCGTAACCACCTGCCATCCTACAGATCCAGCTGTCGTAACCACCTGCCACACCTGGCATCCTACAGGTCCAGCTGTCGTAACCATCTGCCATCCTAAGATCCAGCTGTCGTAACCACCTGCCATCCTACAGATCCAGCTGTCGTAACCTCAACTATCGTCGCCACAAACTATGTCATGTTCCTAAGAACCACATTGACGTGTATCGTCAATACTGGTCACAGATATGGTCATCACAATACAGGGATATCGTATACATCAACTACAGGTGATGCTCATGGACCAGAGATGTGAGTTACAGCAACATTATTTATGGTCTGTATTTATCATTTATCCATCTTTATCATTAACTATGATTATCCAGAACTCCAGCCACAGACGCCAGCCTTCCCTCACCCTACTTCCTCCACACCTACAGCCCTCCCCTTCCTCCGTCGCCACACTTATCCTCTCCCATCCTTCCCATCATCACCTCTGCCCATCCCATTCTACGACGCCAGCACTGTCAGGGGTTCCCTCAGGGATAGGTTCCCTCCCTCAGGGACAGGTTCCCTCCCTCAGGGACAGGTTCCCTCCCTCAGGGGCAGGCTCCCTCCCTCAGGGACAGGTTCCCTCCCTCAGTGACAGGTTCCCTCCCTCAGGGACAGGTTCCCTCCCTCAGGGGCAGGTTCCCTCCCTCAGGGACAGGTTCCCTCCCTCAGTGACAGGTTCCCTCCCTCAGGGACAGGTTCCCTCCCTCAACTGCTAAAGGATCGACCAACAGGGCACAAAATTATTGGCAGCAAGAATCTTTCTCTTGATTTTCTTCTCAGTCACACACACACATTGACTTTCATGTCTGAGTTATAGAGTAAAGAGAAGGAGATGAATTCCTACATTTTATATCCTTCTTGTGAGTGACTCCTGAGGCAGATGAAGAGATGGACTCCAACCAAAGGACTCTTTTCGAGGGAAAAGGTGTCCGAGATGTGTGGGCGACGGGGCCAGTGGATGAATTTAGTGATACGTTTGTCCAACCTCGTAAAATACAGCTTTCCATCCTGTTCCTCCCAGTCAGTCTGATAAGAATACCTTCTTTGCAGACACTCAATCTGAAGTCATTGACGTATGAGGAAAACGTCTTCAAATCCCTTTTCTAAACCAGTCGTTATCTCTTAAGGTTACACTAGACTTTCTCAAGACAATTGGATATTTGACTCTAGTCATGGAGGGGGCATCCCACTACCACCATTCATGCCTCTCTCTTCATTATAAGTCCTTGTTTCGTGCAGAAAGACTTTGTGGTCTACGATGAGGGCGCGTCAATTTAAGAACAGAAGTAGAATCTTTGACTCCAATGCTGTATAGATGAGGAGAAGACAGTGGAGCAGAAAGGAGTATTAGATGCGTCAGATGGTAATACGTTCTTCATCCTCCTGCCATCTCCTGAAGTAGGAGGTGCTGCCTCCTGCAGGAGGAGGTGCTGCCTCCTGCAGGACGAGGAGCTGCCTCCTCATCTTACGACTCACCTCATCCTTCATCCTTCATCCGAAAAATTGACTTCTCATCTTTGCAGAAGGTTTATCTGTTCCATTACCCGAGGAAACCCTTCCAGAATTGGGCCTGCTGTCACCCAAGGCCATCTTTCCCAGCGGTTCCATCACCTCCAAGTCTGGGCTACTCTCAGTAGCAGGGAGAGGATGGATCCTTTGAAATGAGCACTTCTCTGACGAGAATGAACTCACTCTTGTAAACAAACAGTGGCACAGCCACGCCGAATGTGACTTTTTGTAGATCTATATACATATATATATATATATATATATATATATATATATATATATATATATATATATATATATATATATATATATATATATATATATATATATATATATATATATATATATATGTATATATATATATATATATATATATATATATATATATATATATATATATATATATATATATATATTCCAATAAGATAGATAGATAGATATGATGATCACACTAGATCATGATGAAAGTTATGAAGGTGAAATCGCACTTCAGTAGGAATTCATATAATTTCATTTATCATGTAATTTTCTATGCATAAAAAGAATTACATGTTAAACAGAATTGCATGAACTCCTACTGAAGTGCGTTTTCACCTTTATTTATATATATATATATATATATATATATATATATATATATATATAGAGAGAGAGAGAGAGAGAGAGAGAGAGAGAGAGAGAGAGAGAGAGAGAGAGAGAGAGAGAGAGAGAGAGAGAGAGAGAGAGAGAGAGAGAGAGAAAGGGGAGAGAGAGAGAGAATAAACTCACAGGGAAAAATACACACAGAAGCTCCAAAAATTTCGACTGTAATGCAAGCAATTTTCCAGGAGACAGAGTCGACTTGAAGAAAGGAATACATACCAAACCAGACCTGACCACAGCTGAGGGAACAAGGAACAGCTGATCTGAGGGACATGGAACCGTGGACCAGAACGGTACAGTGACTAGCTCCTCTACCTGGCCATGGATTTCAGGTCAGCTGGTGCTTTCTTAACTTTTGCCACATTTCAACAATGATTTCCTACATACATAGACTAATTCATATATATATATATATATATATATATATATATATATATATATATATATATATATATATATATTTATACTAATCGCCATTTCCCGCATTAGCGAGTTAGCGTTAAGAACAGGGGATGAGGACTGGGCCGTTGAGGGAATATCCTCACCTGGCCCCCTTCTCTGTTTCTTCTTTGAAAAAAAAAAAAAAAAAAGAGAGGGGAGGATATCCAGCCTCCCGCTCCCTTCCCTTTTAGTCGCCTTCTACGACACGCAGGGAATACGTGGGAAGTATTCTTTCTCCCATATCCCCAGGGATAATATATATATATATATATATATATATATATATATATATATATATATATATATATATATATATATATATATATATATATATATAGATAGATAGATAGATAGATAGATAGATAGATAGATAGATAGATAGATAGATAGATAGATAGATAGATAGATAGATATATATATAGATAGATAGATAGATGGATAGACAGATATTACAGACGAGTTGAGTATGAAACACAAGGTTGAGAGTGGAGCTTTCATCCAAACTGTTCGCCACAATAGACTTCATCAACATTTATACTTTTTATTCAAATTCTTCTTAGAAAATTTGAATAAATTTTGTCTTGGGTGAACGCAACGAATGATTCCTCTAAGAGATTTGTACCCTAAAACGAAGTATTCTGGACAGACAGAGGAGGAGGAGGGAAGGACACAGGAATGATGAGGGATCATGTTCACGCCTTCTTTCTTTTTTTCTACTTTTACAGAGAGAGAGAGAGAGAGAGAGAGAGAGAGAGAGAGAGAGAGAGAGAGAGAGAGAGAGAGAGAGAGAGAGAGAGAGAGAGAGAGAGAGAGAGAGAGAGAGAGAGAGAGAGAGAGAGAAGAGAGAGAGAGAGAGAGAAGGTAATGTTGGGAGGAGGGCCATGTGTTGCTTGGTGTGTTGGGAACTTCAGATGAACACCATTGTGTTCCATATGTCGCACATGGGTTGGAATCCCTCTCATGTTAACCTGCTACCCACGCTCCACACACACACTGCCACCATCCACTGCTACCACCCACTGACAATACTCTGTGGCACCATCCACTGCTACCACCCACTGGCAACACCCTCTGGCACCACCCACTGCTACAACCCACTGACAACACCCTCTGGCACCACCCACTGCTACCACCCACTGACATCACTCTCTGCCACCACCCACTGCTACCACCCACTGACAACACTCTCTATCATCACACACTGTTACCACCTACTGTCTTTCACATCAGTGAGGACTGATACGTATATTATCATACGTTTCATATAATAATTTTTCGTATAATCTATGTTTATACAGAATCCTGCGTCGTATGAGTGTGTGTGTGTGTGTGTGTGTGTGTGTGTGTGTGTGTGTGTGTGTGTGTGTGTGTGTGTGTGTGTCGCACCCCGTTACAGGAATACTGTACCCTGCGTTGGCATGTGGAATTCATACGCTAGAAACCAATAACAGATTGACAGGTAAAAATTCCAGAGAGAGTAATGGAATTTCAGGGTCTCGCTTCTGGAATACGGTGGACTGGATGGAGTCGTGTCTATGGAGGCTCTGTCAAGGAGAAGGTGAAATGCAGGAAGGAATGGTTGCAAAAGGTTGAATGAATATAAAGGACTTGGACAGCATGGAAGCGAACATGATCGGTGTAGAAGGGAAGGCGAGGAGAGTGTCTGGGTGTGGCTGGTAGTAGAAGAGAGAGAGAGAGAGAGAGAGAGAGAGAGAGAGAGAATGGATGAGAGTGGTGTAAACCGAGTATATATATGTGTGTGTGTGTGTGTGTGTGTGTGTGTGTGTGTGTGTGCGTGTTTGTGTGGTGGGGGGATATGTGTGTGTGTGTGTGTGTGTGTGTGTGTGTGTGTGTGTGTGTGTGTGTGTGTGTGGTGGGGGGGAAGAACTGTGTGAGAACAAGGCACATGGCTGCATTATCCGTCAGGCATGACAATGGTATGATAGCGACCACCTTAAGGCTGAAAATACTATAGATTGACCCGCCGTATGCACCGTATACTGCGTGACACATCAACTTGTCCATCTTGTGTTATATAACAACGCACGTTAAGGTAGAACCTTTGTTGGGATCATCACAATATACCTCCATGAATTTGAAGTTCTTTTTTTTCACACTATTCGCCATTTCCCGCGTTAGCAAGGTAGCATTAAGAACAGAGGCCTGGGCCTTTGAGGGAATATCCTCACCTGGCCCCCTTCTCTGTTCCTTCTTTTGGAAAAAAAAAAAAAAATAACGAGAGGGGAGGATTTCCAGCCCCCCCCTCCCTTCCCCTTTTAGTCGCCTTCTACGACACGCAGGGAATACGTGGGAAGTATTCTTTCTCCCCTATCCCCTTCAAAGTGAGTTTGAAGTTCTATGTACGATCAAACCCCCTCGTGGTTCGCCGACACATGTTTCCAGGCATGGATTTTTGAAGTCTTTCCCCAATAACTGTTGTGTATCTTTATCTACCATGGATGGATCATGCAGAGTGAGGCTTGGAGGACGACCCTATGATATAGAGGAGTGAGTGTGGCCTCAAGGACGACCCTCCAATAGTGAAGAGTCAGTCAGAGTGTAACCTTGAGGACGACCCACTAATATGTATGAGACAGTCAGAGTGTTGCCTTGAGGACGACCCACTAATATATATGAGACAGTCAGAGTGTGATCTGGAGGACGAGCTCCCAGTATGGATGAGTCAGAGTGTGGGTTGGAGGACGACCCTTCAATATGGATGAACTAGTTACATTCACGTTGTCAACATGAAACGATTAAAATGACCCCCTCCGGAGACCAGGTCGAGTAACGGTCGTATGATAACAGAGGTGGACCAGACCAGGTCAAGTAACGGCCGTACAATAACAGAGGTGGACCAAACCAGATCAAGTGACGGTCGTATAATAACAGAAGTGGACCAAACCAGATCAAGTAACGGTCGTATTATAACAGAGGTGGACCAAATCAGGTCAAGTAACGGACGTATAATAACGGAGGTGGACCAGACCAGGTCAAGTAACGGCCGTATAATAACAGAGCTTAACCTAACTCGAGACAGAATATCACCACCTCCTCCTGACCTCACTCCACCTTGGACAATAACATGACCATTCAAGACCCGTTGCCCTCATCTGTCCTGCTCCTCCTCCTCCTCCTGCTCCTCCTCCTGCTCCTCCTCCTGCTCTGCTCCTCCTCCTCCTCCTCCTCCTGCTCCTCCTCCTGCTCCTCCTCCTGCTCCTCCTCCTGCTCCTCCTGCTTCTGCTCCTGCTCGTGCATATGTCAGCAGGAGCAGCGTGGTCTTCACCAGCAGGAGACGGGCACACAATGTTGGCTCGTCCACAGAGCCGTCAGGTGGGTGGAGGGCGACGCAGCCCGAGACGATGGTCAACACCTCAGGTGTAGATGTGTAGCGGACCCGACTGGTGGTAGTGGTGCACTGGGGCGAGGTCCTCGAGGCAGGCAAGAGAGAGAGAGAGAGAGAGAGAGAGAGAGAGAGAGAGAGTCTCCTAAGCTCACTTCTTCTCAAGTATTTTCCTGCAGCAGCAATATATAAACTGTGTCATCCTTTTATGCTAACAGTTTCCTGTCACCAGCAGGACCTGGTGGGACCCTTGTGTTCATCATCCACCAACTTTTAGATAGTTTCCTACACTCTTTCTTGCACGTTTATTTCATGCACCATTGTTACATTTCTCGTGCATGACCCATCATGCCTTCCTTTATGGGTAATTCACATGATATATGTATATATCATCCCTCATGCATGCATGTCCAGGTCTCATGACCACACGTCCATGTGTTCCTGACGTACAATATCTGTTGTGCCTGAAGTCTGGTAAGTACCAGAGGGACGCGAGGCATCTGTGCATCAGTTGAGACCTGATGTGTGGCATCATCAGTTCCTCTGTGTTGCTCTGACACCCAGGCTGAACACCTCACCTCCACTGGCCCCAGCCTCCCGCTCTCCACACTCCACCACTGTAGCAGGGAACGCCACCCTCCTTGCCCAGGGCAGGTAGTCCACCTGGCCACCTGCTGTTAGTGTACGACCATCACACATGTCGTGACAATGATCTACGTCTAAACCGTCTTTTTCCCTGAGGATATTATCTCCGGGAGGAGAAAAACACAATTGGACGTTGGTGCTATACGGGGGTTGACTCAATAGTGAGTTTGATAGAAATATTGGAAGGTTGATGTTCGACTCGCTTGCCTCACTATCCCTTCCAAGGGTAGATTATTTTGTGGGTTTTTGTACCCCATATCTTCAGTATACCTCTATCCTTAGTATACCTCCCTCTTCAGTATACCTCCCTCATCGGTATACCTCCCTCCTCAGTATACCTCCATCCTTGGCATACCTCCTTCCTCAGTATACTCCTAATCTTCATTATACCCTCATCCATAGTATACCTCCACTCTCAGTCTACCCACACACTCAGTGTATATCCATACTCAGTACTCCATGCTCAGTATACCTCCATCCTTAGTATACTGCCACCTTCAGGTTTAACACCTCATACTGCCACCTTCAGGTTTAACACCTCATACTGCCACCTTCAGGTTTAACACCTCATACTGCCACCTTCTGGTTTAACACCTCATACTGCCACCTTCAGGTTTAACACCTCATACTGCCACCCTCAGGTTTAACACCTCATACTGCCACCTTCAGGTTTAACACCTCATACTGCCACCTTCAGGTTTAACACCTCATACTGCCACCTTCAGGTTTAACACCTCATACTGCCACCTTCAGGTTTAACACCTCATACTGCCACCTTCAGGTTTAACACCTCATACTGCCACCTTCAGGTTTAACACCTCATACTGCCACCTTCAGGTTTAACACCTCATACTGCCACCTTCAGGTTTAACACCTCATACTGCCACCTTCAGGTTTAACACCTCATACTGCCACCTTCATTATCAAGCCTCGTCTCTCATGGCCAGCATCACCACTCCCCTCATTATACACACCATGAGTGCAGCAGTTCCATGTCGTCTCCCTGACCTATCAACGCCTCCTCAAACAGCTATGTTGTATGACGTAGGGAGATCCAGGTTCCGGCTATGTTATATGACGTGGTGAGCACCCGAATGCGGTCGTGTCATAACATAGGGAGGTGCTTAGTTCCTGCCATGTTATATATATAGCACAGGAGGCGCTTGATTCCAGCCATGTTACACAACACAGGAAGCGTCTTATTCCAGGACCTGATTTAGCACACGTGACTTCACCATTCTAGTGACTGACTGATTTTCCAGGATAATGATTCACCGAAGTACAAGGCGTCACATGTATCCAGCAACTCATCGGAGAGTATGATTGACATGCAATCTCTACCGCGTTATCCAACTTAATTAGTTGGTCAGCTATACCATCCGTTGATCTGGTTAGAGTTGATCATAAAATAGTCGATTAAGCTGTCAATATGTAATTAAGCAATGGGGGAATTTTCCTTCATCGAAGTGGGAATGATGTTTCCTGTGTAGTGGGGTGGCGACGGGAATGGATGAAATCAGCAAGTATATATATATATATATATATATATATATATATATATATATATATAAATATATATATATATATATATATATATATATATATATATATATATATATATATATATATATATATATATATATATATATATATATATATATATATCATACTTTGTCGCTGTCTCCCGCGTTAGCGAGGTAGCGCAAGGAAACAGACGAAAGAATGGCCGAACCCACCCACATCCACATGTATATACATACACATCCACACACGTACATATACATACCTATACATCTCAACGTATATATATTCAAGGGATCTTTTATGTTATTTAAGGGTTCTTTATTCTTTAAAGATCCAGGCTTGAGCTGAGGCGAAGCTATTATTGATAAAGTTAAAGCTACATAGGCAGAAACAACACATTTGAGAAGTAGAAATATAAGTAAAAATCAAGTAGATGAAAATTAAAAAGTAAGTTGTGAGCACATAAGTAATGGAATTCCTTAAGAGTGAGATAACTTATTAACACACCAGCTCTGCCTGTCTCATCCTACCATCAGACACTGATGGCTTTTGAGCTCTGACCAGATCTGTAGTTGACCTGGTTGTAGGAGGGTCACAAGTCGTTCCCCCTCCATCTCGTAGCGCTGGTCCAGCTCGTTTGCTGTGCGTAAGGACAAATTGATCGGCCGGAGTCGATAGCGAGGATGAGAAACAGTGGGTAAAATGGATGGTTTTAAACACAAGTGTTCACACCAGGAGCCGAACTGAGCAATGTCTGGGTTCACTTGGTTGGTAGTCTCAAGCATCCAGGCAGGGCCAGCACACATCTCTTGGCCCTGCTGGCTGAGGTCCAGTCAGGTATGGACGGTACATACACACCAGGTAATGAGACACACTGTCGCTCCTCCTCAGGCGAGCTTAAGGGACTGGCTGGTGTCATGTTGTCCACATGCTAGGTAGAAACTAGCCAATTACCACCGACCCTGGTGAAGGAGGCCTTAACGACCCTGCTTGTTATAGGCCAGCTGGAGGCCCAGGCTGTCTGATATTTATGTTCCAGGGATGTGAGGCTGGTACCGTGGCCACCAGCCAAGCTAATCTGGCTGGATTCTACGTCAGAGCTGTAGACTTGCTGACTATGGCTGGTTGGTTAGTGGCGTGTGTGTGTGTGTGTGTGTGTGAAATAATATCATACTTTGTCCTGCCCCCCGCGTTAGCGGGGTTTTAGCGAAGGAAACAAAACAAAAAGAATGGCCGAACCCACCCACATCCCCCTGTATATACAAAACACATCCACCCCACGTACATAAACATACCTATACATCTCAACGTATACATATTTAAGGGATTTTTCCAATGTTATTTAAGGGGTTTTTTATTCTTTAAAGATCCAGGCTTGAGCTGAGGCGAAGCTATTATTGTTAAATTTTAAAGCAAATAGGCAGAAAAAACACATTTGATTTAAAAAAGTAGAAATATAAGTAAAAAATAAGTAGAAAAAAATTTAAAAAGTAAGTTGTGAGCACATAAGAAAGGGAAATTTCCCTTTAAAGAGTGAGAAAAATTAAATTACACACCATGAGTGCAAGCAGTTCCTTGTCGTCTCCCTGACCTATCAACGCCTCCTCAAAAGCTATGTTGTAAGACGTAGGGAGATCCATGGTTTCCGGCTATGTTATATGAGGTGGTGAGCACCGTATGCGGTCGGTCATATCATTGAGAGGTGCTTGTTCCTGCCATGTTCATATATATAGCACAGGAGGCGCTTGATTCCAGCCATGTTTACACAACACAGGAAGCGTCTTATTCCAGGACCTGATTTAGCACACGTGACTTCACCATTCTAGTGACTGACTGATTTTCCAGGATAATGATTCACCGAAGTACAAGGCGTCCCATGTATCCAGCAATCTCATCGGAGGTATGTTGACATGCAATCTCTACCGCGTTATCCAAACTTAATTAGTTGGTCAGTATACCATCGTGGATCTGGTTAGAGTTGGATCATAAAATAGTCGAATAGCTGTCCAATATGTATATTATGCAATGGTGGGAATTTTCCTTCATCGAAGTGGGAATGATGTTTCCTGTGTAGTGGGGGTGGCGACGGGAATGGATGAAATCAGCAAGTATATATATATATATATATATATATATATATATATATAATATATATATATATATATATATATATTATATATATCATACTTTGTCGCTGTCCCGCGTTAGCGAGGTTTAGCGAAGGAAACAGACGAAAAGCATGGACCGAACCCACCCACATCCACATGTATATACATACACATCCACACACGTACATATACATACCTATACATCTCAACGTATACATATTTAAGGGATCTTTCATGTTATTTAAGGGTTCTTTATTCTTTAAAGATCCAGGCTTGAGCTGAGGCGAAGCTATTATTGATAAAGTTAAAGCTACATAGGCAGAAACAACACATTTGACTTAAGAAGTAGAAATATAAGTAAAAAATAAGTAGATAAAAATTAAAAAGTAAGTTGTGAGCACATAAGTAATGGAATTCCTTAAGAGTGAGATAACTTATTAACACACCAGCTCTGCCTGTCTTATCCCACCATCAGACACTGATGGCTTTTGAGCTCTGACCAGATCTGTAGTTGACCTGGTTGTAGGAGGGTCACAAGTCGTTCCCCCTCCTTCTCGTAGCGCTGGCCCAGCTCGTTTGCTGTGCGTCAGGATAAATTGATCGGCCGGAGTCGATAGCGAGGATGAGAAACAGTGGGTAAAATGGATGGTTTTAAACACAAGTGTTCACACCAGGAGCCGAACTGAGCAATGTCTGGGTTCACTTGGTTGGCAGTCTCAAGCATCCAGGGGGGGGGGCCAGCACACATCTCTTGGCCCTGCTGGCTGAGGTCTAGTCAGGTATGGACGGTACATACACACCAGGTAATGAGACACACTGTCGCTCCTCTTCAGGCGAGCTTAAGGGACTGGCTGGTGCCATGTTGTCCACATTCTAGGTAGAAACTAGCCAATCACCACCGACCCTGGTGAAGGAGGCCTTAACGACCCTGCTTGTTATAGACCAGCTGGAGGCCCGGGCTGTCTGATATTTATGTTCCAGGGATGTGAGGCTGGTACCGTGGCCACCAGCCAAGCTAATCTGGCTGGATTCTACGTCAGAGCAGTAGACTTGCTGACTGTGGCTGGTTGGTTAGTGGCGCGTGTGTGTGTGTGTGTGTGTGTGTGTGTGTGTGTGTACGTGCTGACGTATCTATGGACGCCATCTGTGTAGACCCTTTCTCTTATAGCGCCACTATATTACAGCTCAGCTGTACTTCTGGCTGTATTCAGCAGAAGAAAAAAAAAAAACATACATAACATATCGATTAATCAAAATCAACATCAGACACGTAACGATGAGAAATTAATCGATTTCATCTACTTTCAGCCTTTGGCATTGCCTTACCTCAAAGGCTCTGCTGAGCCTTCAGGAGATATACACACACTGATCCCATCTGCTCATTGTTGATTAACGACGAAGCTGTCGATAAAAGTCATCTTCCATCCTCCTCCTTGGAGCAGCCAAGCCTCTCTAAGATCATCTGAAACTGCTAAACTTTTTACTCCGAGACTTCCCAAGCCATAAAAGTTTTCAATTCCTTAAATTCCCTAACTTTTTTTTCCCTTTCCAAGCGCCCGATGGAATCAAAACAGGAGACTTCCTGTGTTTATTGTCAGTATAAACCCACAAATCAGTGTACCAATTTGACCTTGAGTCTTTCTTCAACTTGCAAACTTTAAAACCTTGTGATTTGTAAACTTCTTAATGAAATTCTTTAAATTGCTCCTTCCTCTTACTCTCATGGTGCCGACTGAGACAAAGAGGAGAGCGATTCTGTATTGCCTCAGACGCTCTACCAAGCGTCTGAAGCAATACTCGAACCATCTCGAGTTCTTCAATAAGTGACAAGAGATGCTTCGGATGGCCAAATCTGAGAGACCTGAGCTGGCTCAGATGCTCGAAGCAGCGCAAGAACCCAGGTGGTTCCACTCCATCTCTGGTGTTTCACTTCGAAGTAGATTATGAATCTGTCGAGATTCGAAAGAGGCTGACACTCTATTGATGAAGATGATGGTAAATAAAGATTCGTGAACTTCATATGACCAAGTCTTCTTATCTTTGTTTATCTAAGAACTTTGCTTCTTAACCATATCATAGATTTCTTCAATTTGCAAATTAGAAGAGGCGAAATCTATTAAACTTCCTAACCCAATTCTATTATAGTCTGTGGTGATCTTTCATTTCTGGTTCTCTGTCTGTGAGACGTATTATAAACATTCCTTGACGAACGCACTTTTTGCTGTGTCTAGAACCAGATGGGAATCCCCCAGCGTTCGCTTAGAACACCGTCAGATCCGGATTGATGTAATAAAGACATGTTCACTGTTATCAGTCCAGTGGAACAGGAGTGATATATGATCCGCCAGGCTAAATGTGAAGAGACATTCTCTGTCAATGCCAGAGAGAGAGAGAGAGAGAGAGAGAGAGAGAGAGAGAGAGAGAGAGAGAGAGAGAGAGAGAGAGAGAGAGAGAGAGAGAGAGAGAGAGAGAGAGAGAGAGAGAGAGAGAGAGAGAGAGAGAGAGAGAGACAGAGACAGAGAGAGATCAGATAATGTCTGGCGATAAGATATATTTGCGAATGAGCGACAAGAAACTGAAATAAATGGGTAGGTGAGATAAATGAAACGATTATCATTAAAGAGAAACAATAAGAAGAAACAATAAAGAAGAAACAATAGAGAATAAAGAAACAGTAAAGAAGAAACAATAGAGAAAGAGAGTTAGAGGAGAGTGAGAGAGATAGCAATTCAATAAACGAGACACCGCAGGGAGAGGATATCAAAAGAGAACTAAAGAGTGGACATTGATGGCCACTGAAATGACGAACTAGAAAAGAAAATGCGAGGGGAGAGAATGGGAAAGAAAATGAAGCGATGATATCCAGACAAGACGAGGGAAAGAATGGGAAAGAAATGAAGCGATGATATCCAGACAAGACGAGGGAAAGAATGGGAAAGAAAATGAAGAGATAATTTGCTGTCATGAAGGTAAGTTTGATAAATAAAGATACAATTGATAAGACGGGATAAGAACATAGTGCTCAGGAAATGCCTCAGCAATAATGGTACTGTAGGAAAGTGGAAATGGAAACAGAGACAAGTGTTAAAAGCAGGTATGACAAGAACAGAGACATAGGGTGTGTACACTGGCCAGGACACCTTATGAAGTGAGACAACACTCTCTCTCTCTCTCTCTCTCTCTCTCTCTCTCTCTCTCTCTCTCTCTCTCTCTCTCTCTCTCTCTCTCTCTCTCTCTCTCTCTCTCTCTCTCTCTCTCTCTCTCTCTCTCTCTCTCTCTCTCTCTCTCTCTCTCTCTCATATCTCAGCCCTTCCCCACACACACACACACACCTCCCCCCAAACCCCTCCTCCATGCGTGCGTCCTCCTCCTCCCTCCTTCTCCCCCACCACCCCAGCCCTCTCCCCTTCAGCGTCCGCGTACCACACACCTCAAGAAGGGATGTCACTTACAGGCTCGGGCCAACGACACGTGATGGCCCGTCAATAGGGCGGCTACGAACTTGAGCTCAAGCTCTTGGTTCGTCTTTGAGGGGCCCGCGTTGGCAGGCGGTCGAAGACGGAGGGGGAAGGGGGAAAGGGATATGGAAAGAGAAGGAATGGGAGAGGGAAGAGATGGGGAAACAAGCAGAATATAAGGAGAGAGAGAGAAAAAAAAAAAGGGGACACACGAAGGGAATCGCATCATACCCATCCAAATGTAAAAGGTTCTAATTAATCTACATTGCCATAAGGGGCGTTGCCAAGGGACATGGATGCCTCTCTGGAGATCTTGTGTGTACCCTGGATCTCTCTCTCTCTCTCTCTCTCTCTCTCTCTCTCTCTCTCTCTCTCTCTCTCTCTCTCTCTCTCTCTCTCTCTGTGTGTGTGTGTGTGTGTGTGTGTCTGTGTCTCACAGCAACATGTGCTGACGACCCCAGGTGAGAAAACATAATATTGGACTTGGGGGCAAGACAAACACCGAGCGACTTTACACACTCGCACCTCTGTGGCCATGGCGTCGGCTGCTGCATCATTCACATGATCTCTCTCTCTCTCTCTCTCTCTCTCTCTCTCTCTCTCTCTCTCTCTCTCTCTCTCTCTCTCTCTCTCTCTCTCTTAAACTTCAGATGGAACTCCTCTCTCCTTAAGCTACCCCGTCCAGATGTGACCTAAGGGGTTTCTTCCTCCTCTTCCTCCTCTTCCTCCTCCTCCTCCCTCACGTAGGGAGGTGAACCCTTTGTCTTCATGCTACACTGGGGTAGGTATGGTATAAACCCACACACCCCCTCTCCTCGCCTCTCACAGCACCGCCACCCCTCACGTCCATCCTAGTCTCTGACCTCACGATTGGTCTCACAACACACACACACACACACACACACACACACACACACACACACACACACACAGACTTCCTCACATGGCAACCGACGAAAACATGCCCTATTCATAGCCACCTTGGATCAGGGGACGTAATGGGAAGAGAATTGAGAATTTCACTTGAGTTCCTCAAAGTGATGTGAGTCTTCACGTTGGCAAAGGTATAGGATGGGTCAGACGAAGGAAGGTCATTCTTCTCTCACCCATTCTTCCTTCCGATATATGTTACCTTCTGCTTTCTTTCATTCGTTCTCAAATCCACAAATCTTTCATATTATTGCTATTTCCTTCATCTAATTTCCCTCGTTTTGTCCTTCTTACTACCCATTTGGATCTCCATCAATATATACGCAGTGATATTCTCTGTCATGCTTCACTCTCAATCTTGGCCAATTATTTCGATCCCTTTTGGTATTTGGCCGATGACGTATTTCGTATTATCTCATGATGTTCCTCTCACATCAACGCTTCTCATGTCCTTCAATGCCTCATCTCAATTTCTCGTGGTCCTTTCATTCATTCTTGGCAGCTTTTTTTTCACAATGTCTTACTTTCTTCTCGTATGTATAGAGACCGTTTCATGTATCTGGGTTTATATGGATTTATATGGATTTATATTTGAGTGTCGGTAGTAAAAGTGCGTTTGTCATGGAATGTGTATATACGCATGTTTCCTCGTTAGGCGCAAGGAAATGAGAGATGATTATGAATTACGATACTAACATCATCTTAGCAATGATTGATAGTGTCCAGCTTTTTATTGTGTTCATAGAAGAATTCAATCGTATAAGACTGAAACATAGAGGAGGAGGTTGTCAGAAAACTTAGCCATGTAAAGCCAATTCAATTGTCAACCCTCCTCGAATCCTCATAGATTCATTCTCGTTCAACTTCATAGGTTCATTCTGGTTCGAGTTCACAGATTCATTCTGGTTCAAGTTCTTAGATTCATTCTGGTTCAAGTTCATAGATTCATTCTGGTTTGAGTTCATAGATTTATTTTGCTTCGAGTTCAGAAGTGAAACACCAGAACGAGTGAACCGTCTGGGTTCTTGCAATGCCTCGAGCGTGTACCAACTCAAGTCTCGAAGCTTTCCGAAGAGCCTCTTGTGTACCTTGTTAAAGAACCTGAGATAGTTCGTGTATTGCCCCACAGCCACTCGGGGAGGGTGTCTTGCAACAAGGAAGAAGTAATATGGACGATATAGGTAAGAGGTTTACAAGGACTTTAGACCTTAAAGTTTGCAAACTGAAAAGTTGAATGATCACATGATCTACAGAGAAGTGAGGATATGGTGGTCAAACAGAGCAAGTCTCCTGTTTTGACTTCATCTTTTGACTTCACAGTCGCTTGGGCGTTTTAGCTGCCTGTCTAGTCTGAAGGTTGGAGTTAAGGAATTCAAAACTTTTATGGCTTGAGAATCTGGGAGGAAAAAGTTGAGGAATTCGACCGTTCTGTGAAGTTAGGAGAATATGAAGACAGGAAGGAGAAGATGACTCAGATCGCTACACTAGTGTTGCCATGAATGAATTGATCAATAGCTACCGAAAGTATAGAACTTCTATAGTATAGTAATATTCAAGAGTGGAGGTGTCCATATATGTTTAATGCTCTACCTCATATATCTGAACTTTATATTCCATTAATCGATCTATATAACATAATCCTTTTCTTCAAATGATTACATCGAGTATGTTCGACCTGTAACTTGACATCATATGGGAAGAGAATCGTATTAATCACATTAAACTTGACCTTAATTAACACATCCTGCTGCCGTCATCATTTCTCCCTTCTTCTCGAAGATTAGAAAATTAAAATTATTGATAGGTGTATCGGTTAGCGTTCCCGACCCTAACGCCTTCACGGGCCTCCCAGGGTCGAGTGGATAGGTTCGAATCCTGGTGGTGGAAGTCGGTCCACAGTCAACCCCATCTGTTCATCCATCTCTATGGGGTTGGTCGATCCAATAGGTCCCTAACTCAGGCTAGGCGTGAAAAAAAAGGTGAAGTGATAAGTTATCGGTCTAAAAGTATGTAGACGTACGCTGCCAGATAGCACAGTCAGTGCGTACATGACCAAGAACCACAAGCAGACCAGCCATCATGAATTCAGATGTAGATGAGTTCATTTGCATACTCGCCTCCATGGCAACCACGGTATAGCTCATCCTTGCCACCACCACCACCACCAGCTGCCACACGACCTTCTGCTTGTAATCCACCAATGGGTCCAGCTGGAGAAGGAAGACCTTCTGCTTGTAATCCACCAATGGGTCCAGCTGGAGAAGGAAGACCTTCTGCTTGTTATCTACCAATGTCCAGCTGGAGAAGGAATGCCTTCTGCTTGTTATCTACCAATGGGTCCAGCTGGAGAAGGAACGCCTTCTGCTTGTAATCCACCAATGGGTCCAGCTGGAGAAGGAATACCTTCTGCTTGTTATCTACCAATGTCCAGCTGGAGAAGGAATACCTTCTGCTTGTTATCTACCAATGTCCAGCTGGAGAAGGAATGCCTTCTGCTTGTTATCATCCGCCAATGTCCAGCTGGAGAAGGAATACCTTCTGCTTGTTATCTACCAATGTCCAGCTGGAGAAGGAATGCCTTCTGCTTGTTATCATCCGCCAATGTCCAGCCGGAGAAGGAAGACCTTATCATACACACGATAAGAAATCGTAGTTCACTTCCCCGTCAGAGCATAACCTACAGCTCTTCTGGAAAGTCTAGGAATGTTTTGAAAATAAAAGAAAAAAAAGTGTCTCTTTTTTTCCTCCTATGTTTCACAGGAAGATTTGTTAAATCTTTTTTTATTCTGGAAATGTCGTAAAATTCTGAACTGCGGCATATTTCAACCACTGGACGCCTGGTCCTCCCTACGATGACCAGTAGATGATTTTTTATTCTCTTCCGGAGTGAAAATAAAGAAGAGAAAGGAGTAAGTGGTGACTGATTGCTTATTGTTTCTCGATAAACATATGTTAATTGGGTGTGACCATGGACTGCTGAAAGGGGCACAGTGGTATTTCACTAGAGGTGTATGAGACAAGATGAAGACGTAGGTAAGGCCAGACGGATATATATATATATATATATATATATATATATATATATATATATATATATATATATATATATATATATATATATATATATATATATTTTTTTTTTTCATACTATTCGCCATTTCCCGCGATAGCGAGGTAGCGTTAAGAGCAGAGGACTGGGCCTTTGAGGGAATATCCTCACCTGGCCCTCTTCTCTGTTCCTTCTTTTGGAAAATTAAAAAAAAAAAAAAATATATATATATATATATATATATATATATATATATATATATATATATATATAATATATATATATATATATATATATATATATATATATATATATGTATATATATATATATATATATATTTTGTTTTTGGCATCATAATCTTCTCTCTCTCTCTCTCTCTCTCTCTCTCTCTCTCTCTCTCTCTCTCTCTCTCTCTCTCTCTCTCTCTCTCTCTCTCTCTCTCTCTCTCTCACGCGCCACTAACCAACCAGCCATAGTCAGCAAGTCTACAGCTCTGACGTAGAATCCAGCCAGATTAGCTTGGCTGGTGGCCACGGTACCAGCCTCACATCCCTGGGACATAAATATCAGACAGCCCGGGCCTCCAGCTGGTCTATAACAAGCAGGGTCGTTAAGGCCTCCTCCACCACCAGGGTCGGTGGTGATTGGCTGGTTCCTACAAAAAAAAAGGGGAAACAAAAAAAAAAACACATAAGTAACACAATATTGACGTGTTTCCAACTTTTAAGAGAAGAAAAAAGGGAAAAAGAAAAGATATTCATAAAAGACCGACAACTTAGTTTCTAAATGATGAAGTCGGGCTCGATCAAGCTCTTCTAACGAAGCAGCTAATGAGGCCGAGAGAGCCGTTTAAAGTGCCGACCCCAATTATGTACTACGGGGAACTGCTGGGTATATCTGTCTCTCCTTCTCTCTCTCTCTCTCTCTCTCTCTCTCTCTCTCTCTCTCTCTCTCTCTCTCTCTCTCTCTCTCTCTCTCTCTCTCTCTCTCTCCCCCACCGCGCGCCCCCAAGCTGATTATCTCAGGGAATCAACCACTAGGAATGATAGGTTGTTTGAGCTTGATAGGGTAATTAGCTCCTTGAATCAGACGCGTCGCGCGTCACACAACATGACTGGTTGTGAGGGCGTGCACGGAGCAAGGATGGCCTCATAAAGAAACTGCAGCAACTCTCATAATGAGGGGACGTGCGATGGTGTCTGTGAGAGATGATGAAGATGAGGATGGGTTTACAATGAGGATGGGGGTGTATACTGAAGATGGGGGTAAACTGAGGTTGGGGTATACTGAGAAAGGAGGTATACTGAGGATGGAGAAGGGGTAGTCAGGCAAGCGAGTCGAACATCAACCCTCCAGTCTTTCCATCCAAACTCGCTATTGAGTCAACCCCCGTATAGCACCAACGTCCAATTGTGTTTTTTCCTCCCGGAGATAATATCCTCAGGGAAAAAGACGGTTTAGACGTAGATCATTGTCACGACATGTGTGATGGTCGTACACTAACAGCAGGTGGCCAGGTGGACTACCTGCCCTGGGCAAGGAGGGTGGCGTTCCCTGCTACAGTGGTGGAGTGTGGAGCGCGGGAGGCTGGGGCCAGTGGAGGTGAGGTGTTCAGCCTGGGTGTCAGAGCAACACAGAGGAACTGATGATGCCACACATCAGGTCTCAACTGATGCACAGATGCCTCGCGTCCCTCTGGTACTTACCAGACTTCAGGCACAACAGATATTGTACGTCAGGAACACATGGACGTGTGGTCATGAGACCTGGCCATGCTTGCATGAGGGATGATATATACATATATCATGTGAATTACCATAAAGGAAGGCATGATGGGACATGCACGAGAAATGTAACAATGGTGCATGAAATAAACGTGCAAGAAAGAGTGTGTGAAACTATCTAAAAGTTGGTGGATGATGAACACAAGGGTCCCACCAGGTCCTGCTGGTGACAGGAAACTGTTAGCATAAAAGGATGACACAGTTTATATATTGCTGCTGCAGGAAAATACTTGAGAAGAAGTGAGCTTAGGAGACTCTCTCTCTCTCTCTCTCTCTCTCTCTCTCTCTCTCTCTCTCTCTCTCTCTCTCTCTCTCTCTCTCTCTCTCTCTCTCTCTTGCCTGCCTCGAGGACCTCGCCCCAGTGCACCACTACCACCAGTCGGGTCCGCTACACATCTACACCTGAGGTGTTGACCATCGTCTCGGGCTGCGTCGCCCTCCACCCACCTGACGGCTCTGTGGACGAGCCAACATTGTGTGTCCGTCTCCTGCTGGTGAAGACCACGCTGCTCCTGCTGACATATGCACGAGCAGGAGCAGAAGCAGGAGGAGCAGTAGGAGGAGCAGGAGGAGGAGCAGGAGCAGGAGCACGAGGAGGAGGAGGAGCAGGAGGAGGAGCAGGAGGAGGAGCAGGAGCAGGAGCAGGAGCAGGAGCAGGAGGAGGAGGAGCAGAAGGAGGAGCAGGAGCAGGAGGAGCAGGAGGAGGAGGAGGAGGAGCAGGAGGAGCAGGAGGAGGAGCAGGAGCAGGAGCAGAAGGAGCAGGAGCAGGAGCAGGAGCAGGAGGAGGAGGAGGAGCAAGAGGAGGAGGAGCAGGAGTAGCAGGAGGAGGAGCAGGAGCAGGAGGAGGAGGAGGAGGAGCAGCAGCAGGAGCAGGAGGAGGAGGAGCAGGAGCAGGAGCAGGAGCAGAAGGAGCAGGAGCAGGAGGAGCAAGAGGAGGAGGAGCAGGAGCAGGAGCAGGAGGAGGAGGAGCAGGACAGATGAGGGCAACGGGTCTTGAATGGTCATGTTATTGTCCAAGGTGGAGTGAGGTCAGGAGGAGGTGGTGATATTCTGTCTCAAGCTCTGTTATTATAAGGCCGTTACTTGACCTGGTCTGGTCCACCTCTGTTATCATACGACCGTTACTTGACCTGGTGTCCTGAGGGGGTTCATTTTAATCGTTGCTTTCGCTTCATCTTGATAACTTTACCGTAACTATTTCATCCACATTGAAGGGTCGTCCTCCACGACACACTCTGACATATATATATATTGGATGGTCGTCCTCCAGGTCACTTTGACTGACTCGTATATGTTGGAGGGTCATCCTCCACGTCATACTCGAACTTATAGGTTGCCCTCCAGCCTACACTAATCCATACATGGTAGAGGGACGTATACATCAATCATGAAGGTTATCCTTGAAATCGTTGCCTAGAAACAAAATGACACGAACCACAGGTGTTATTAAGTGACCTTTAAACTCATGAATATTCCAGGTTGGTTCTGACAACTAAAATGTCATAGAGAAATAACAGTAGAAGGTCGGGGGTGTTCCACGCGTAAGCCACTCCTCCCCCTACGTACAGTTTCCCTTTCATGTTTTCTGTTTTGTGTCAGTTTTCTACTTCAAAAACAAGACGAGAAGTGATACATGACCTGTTCGGATGGTGAAGGCGGTTGTATTGTGAACATGTTTCGTTTCTCTTTATGTACCAATGTTAGACTAAGTGGAACATATAGTGATCCTCGTCTTATTCTTACACTATCCCATACACTTCACACTGTTCACACCACTCTCATCCACATAGTCTCTCACACTCTCTGCCTCTCCTTCTTCCTCATTCTTCCTCTTCCTCATTCTTCCTCTACCTCATTCTTCCTCTTCCTCACCCAAACACTCTCTCGCCTCATCCTCTCATCCTTTACCCTCACTTCATCCCTGTCTCCCAACCATCTCATGGCTCTGTCTATCATATTTTTCAGACCCCTCGTTCCAATATGCCATCCCCTCCTTACGTAGCTCTTTTTCACACCTATCGCTCCACCGCACTCCACACGTGAGCTCGGGGGGTTCCACACATACAGACACACACACACACACACACACACACACACCCGTCCGTCACCAGTGGCAGAGATTTACCGGTAAATTTGCTATTGATTGCTAGTGCGCCACACTCTCTCACACCAGCCTGGGCTGAGCCGATCCGCCAACAGGTTGCGTCACATACGCCAACCTGGCCTCGATCGTCCTTTCATTCAGTTGCGTCACATATCAAAAAATACAAGAATTAGATTCTTTTTTTTCTTCTACATTTTTCTTTAGGATAATCAGAGATCTACACAAATCGTCCCCATATTTATTATCATCCACCTGATTAACCATTCAGTGAAGTGCTCTCTCTACATTTGCCTCATCCACTGGTGATTCCCACTTGTTTAGCACCACTGGATTGCTTCATCCCTAGTTCCGACCCCACAAAACATCTTCCATAAGAAATTGTATTTCCCCAGTGGGCAACTCACGTGCGGTGTGAGATGTGTGAACCAGTGTGGCACAGAGACCAGGTGTGAACGTCCAGGGTCTGTGTATTGCAGCTGTGAGGCACAGAGACCAGTGTAGACGGACAGGTTCTGTGTATTTGTGAGGCACAGAGACCAGTGTGGATGGGCCAGGTTCTGTGTACTACAGCAGTGAGGCACAGAAACCAGTGTAGAGGGCTAGGTTCTGTGTACGACAGCAGTGAGGCACAGAAACCAGTGTAGAGGGCCAGGTTCTGTGTATTGCAGGTGTGAGGAGGCAGGAGGAAGCGTTTCCTGTCCACCCTGGTGCTACAGAAGACACAGTCGTCCTATACTGAGCGTGTATGAGCGTCTGTGCAATGTAGGAAGTGGAGCAAGAGAACACCAAGTGATGGTGAGGCACAGGTTAGTTTATGATGATCATGTGCATAACACAGACGAACACACACAAGGATACGGTACGCATCCACAAGATCATACATATACACACATATAACCTTACTTTCTGACACATACACATATATACATGCATATCTGTACGTTCTCACATATATATATATACACACCAAAACGTAGATACACATATGAGCAAGTGAACACACGCACACACAAGCACTCACGCATACACACAAGGACAAAGACACACACACACACACACACACACACACACACACACACGCAAGCCTTGAGCCATACACTCACAGAGACGGGAGGTAAAATGGCCAGTCCACATGACCACCAACGCCATATGAAGAAAACCCTGGTATTCGACTAATCAAATAGCCACACGTCCTACATATTACGGTGGCTGAGTGGTTTAACTCTCCTACCTAAAGTCCCGAAGGGTGTTGGGGGGGTTCGAGGTTTATGTAGTGAGCTGCACTCCGGAATACCTGTACATTTTTCAAGTGAGAACAGAATGCCAGACTTTTGCTACCTGCCCCACACTTCATCGCAGCTGTTATCTGGAAATTCTAAATATCTGTGTAGTTGAAAACACTGCCCCAATCCCCATAATGTAGTTTAAATTTATATCAGTTTTTCCATTCACTTAATACCCAGTCCCCAAAATGTAGTTTAGATTTATATAGTTTTTCCATTCACTTAATACCCAATCCCCAAAATGCAGTTTAAATTTATATTATTGTTCCATTCACTTAATACCCAATCCCCAAATTGTAGTTTAAATTTATATAGTTTTTCCATTCACTTAATACCCAATCCCCAAAATGTAGTTTAAATTTGTATTATTGTTCCATTCACTCAATGTCAGTTTCAAGGGATCTTTTTCCAATGCTGGGTCGAATAAGTGAAGAAACATACATCAAAACAACCCCCCTTCCCCTTCCCCCATTTTCCTTATATCTTTACATATAAATATCTCAGTTATAAAAACCTATGATGCCAAATTGGACGAAAACTTTTAGTAATGCTATGCAAAGAAATTTATATCATTTTTTCTTTTTCTAGATGTCCATGAATTCATGGGTTTACTCATGACATTTAAAAGGCTTTCATTGCATCAGATGATGTAGCTATATTTATGTACGTAGCATTATGAAATAAAAGGCAGAAGCCTTTTTAAATAGAGACTAAATCCAGTTTTACAGGCCTCATGTATTGCAGATGTTATGTAGAACTGGTGTAACAAATGGTTTTGTCATTAGCAATATGTACAAAGAGGAGAGAGAACCTCAATTTCTCTATGTATATATGTGCACATAATTATCTATTTGTAATCATCTATGTGTACTGTATGTGTACTGTATGTGTACTGTATGGGGGAGGGAGTTTTACACTTGTGGTGTGTGTGTGTGTGTGTGTGTGTGTTTAGCTGTTTATATCAACTCAATGCAGTGTCCCATAATTCACATTACTCGTAAAACACAATATTGAGGGTAACTAATGCATCAGTGCAGTAATCAAATAACGTTTCAATAGGAAGCTAAACCCTATTGTTAATCCCGGCTATTATGATCGCTGGCGCTGCTCTTGGTGGGCGATGATGTTTCCTGGCGAATAATTTGTAGTCAACCCAGTTTCCAATTAGGGTATATTATGCCGTGAAAGATTAAACCCACGTTTGCATATGATATGCCTCTAACATTTTTAATTGGAAGTGTATATTGATATGGAAAGCTTCCAAGGATGCAACAACATATCATGATATGTTCTCTGATGAATACTATATTCTATATGATCTCTGATGGAGACTATATTCTATATGATCTCTGGTGGAGACTATATTCTATATTGACCTTGTTGAATTCATGTGAGGCTATGTTTTCTGATCTATTTTTTTTTTGTTTTTCAGTTTGTGACGGTGCACATGTTTCCTCTCGAGCCAGCTAGATCTATTGTGTCCCATAGTGTGCCAGATCTATTATCTCTTCTCTCGAGCCAGCCAGATCTATCATCTCCCATAGTGTGCCAGATCTATTATCTCCCATAGTGTGCCAGATCTATTATCTCCCATAGTGTGCCAGATCTATTATCTCCCATAGTGTGCCAGATCTATTATCTCCCATAGTGTGCCAGATCTATTATCTCCCATAGTGTGCCAGACCTATTATCTCCCATAGTGTGCCAGATCTATTATCTCCCATAGTGTGCCAGATCTATTATCTCCCATAGTGTGCCAGATCTATCATCTCCCATAGTGTGCCAGATCTATCATCTCCCATAGTGTGCCAGATCTATTATCTCCCATAGTGTGCCAGATCTATTATCTCCCATAGTGTGCCAGATCTATCATCTCCCATATTTCCCATAGGCTCTTGAAGGTCACCATGATGATGTAGGAGGATGTAGTGGCTGGTTGTATAGACTTGTGGCACTGGGTGATGGCAGAGGGTGTTGTCAATGAATAGTAGCAGTGGATGATGGCAGTGGGTGTTGTCAGTGGGTGGTAGCAGTGGGTGATGACAGAGAAGGGTGTCAGTGGGTGGTAACAGTGGGTGATGGCAGTGGGTGGTGCCAGAGGGTGTTGATAGTGAGTGGTAGCAGTGGGTGATGACAGAGAATGGTGTCAGTGGGTGGTAGCAGTGGGTGGTGGCAGTGTGTGTGTGGAGCGTGGGTGGCAGGTTAACATGAGAGGGATTCCAACCCATGTGCGACATATGGAACACAATGGTGTTCATCTGAACTTCCCAACAAACCAAGCAACACATGGCCCTCCTCCCTACATTACCTTCTCTCTCTCTCTCTCTCTCTCTCTCTCTCTCTCTCTCTCTCTCTCTCTCTCTCTCTCTCTCTCTCTCTCTCTCTCTCTCTCTCTCTCTCTCTCTCTCTCTCTCTCTCTCTCTCTCTCTCTCTCTCTCTCTCTCTCTCTCTCTCTCTCTCTCTCTCTCTCTCTCTCTCTCTCTCTCTCTCACACACACACACACACTAATGGTAAAAACAACAACATAAAAATGAGGTGGAAAAAAATAATAATAATAATATGTCCCACATGGACAGAAGAAAAAAAATATATATATATACATATATATTCATTAGGATTTAATTTGACAAAGCTGATCAAAAGCTGCCACTATTTCAGTCTGAGGACCAAAAAAAAAAAGAAGAGAAAAAAAAGGTGTTGAAAAATGTGGAAGAGTTTTATGGGCTCCCGGAAGCTAACTTAGTCAGACTCACACTTCTTTTCTTGTATTCATGAAGGGGGGGGGGGATATATGAATGGGTTAATCCAATCACCTTAATTGCGTTGTAATGTCCTTGATGAATCAATCATTAGTTTCTATCTGCTATATCCTCGTCTCGTCTATACACCCAAGATGGATTATGTGTATGACTTAGAGAAATATATATACACGAATATTTATTGTGCATCTGAACGCGTATATTGCACATCTCTGTGTACACACAGAACAACTGACTAATACAACTCCCATATAAATATCATAAGAGATATCTCTCACACCACACGAGACATAAGCAACGAGATAGTAGACATTGTCTCTCGCCTAACCAAACGCTGGTTCTCTCTGACCCCCTTAGCCTCAGCATCGCTATGCCTGATCAAGCAAGAATGTGAAAAAGATTTACAATCTCTATCCTTGTAAACAGGGAATCACCCGTATATGAAAATGTAAATGACTCTATATACATCGTCTGAGAATTCTTTTCCAACAGATGTGATTGGTAAGTCAGAAAACGAGTCTATGATTTCGAAACCAACTCTCTCAATGTTACTTTCATAGCCATACAGTAATATACTTTTCATTTTCTGTATTTTAATTTGATACGTTTTAATCACAACGTTTGTATTAGATAATTTATTAGGCATGCCAATGCCCTAAAAAAAAAAAAGACTAAATTGAGAATTTAATGAAATGGAATGTTTATTTATTACCCAACTACCAAACTCATTTCATAAAAAGTTATGTTTCATTGTGTTTTCCCAAACAATTTCATCCCTCAATGCATGCGATAGATCTGCAATGAACTGTATCCGTTCACACCACATACATTGGAGGAACATACATTGGAGGAAAATGATTCATTTCCCTGTTTATGTGTTAAGTAATTGCTGTATAATCGTCTGTGTGTAATAATTTCTTACTAATACTATTTTCTTAAGCTTGGTATATGAATATATATGTATATATCATACGAACCTCCAACAGCCAGGATCGAACCCGGGACCCTTGTGCAACAGGCGGGAGCGCTACCGCTAGGCTATGATCGAGGTTAAGTGTCGTGTTGGATGAGTTTGATTACACTGTCACCATGGGTCTGTCTGTATGTGGTCAAGCTTTGTCTACCCCAAAGCTGTAGATGTCCCCTACCACACACACACACACACACACACACACACACACACATAAGACCACGACACTCATGACCTGATCTTAATTGACCCAGCTGACCCCTTACCTACCACGGTGACCATTATTACCACCATCTCTTAGTCTCAGTGCACAGATGGGTGGTTCTATGACCCACCGTCTTCTGGTCCGACAACATGGCTTACCATCTTCGAGGTACTGGGGGGGTCCAGTCCAGTTCCCGGGTTCGCAATAAGCCACTCTGAACACTTGATTATTCGCTGTGTCGAGGACCCGACTCCATCGCAGGGGTGACGTAGGAACCAAATGGGATATATAATGCCATTGCCACCTTCACGGAAGCCGGCCATCTCTTCTTCCCCGACATAAGGTAAAGACGACGCGCCAGCTGATGGGCCTTCGAAGATCATGTCCCGTAAAGACTAATGCAATTAGTAATAAATGCGTAATAAAGTGACCTGTTCATCATACGCTGAGGAGAAAAGAGCGTGCGTAACAAAGTGACTTGTTCATCATACGCTGAGGAGAAAAGAGCGTGCGTAACAAAGTGACTTGTTCATCATACGCTGAGGAGAAAAGAGCGTGCGTAACAAAGTGACTTGTTCATCATACGCTCTGGAAAAAGCTCTCTAACTTGTCGAATCGGAAACCCGAACTTGATATTGTTCATTAGACGATAGTGAAGGAAAATTAGAGACTTGACTGTATTGCAGAAGACCTCTCTCCTCGTCTCACATCCTCAGACGATCCCATCCCTCTTGGAAACTGAAAGACGTAGACAAATGAGGAGTTGAATATGAATTCTCAAGGGTGCGTGTAGGGTCAACGACCCTTGAAGGAAGGCATTGTTACCGCCTGTCACATGAGGAGAAGATATCTTAAAGACATTATCGAGTCGAACCAAGGGGAAGCGATAAGGGGAAGCGATAAGGGGAAGGCGATAAGGCTCACACACAGACGAAGATAACCCACACAAACGCCATGGTTCAAAGGGCATCTTAACCATCTATGTCCTCAGGGTAACACGGGGGAACCCTTGCCAAACTGATGGTGATTTGGTTTGAGATCTCCCTTCAATTAACCATGAAAATAACCCATCGCAACGGGAGAGAGAGAGGGGCAATATCATGCCATACTGTAAAGACGAGGTAACAGAGGAAGTAGCCTAGAATGAAATGGGTCAGCGCCCTCTAAACGAGCATATAAACTGCAAGACATAGTTAAGACGGTCGTCAAAAAGCAGTTAGAGATGTACTTCTCTGTCATAAACTGTCTGACACAGGAGACAGCATCTGCTCAGACAGGCACTGCATAACGAATCTACCGAATGTTAAAAGAAAATGGGATGGGTGAGTGCACTGTGCTATATTGTTGAACCACCAGAGTCTCTCTTTTATATACCATCCCACACACACACACACACACACACACACACACACACACACACACACACACACACACACACACACACACACACACACACACACAGTAAGCTGACGACGAAGCTGGACATTCAAACTGGAGAGGAATAAGTGCAGCTTAAGTGGATGCTGAGCTAGTTATCCGAGAAGGAACGGCGAACACATACCTGGGGATCTCTCTCTCTCTCTCTCTCTCTCTCTCTCTCTCTCTGACACACACACACACACACACACACTGATGGAAACAACAATAAAAAAAGTGATGGGGTGTGAGAAATGATAATAATAATATGTCCCACAAGGACAGAAAAAAAAAAGAAATATGCAGGAGGGTGAAAGGAGGGCAAGGAATAGAGTGAATTGGAGCGATGTGGTATACCGGGGTTGACGTGCTGTCAGTGGATTGAAGCAAGGCATGTGAAGCGTCTGGGGTAAACCATGGAAAGCTGTGTAGGTATGTATATTTGCGTGTGTGGACGTATGTATATACATGTGTATGGGAGGGGGGGGGTTGGGCCATTTCTTTCGTCTGTTTCCTTGCGCTACCTCGCAAACGCGGGAGACAGCGACAAAGTATAAAAAAAAAAAAAAAAAAAAAAATATATATATATATATATATATATATATATATATATATATATATATATATATATATATATATATATATATATATATATATATATATATATATATATATACATTCATTAGGATTTCATCTGACGAAGTTGATCAAAACCTGTCACCATATCAGTCTGAGGAACCAAAGAAAGAAACAAGAAAGAGTAAAAGGAGATAGACGAGACTAGAGTAAACACCATGCTATGACAACCAGGCACACTCATGCCATAACAGCCTAAAGTAAACAAAAGACCACATTGACCTCAGAGTCCAGGGCTGGGTGTGTGTAGGTGTGTAGGTGTGTGGGTGTGTCCATTATACGAGAGTTCGCTGTCACCCAAACTGCCCTTTGTGTGTGTGTGTGTTTCTCTCTCTCTCTCTCAAGACAAATAGAGTTGAGATATATGAAGGGGGGGGTCTGGTGCATTCCCTCAAGACGGTGTGTCATTTGTCTTCAGCGAAGACCACACTACCACCACCAGACCACCTCCCTGTGTCACTGTGTCAACACCACTTGCTCTCCCAAAGGGGGGGGGTTAGGGAGGGAGACGGACCTCCCCCCCCCCCCCCCCGTCTCATTCCGGAGTCATTAGCTTTTTTCCCTGGGCTGTGTGTGTGTGTGTGTGTGTGTGTGTGTGTGTGTGTGTGTAGTCTTCCCCCCGCCCCCCGCCCCATCCCCCACCTCCCCTCTCCTCTCCCAAGCCTGACGTTCCTCAAACTATTTTACTCTCTCTCTCTCTCTCTCTCTCTCTCTCTCTCTCTCTCTCTCTCTCTCTCTCTCTCTCTCTCTCTCTCTCTCTCTCTCTCTCTCTCTCTCTCTGGCGAGGCTGTGTCATCGTCTCTTGGCGATCGGGGGAGAAAAAAAAAAGGAGCCTCGACGAAGGACTTTCGCACGCCGAAGGCGTCCATCCTTTCCCAGCTGCGGAAAGTAGCGCAGCCTTAGACGCTACAGGGACGCTTAGGAAAAGGGTCCTTGAGTCAAGCCAGGACTCCCTTTTCAAAAAAGGGGCCTTGGCGAAGATGGTTGGTGGGCAGGGAGCGAGCGATGGGTAGCGAGAGTGGATGCCAGCGAATGAGTTCATTTTTCCCCTCTGTTGCTGACGCTAACGTGGGAAACAACCCCCCCCCCCCCCCAACAACCCCCCCACAACCCACACACACACACACACACACACACACACACAACCTCCCCACACTCCTACACCCCCACACCCCTAAAGAAGGGATAAAACAAGACAAAAAAAAGAAAAAAACATCCAGTCGAGAAACTATTTGCAAGATGTGCAACCTTCTGGCAAATTTCGATGAAGAAAAACAAAAGTTTCTATCATGTTTGCAATATGAGAAAGAACTCTTTTTTTTTATACTTTCTCTATTGTGGCGAGACGATCCAATGACCTTATACCTCACTAATTCCTTTCACAACAAACATGGAGTTCCTACTGTACAATGTGATTCAATACAGTACTCATGGTGAACGAGTTCAAATCACCCCCTCCTCTTCCTCCCCGGCACAGGATTAATTAGGTAATTATCATCTTGAGACGTAGGAGAAGGAAGAGGTGGTGAGGGAAGGGTAGGTCTTACCATTCAAAGAATAAAATTGTATACCATATCTCGACTTACGTCGTCATTAACAGTTCGAACGTGTACAGTAGATGGGGGTCATCCGAACACAGATTGGAAAGCGGATACAATGTAGATGGAGTGAGGCGCGTCTGTGTGTGTGTCTGTGTGTGTGTGTGTGTGTGTGTGTATGTGTGTGTGTCTGTGTGTCTGTGTGTCTGTGTGTTTGTGTGTATTCCTTGGCAATAATCGTCGCCTTCCCCCTCTTCCAACCAATTAAGAGAGACATTCATGCTCTGTCGGTTCTTGAGAATGTATTGACTTTTGACTTTCAAGACCTTCACCTTGCGCACCAGGACCAGCTTCAGAGGGTCGGACCGGCGCATTGCGCAGCTGCTGTATACGTACGAATACTTTGACTATGACTTTGAGTGGAAGCCAAGAATGATACGTAAAGTTAATTCATACTTGGATTATTAATGAAGTCCTGTTATGAGACTGATTTCCATCAAGGTGTGAGTGTAATAGGTAAAGTAATCGACTTTATCCTTTAGAGAATTGGTAATTGAAGATTCAGAAAATTGGTATATGAAGATATAGAAAATTGGTGAATGAAGAATATTAGGGAAAAAGTAGATTTTTGAATCTGGAAAGACACAAGATTCAACTTGGCTTTTAAAGGAGTCAAATTTACCGTTTGATTCTCATGGAATTTATCATACGAGCTAAAATGTCGTTTATTTACTACTGTCGATAAAAGCGGGGTCATTTATCATCCATCAAGTGAGTCAACTCATGTAGCTAATGTCACTAGACCTTCTTCCTGTGTACGTAAAGAGAAAAACCAAAAAAAATGTCAAAAATTTCTTGTTTAAGAATACTGACGAACTCAGTCTCTAGCGGGGGAGGGGGGGAAAAAAGAGGAAGAGAGAAAAAGATTGATTTCTGTTAGACTTGAAAAAGAATTCTGTTTGTTGTTCTTCTTCTTGTTGTTTTCGTTGTTTGTTGTTGTTGTTGTTGTTGGTGTCTGCTGGAATGCTAAGATTGCATTAGGGGTGGGAAAGGTTTTTTGGGGTCTGGATGTTGAGCGTGTGGAGGGGTCCAGAAATTATGAGTTCGTGGTTAGACTTTTGGAATTCTTCGGTTGTCCAAGAAGACTTCAGCGAGTGTATGTGTCCGTTCACCTAACTCCCTGTCTGTCTGTCTATCTCTCTGTCTATCTATGTATCTATCGATCTATCTCTACCGTGACGACCTAACTACTCCTGTTGCGACCTCTGACGTGCCCGTCACTCCTGCTGTGACGCCCCCCCCCCCCTTCTCCCTACTGTAACGACTTGGTAACATAACATCTCGTATAGATTCCTCAGTAAAACACCTAACCAATAGATCTAAGTCTATCGCTCCTTATCTTACATTGGACACCCTTATCTCGTGTGTGTGTGTATATCTCTCTCACTTCTTATCTCTTCTCCATTATTCCCACTTCCTCCCCCCCACTCGCCCTTTATCTCATCCCCCTCCTTCCGAGTTGAGGTGGTTTACGTCAATAGATCTTATCTATCGCAGTTCCTAGTGTCCATTCTCATCCATTATACCTCCTTTCCTCCTCCTCCTCTTCATCTCGTCTTTCTTAATTGCTTTCCCAGTTATTTTTGTTGACCATCTGAATTCTACATACACACACACACACACACACACACACACACACACACACACACACACACACACACACACACACACACACACACACACACACACACACACACACACACACACACACACACACACACACACACACACACACACACACACACACACACACACACACACACACACACACACACACACACTTGATGACCTGCCTTGTGTCTCCCTTGGCCATTTACCACCTGGACTTCTGGTGAGGTGAGCGATAGTGTCTGTGTGTCTGTCTGTGTGTCTGTCTGTGCGTCTTTGTGTCTGAATGAGTCTGTGTTTGTCTTTCTGTCTGTCTGTCTGTGTTGTGTCTGTATGTGTCTGTGTCTGTCTGTCTGTCTTTGTGTCTTTGTGTCTGTATGTGTCTCTGTGTCTGTCTGTCTGTATCTCTGTCTGTCTGTCTGTCTGTGTGACTTTGTGTCTGTATGTGTCTGTATCTGTCTGCCTGCGTCTCTGTCTGTCTGTCTGTCTGTCTTTGTGTCTGTATGTGTCTGTCTGTCTGTCTGTCTGTCTGTGTCTCTGTCTGTCTGTCTGTCTGTCTGTCCGTCTGTCTGTCTGTGTCTCAGTCTATCTGTCTGTCTGTCTGTCTGTCTGTGTATGTTTCTATACATAATCAGAAACACTGAAAGTGTCATTTGATAAAACGTGTCGCCTGTTGTGGCACTGTCATAAAACTTCACCAAAGACAAGCTTAAGCGCCAAGCAGAAGACTCATAGTCTTATAATAACTGTCTGGGTAAATGGATCGCCGACCATCTGTACAGATCACTAAAGGTATCTGCCCCGTTCTTGCCCCAAAGTATTCTCACTTGTAATTAGGAAAACGTTTTGCACGTTTTAATGAGAAACGTTTTCATGGGCTTCTACAGCTATACTGTAGAACACGAATATATATATATATATATATATATATATATATATATATATATATATATATATATATATATATATATATATATATATATATATATATATATATATATATATATATATATATATATATTTATGTTTATTTATTTTACTTTGTCGCTGTCTCCCGCGTTAGAGAGGTAGCGCAAAGAAACAGACGAAAGAATGGCCCAACCCACCCACATACACATGTATATACATACACGTCCACACACGCAAATATACATACCTATACATCTCAACGTATGCATATATATATATATATACACAAACAGACATATACATATACACACACACACACACACACACACACACACACACACACACACACACACATATATATATATATATATATATATATATATATATATATATATATATACATGGCTCTCGTATATCTGTAGCTCCCTTTCCTCTTTGAGCCTAGGGACTCCATTACAGGTCCACCATACATCTAGGCCTCCCCTTCTGAGGCCGAATGCGCCCCAGGGCCCTTCCCTAGGGCCACCAAATGCCTAGGCCTCCTACACTGAGGCCAAATACGCCCTCGAGCCTAGTCCCAAGGGCCAACATATCTCTGAGTCTCCAGGGTCCAGAGGCGATCATAACCATCCCCTATATCCAACTATGACGAGAACATAGCTAACTTTTCTTGCGTCTATCTCGTCGTTCTTTCCAAGCTAACACTACATCCAGCCACTCTCCCTTTACGCCACCCCTAAGCACGCAACACACAATGGAGATAGTGTTACTCTAGTGTTGTTTTGTGTTTCTGTGTAGGTGAAATTATTCCATAGTTATCTCATCATGATAACTATATAGTTATCATTAAGATATCATAATTCAGTCTCCTTTATCAAAGGGTATGTGAAATATGAATGAATTTGTACATCCAAATTTTTTTAGGTGCATTAAGAGTTTGAATCTGATGAACACTGAAATGTATATGGGCTGAATCTAAAATTTATATATCCAGTGTCACAGATGAAAATGTTAAAGTAATTAGACTCAACTGGCTATATCATATTCACCTGCCCAGCAATGTGCACTATTGTTCATGGCCGAAATACGCATTTCACATAATAACGTAAATTACATGTGAAATGCATACAAGTAAGTTGATTGAAATGCAGTGGTATATGAGCCTTCGAAAGGCTACATGAACTAACACGTGGTGGAGGTAACACATACCAATGATATAGATTGGGGAATGAATATCTATATTAGTATACCCTGGGGGCAGGTTTTATCTAGAGCACGTAAAACTGATCGAATTGATTAAGACAGCATATCAAGACTTATTTATCTCTATGTTCTCTACGTTTCTCAGTATCATTCTACCATTTCAGTGTTCAAACACTAGTAGTCCATCGTTCATTTATTCCATTTAAGGTGTTCACCTACACAGAGGCATCATCAGGAGTCGACAAAAAAAGAGAAAAAGAAAACGGCGTCACAGAACTAGGAATGTATTTTGTAACTCTTAGTGATATATAGAGCAGGTAGCGCTCTATCGTCTTTATTTCCCTTAGATATATCAATGTTTGGGTAACATTTCATATATATATATATATATATATATATAGAGAGAGAGAGAGAGAGAGAGAGAGAGAGAGAGAGAGAGAGAGAGAGAGAGAGAGAGAGAGAGAGAGAGAGAGAGAGAGAGAGAGATGCCACATCACTACCTGGCTGCATCGTACATCAATGAGAATAACAGATCACGATATGTTTAACAACTTCCACGAATCGCAAATACAGCGAACGTTTTTTAACGTAGAGCAACATGAGCCGCTGTAACGAACTGATTACGAATGCAGACATTCAGCCAGCATACATGAATAATTTGTCAGAACTGTGCATCAGCTCGCTAAATATTTGATGAACAGATGCCAGAATCACATAAATACTTTATTGAACAGATGCCAGAATCACCTAAATACTTTATTGAACAGATGCTAGAATCACCTAAATACTTTATTGAACAGATGCCAGAATCACCTAAATACTTTATTGAACAGATGCTAGAATAACCTAAATACTTTATGTAAATGTCGAATTTATAAAGACGACTTTTGATTTAGAAGACAAATGGATTCTTAGGATAATATAACAAACACACGAATGTTATATGGATACCTTTCGTGCGTACCAACGAATGACGAAATACGATCAGAGATGGGATAATGGATGGGGGTTATAACCTTAAGATTCTAAATAGTCTACTCTAGTCTTACTATCAAGGGATGGATGAACAGCTGCGTTGACTGTGGACCGACTGCCGCACCCAGGGTTCGAACCTATATACATACCTCGACTTTGGGCGGCCCACGAATGCGTTCAAAGTCAGGTACGTTGAACGCTACATACTAAAAAAGGAGTTCAATCAAAGGCTAGGACTTCATCTCCATGTCTGTGATGCGTCTCATACTCAGTCGTCCTTCCAGGGGTCATAATGGGTCATAGGTCAGCGATGACGGAAAGCGAACGAGTCCTCCCTCCCTTCCCTCCCTTCCTTTCCTCCCTCCCTCCCTCCCTTCCCTCCCTTCCTTTCCTCCCTCCCTCCCTTACCTCATTAGCCCCGGGTCGAGATGAGGGGCTGGCGAGCCCCTCATACCTCACTTCCCTCATACATTATCTGTCCAGGCTGGAGGGCTGGAGGTGTCTGTAATGGCCTTGGAGGATAAATGATATGTCGACAGGTTTTATTTCCCTCCAGAACGTTTTAATGGTTTAACCACTGTGTTATGCCTCGCCCTCAGTTTGAATGGTTTATCCACTGTGCTACACTTACCTTTAGTTTAATGGTTTATCCACTGTGCTACACTTACTCTTGTTTTAATGGTTTATCCACTGTGCTACACTTCCTTTCGTTTTAATGGTATATCCACTGTGTATACTAAGCCTTAGGTTTAATAGCTTAACCACTGTGTATACTTCCTCTTAAATGTAAAGGCTCAGCCATTGTGTATACTACGCATTCGGTTTTAACGGCTTAACCACTGTGTATACTTCCTCTTAAGTGTAAAGACTCAACCACTGTGGAAAAACATATAGATAGCCCCGTACACCATACACTTCTTTACACACCTTTCAATTTCCAGTTCATCTTCCGTTGCTCAATTCTCTCTTTTATTGTCTGTTATTTTTCTTCCCTGAGTCTGCCACTTCCCTTCATGCAGTGTGCAAACACTGAGACTTAAAAAATCCCCTTTCCCAGAGCCTTTCCCTTTCCCAGAGCCTTCCCCTTTCCCAGAGCCTTCCCTTTCCCAGAGCCTTCCCCTTTCCCAGAGCCTTCCCCTTCCCCAGAGCCTTCCCCTTTCCCAGAGCCTTCCCCTTTTCCCAGAGCCTTTCCCTTTGACACATCCGAGCCACAAGTGTGTGTGTGGATGCCGAAGACATAAGCTCCATTTCCTCCTTCATCCCATTACATTTATAGCCTATACGTTCCATATGTATTAATCCTGTCATCACCATTACCTTTACGTTTCATGTAGATTAATTCTGTCATCACCACTACAACATCACCATAACCGATGCGTACAACTTATTACGATTGTCCATCGTGGTCCAATACACCCTCCCTCACTGCCTCGTCTCTGATGTAGCGCCTGCTGTGAGATGAATCACCTTTTCGCTCAAAAAGGAGGCCGGGGGGGCTTTCCACCTCCCTCATTTATCACATGTGTTCCAGTGCGTGTATGTGCGTGTATGTACATACATGTATGTGTGTATTTACCTCACCCCCAACCTCCCACTGGAACCAATGTTGATCGCCACGCCTCCAAGACTCATGCATCATACCGCCCCCAACAGCTCACTAGGCCTTTAAGGCTCCAATAACATCTCCCTCACTGTCCCCCGGTAACGCAGTGCCTGCTGTGTGATATATCCCTCTCTCCACTCAGTATATTTCTCAGACCGACCGTAGCTCAACGCGTGCCAATATTTCTCACAGTAATATCGGACCTTAACAAAAGTGCCCCAGAATACCACTCGTAAACTTACCTTGCGAAGTTAAATCATTTGTATAAGTTTTTTTTTCTTATTACTTTAAGATAGGCTAAGTTGAGTCATAGGATCTTAGGTTTTTAAGTGTAGAAATACTTATTCTAAGACTTAGTTCTATAGATAAGCAATTACACTTAGGAATGCAAGTCTAACTTAACCTAAGTTACATTGAGTTATACAAGTATTGTAAGTTACACTGAAGCATACAAGTTTAGTAAGTTGGGTTGAGGTAGATTTGTCTAATAAGTTAGGTTAAAAGTATACAAGTCTTGTAGAATAGACTGAAACATTCAAGTCTTATAGGTTGTAGAATAAAAGTCTAATAAGTTAGGTTGAAGTATACATATCAGATAAGTTAGGTTGAAGCATACGAATCAAGTAAGTTAGGCTGAAGTATGCAAGTTTGATACGTTAGGTTGACATATATATATATATATATATATATATATATATATATATATATATATATATATGTGAGTCAGTTGTTGTTCGCTGATGATACAGCGCTGGTGGCTGATTCATGTGAGAAACTGCAGAAGCTGGTGACTGAGTTTGGTAAAGTGTGTGGAAGAAGAAAGTTAAGAGTAAATGTGAATAAGAGCAAGGTTATTAGGTACAGTAGGGTTGAGGGTCAAGTCAATTGGGAGGTGAGTTTGAATGGAGAAAAACTGGAGGAAGTGAAGTGTTTAGATATCTGGGAGTGGATCTGGCAGCGGATGGAACCATGGAAGCGGAAGTGGATCATAGGGTGGGGGAGGGGGCGAAAATTCTGGGGGCCTTGAAGAATGTGTGGAAGTCGAGAACATTATCTCGGAAAGCAAAAATGGGTATGTTTGAAGGAGTATTGGTTCCAACAGTGTTGTATGGTTGCGAGGCGTGGGCTATGGATAGAGTTGTGCGCAGGAGGATGGATGTGCTGGAAATGAGATGTTTGAGGACAATGTGTGGTGTGAGGTGGTTTGATCGAGTGAGTAACGTAAGGGTAAGAGAGATGTGTGGAAATAAAAAGAGCGTGGTTGAGAGAGCAGAAGAGGGTGTTTTGAAGTGGTTTGGGCACATGGAGAGGATGAGTGAGGAAAGATTGACCAAGAGGATATATGTGTCGGAGGTGGAGGGAACAAGGAGAAGAGGGAGACCAAATTGGAGGTGGAAAGATGGAGTGAAAAAGATTTTGTGTGATCGGGGCCTGAACATGCAGGAGGGTGAAAGGAGGGCAAGGAATAGAGTGAATTGGAGCGATGTGGTATACCGGGGTTGACGTGCTGTCAGTGGATTGAATCAAGGCATGTGAAGCGTCTGGGGTAAGCTATGGAAAGCTGTGTAGGTATGTATATTTGCGTGTGTGGACGTATGTATATACATGTGTATGGGGGGGGCTGGGCCATTTCTTTCGTCTGTTTCCTTGCGCTACCTCGCAAACGCGGGAGACAGCGACAAAGTATAATAAAATATAAAAATATAAATATATATATATATATATATATATATATATATATATATATATATATATATATATATATATATATATATATATATTATTTATCTATTGTACTTTATCACTGTCTCCCGCGTTAGCAAGGTAGCGCAAGGAAACAGACGAAAGAATGGCCCAACCCACCCACATACACATGCATATATATATATGTATATGTATATATATGTATATATGTATATATTGCAATAAGTCCAAGGGGGAAAAGAAACACGATAAGTTCCCAAGTGCAGTTTCGGGTAATAATCACATCATTAGGGGAGATACAAGAAAGAAATAAAAGTCAGTTGATACACAAGGAAGAGACGTAGCTAGGACGCCATTTGGTAAACAAGTGATTGTCCAAGACATACAACGAGCGTATCACAGACATATTATGTATATATATATGTGTGTGTGTGTGTGTGTGTGTGTGTGTGTGTGTGTGTGTGTGTGTGTGTGTGTGTGTGTGTGTGTGTGTGTGTGTGTGTGTGTGTGTGTGTGTGTTTGGTGTAGGTGTCATGATCATGGTAAAAGACACAGAGGAAAACAAATAGTGGTTTACAGTGGTTTACAGATTTACGAGAGAGAGAAAAAAATATTAATCCTAGCTATAAACTCCTACCAAAGAGAAAAAGAAAAAGTAAAAATCCCCACCTGAGACCCGTTACACCGTGCCAGTGTCATGCACAAAATGACAAGGGTTTGTTGACAGGCAGGCAGAGGGGGAGGGGCACGCTGGTCTGGCAACCTGCGCTGGACCACATGGGGTATGTTGGTGAGGAGGAGAGAGAGAGAGAGAGTGTGTGTAAGAGAGAGAGAGAGAGAGAGAGAGAGTGTAAGAGAGAGAGAGAGAGAGAGAGAGAGAGAGAGAGAGAGAGAGAGAGAGAGTGAGAGAAAGTGTAAGAGAGAGAGAGAGAGAGAGAGTGAGTGTTAATGAGTGGAAGATTAACTCCCGTCTCCACTCTTCATTAACATCCACTGTCTTCCCGCATTTGCATGTGATGGAGATAAACGTGGACCATTATGACTGATGTATGATTCAGAAGGCAAACAAGCTCATTGTATTTCGAAATTCCCTTTTTCTTTTAGAAGACTTTCGCCAAGTATCACGTGTTTTTTGGACGTCAGCATCTTCTTTTCTGAAACAGAGATAGCTATGCCAACGCAGCAGACTGTAACCTGGTCGTCTGGTGATATTTCAGCTGTATTCACAGCTGTAGTGACTGTATTCCCTCTGTCAAACACCGCTGTCTTTACAGCTTCGAATAAGTCAGGTGTTATGAGCTCTTGTGCATATCAATCCTTCGTGCTCATAGCCTCATTGCCTAAGAACTGCATCAAAGACTAGGAAAAAATTTGCATATGTATCAATGGTGAAAATGAGAGAGCTTGGAAAATGAGGCGTGGGTGTGTGTGTGTAGAGAGATATGGAGAGAGTTGGAGTGAAAATGGCATAAAGAAAATGAGAAAATGAAACAAGAAAATTAGAAAGGAGTGCTTCCATGTGTGGCTGGGATGCAGACACAAGCCAATTGGTAGTGAGCGGTGGCATGAGGAAGGTCAATTGCAAGCGCAAGAGAAAATACAGGTGTATGGAAACATGTCTGCAGGGAAGGAACGCGTGTGATTGGGAGGAGTACAAGAGAAAACTATATATATATATATATATATATATATATATATATATATATATATATATATATATATATATATATATATATATATATATATATATATATATATATATTAGGCAGGCACCCAATCTATCATCGACAATTTATTTTGGGGTGGATGAACTGCTTGGCTGACTGCAGATCATCATCCGCGACCAAGATTCGAACCTATGCGGGCTTGATCCCGACCGTCCCACGAACACGTCAGGATCACCAACACTAATTGCTTTACCATTCACTTATTAAAGCAAGGCTAACGCGTAGCGTTCATCGCAAAGGAGAAAGATATAGCAAGCGGCGTGAGCTGCGCGTTGACAGGAGACGTGAATGAACGGAGAATTCTCATGTCTGCTGTGTGGGCTGGGCAGAGAAGAATAGACTGGCAAACGAGGTCAAGGGAATGACACTTGACAGGGACTGAAGTTTTGACGCGAGGCACGGCCGTCTCTATCACCTCCCCTCCCTCCACCCGGCTCTACCCGACACCCAGGAGAGAGAGAGAGAGAGAGAGAGAGAGAGAGAGAGAGAGAGAGAGAGAGAGAGAGAGAGAGAGAGAGAGAGAGAGAGAGAGAGAGAGAAAGAAAATACTGGTGAGGACAAAATCTTTTTTAAAAGCATTGCTGGACTGACATGTGTTGATGTGGGCCCCTGAATAATCCATTTGTGGTCAGGTGAAGCCATTATCCCCCTTTCCCCCTGACACACACACACACACACACACACACACACACACACACACACAAACAAACACAAAGGTTAAAACATTTCCATGTTATCCCAAAAGAATGAATTAGGTCCATATTCTTGAATTTATGCACTAAGATGCTATGGATTAAGACACTTCATCTATTTGATCCTAAATGATTAGGTCGGGTATTTCTGGCATTCATCAAACCTAATTCGCATTTTGATTTAGATTATATTGACCATTAATGACATTTTCCTGCATCGAGTTAAGCAATAATCGTCTCTCCACGAAAAGCAAATTGGTATGAAACGTCTAAGTTCAGATGGTACCAACTGCTTCACTACCAATTTATTCCTTATATTCCCTTCGTTATACATATATATATATATATATATATATATATATATATATATATATATATATATATATATATATATATATTGTGACGTAGTTTACGTCCCGCTGAAAATAAGCGAGCACTGCTAATTACAGCTTAAGTTACGGCAAAAGCTTAATGACTCTGTCTCATTTCTCCCCCTCGTATAATTTTCCAGAAGCGAATCATTCGATAATTATGGTATATAAATAGTTAACCAACTGTGAGTTTAGGATTAACATTTTTCTCGTTGATTAATTATATATATATATATATATATATATATATATATATATATATATATATATATATATATATATATATATATATATATATATGGTTTCAGAAGTGGTAGAGGATGTGTGGATCAGGTGTTTGCTTTGAAGAATGTATGTGAGAAATACTTAGAAAAGCAAATGGATTTGTATGTAGCATTTATGGATCTGGAGAAGGCATATGATAGAGTTGATAGAGATGCTCTGTGGAAGGTATTAAGAATATATGGTGTGGGAAAAAGTTGTTAGAAGCAGTGAAAAGTTTTTATCGAGGATGTAAGGCATGTGTACGTGTAGGAAGAGAGGAAAGTGATTGGTTCTCAGTGAATGTAGGTTTGCGGCAGGGGTGTGTGATGTCTCCATGGTTGTTTAATTTGTTTATGGATGGGGTTGTTAGGGAGGTAAATGCAAGAGTTTTGGAAAGAGGGGCAAGTATGAAGTCTGTTGGGGATGAGAGAGCTTGGGAAGTGAGTCAGTTGTTGTTCGCTGATGATACAGCGCTGGTGGCGGATTCATGTGAGAAACTGCAGAAGCTGGTGACTGAGTTTGGTAAAGTGTGTGGAAGAAGAAAGTTAAGAGTAAATGTGAATAAGAGCAAGGTTATTAGGTACAGTAGGGTTGAGGGTCAAGTCAATTGGGAGGTGAGTTTGAATGGAGAAAAACTGGAGGAAGTGAAGTGTTTTAGATATCTGGGAGTGGATCTGTCAGCGGATGGAACCATGGAAGCGGAAGTGGATCATAGGGTGGGGGAGGGGGCGAAAATTCTGGGAGCCTTGAAAAATGTGTGGAAGTCGAGAACATTATCCCGGAAAGCAAAAATGGGTATGTTTGAAGGAATAGTGGTTCCAACAATGTTGTATGGTTGCGAGGCGTGGGCTATGGATAGAGTTGTGCGCAGGAGGATGGATGTGCTGGAAATGAGATGTTTGAGGACAATGTGTGGTGTGAGGTGGTTTGATCGAGTAAGTAACGTAAGGGTAAGAGAGATGTGTGGAAATAAAAAGAGCGTGGTTGAGAGAGCAGAAGAGGGTGTTTTGAAATGGTTTGGGCACATGGAGAGAATGAGTGAGGAAAGATTGACCAAGAGGATATATGTGTCGGAGGTGGAGGGAACGAGGAGAAGAGGGAGACCAAATTGGAGGTGGAAAGATGGAGTGAAAAGGATTTTGTGTGATCGGGGCCTGAACATGCAGGAGGGTGAAAGGAGGGCAAGAAATAGAGTGAATTGGAGCGATGTGGTATACAGGGGTTGACGTGCTGTCAGTGGATTGAATCAAGGCATGTGAAGCGTCCGGGGTAAACCATGGAAAGCTGTGTAGGTATGTATATTTGCGTGTGTGGACGTGTGTTGTACATGTTATGGGGGGGGTTGGGCCATTTCTTTCCCTCTGTTTCCTGCCTACCTCGCAAACGCGGGAGACAGGACAAAGAATAAAAAAAAAAAAAAAAAAAAAATAATAAAAATAATAATAATATGATGACAATAACAAAATTTAACAATAATAATAATAAAATAATAATAGATAATAATATATAATAATAATAATAAATAAAAAAAGGGAATAATAACAACATAATAATAATAAAAATAACAATAATAATAATGATAATACTATGAGATAATAATGAAAATTTGATAAAAAAAAACCCAATAATGATAATAATAAAAAAAAATTAATGATAATGATAATATAAACGATAATAATGACAGTGATAATAATAACAATGATGATGATAATGATAATGATATGAAATAAACCAAAGGTGATGATAATTATATTTAATAAAACATGATACCAGATAACATAATGATAATAATAATGACAATGATTCGAATGATGATAATAATGATAATGATAATGATAATAAAACGAATAATATATGTATACTTTACTGCTCACAGGGAGACTTTGTCTTGCCCTTACCCATATATGAAAAAGAAACATGACTGAAGATCACGCAAGGATACATGATACACATAAGATCATTCATAATGTATACACAAAGTATCGAGTCTAATACAAACCTCATTTGCATATCATTAATTATTCAAACACAGGATCAGCAAACGACCAATTGTTACGTGTAGTTTAACTTGTTACTGAACTTAATCTTGAACTGGATGACATCATTTCATTATATAGATATGATATAGGAGTTCATAATGACTCTATATGATATAGCTTCTTGGAATAACAGCTTTTTTATATATGAATCAAGCAATGATTTCATATTTTCTATCTTTTATTTTGGACAATCACATGTTTACCAAATGGCGTCCTAGCTTCGTCTCTTCGATGTATATCAACTGACTGTTATATTTCTCTGTTGTGTCTCCCATGATGATGTGATTATTACACGAAAGTGCACTTGGGAACTTTTCGTGTTTCATTTTCCCCGTGGACTCATAGGAATATCTTGATCACGCGCAATTGTGTTCCTTTCCAATATATATATATATATATATATATATATATATATATATATATATATATATATATATATATATATATGTATATATATATATATATATATATATATATTATATATATATATATATATACATATATATATATATATATATATATATATATATATATATATATATATATATATATATATATATATATATATATATATACAGACCGGGAATCAACAGTTTATGTTTGAAAGAAAACTTAAGCCAAATATCTGACGGGAAAACTCGCTCCTGCTTGTCTATATCAATTTTTAGACATAAAAATTTGAAAAAAAAATATGATGTTTTGAGCCAAAATTTGTTGCTTCGCGATTTACAATGAATTTTGCGACCCAGCTTAGCCGAGCGCTATGCTCAGACCAAGCTTAACTAAGCGTTACGCTCTAAGCCAGCTTAACCGAGCACTATACTTTAACTTTGCTTTATGCTAGCGCTATGATCTAACCTAGCCTAGCCGAGCGTATTAGCTTCTCCCTGACAATATTCTCTTCGTAGAAACGTGTCTCTCATGTTTTTTTTTTTCATCATCTCAACAAATTCAAATTACCTGTTAGCTGGAAGAAGGGTAGTTTGTCATGGGTCCTACCCAACAGCTCTCTCTCTCTCTCTCTCTCTCTCTCTCTCTCTCTCTCTCTCTCTCTCTCTCTCTCTCTCTCTCTCTCTCTCTCTCTCTCTCTCTCTCTCTCTCTCTCTCTCTCTCTCTCTCTTGCAGCCACTGCAAGTAAAAAACTCTTTTTAAAACTCCAACCTCTTTTGGAGGGGAGCGCCTCAAAATCTTTATAATCACCAATTTAAGTTTGGAGGTTAAGCGAAAGAGGAGGAACATCTTTCCAAGGACGGTGTGATGCATTGCCTCCTGACCTCACCACACACATGTGTGGCGGGGTGGCGATGGGAATGGATGAAGGCAGCAAGAATGAATATGTATACGTGTATATATGTATATGTCTGTGTATGTATATGTATGTATACGTTGAAATGTATAGGTATATATAAGTTCGTGTATGGGCATTTATATATATATATATACATGGGTATGTGGGTGGGTTGGGCCATTCTTTCGTCTATTCCCTTGCGCTACCTCGCTAGCGCGGGAGACAGCGACTAAGTAGAATAGAATATATGATAAGGTGTTAAATGCCGATTAAGTGATGTAGTAGTCATACCAATGTAGTTGAAGTTGCTTCTAAGTTCACAACCTTCACCTGGGCTGGACTACTTGACAACTACATTGGTTGACATTCGTGGTTTATTTTTCTGTGTGAAGTTGTTTCTCATAAAGTTGTTACTCGTTTCCTTGTTGTTTTAGTAAGTGATAATCTTGAGTCGATCTTCAGGAAGGGCTAGAGGTAAGGTGTCTATCTATCATCTCCTTCGGGAACCGTTCGTCGACCCGATAGACAGGAGACAACTGGATCTCGTAGTGAAACCTGGTCGAATAGATCCGGGTTGTGGTCGACTGTGGGTAACTGGTCGAGTCTATACCCTACAACCAGACGAAGGAGACACACTGACTCTCACTAAGAGATGAATTCCAGCATAATAGATGGACACAGACTTGAATCCTCATCTCAAAGACGAGTCTCTCATAATACGTCCCTCATATTATGAGTCTCATGGCCACCTCGAGACCTAGCTCAAAATACGCCATTATAAGTCTCATGAGCCAGCTCGAGACATAGCTCAAAATACGTCTTTATAAGCCTCAAAACCTAACTCAAAATACGTCCTCATGAGACTTATGAGCCCCTTCGAGACATAACCGCTCAGAATCAGCTTGTAATCTCATTAATCTTATTATTCGTGATACGAAATATATCCATACACACGATAACATCATACACAAGATAACATCATACACAAGATAACATCATACACAAGATAACATCACACACAAGATAACATCACATACAAGATAACATCATACACAAGATAACATCATACACAAGATAACATCACACACAAGATAACATCATACATAAGATAACATCATACACAAGATAACATCATACACAAGATAACATCATACACAAGATAACATCACACACAAGATAACATCACACACAAGATAACATCATACACAAGATAACATCATACACAAGATAACATCACACACAAGATAACATCACACACAAGATAACATCATACACAAGATAACATCATACACAAGATAACATCACACTCTAAGACTTTTCCATTGTACCATCAGTCTATTGACATCCCAAAGATGTTAAATGCTGAACAAAAACTCCTCTCCACCTACCCCAGTGCAGGATCTTCTCAAATATTTACCAGGCACTTATTCTCCTCCTGGCGAGGGTGTGCGATATTCGGGAATACTGAATACTGAATACTGACCTCAGTGTAGGATATTCTCCAATACCAGAAACGCAATTTTTTTTTTCTTTCAAACGCCAAATACGTGTTGATGAAGCCACCCATCTCAACACTTAGTCCGCTTAACAGCCCAATTGCTTGACATAATTGGATGATTTGACGATTTGTATAGAATATGACAAGTATTCTTAATGACCAGCGTTTACCCAAGCCAGAGCCATATGTCATAAGACGGATTCGAAGGTGTGTTTGGGAGATGTCATTTTCCTACGTGTTTCTCTTATGCAAATGTAGGATGATCAACCTTACACGCTACTGGAATACGTGTGATAGTTGCACTTCTTTCGTGAGTTGCTTATGAGCCTACATGACACCCTCTCTCATAAGCTAACAGCTAATGGCTTGTGCTAACGTTGTGCAGTTAATACGACCCATTTTCTATCTAAACCTGCTTATCTTTCTCTCGTCAGCGAGATAACGCCAGGGACAACAGACTGAGCCATCGGGTGAAATATATCCTCGCTTGGCTCCTTCATCTGTTCCTCCATTGGGCAATTATAATACAGGAGGAGAGAGAGAGTGTGTTTCTAGCCTCACCTTCACAGCTTCAGCTAATCTTCTTCGCCTTCTACGACACGCAAGAGGGATGTGGGTAGTAATCTTTCTCCCCAATCCAAAATAACAATGTCAGAACATGTTAACTATACGTACACTGACCTAACACGTCCACCAAACACATACACACACACACACACACACACACACACACACACAAGCACACACACGCACACACACTGGAGCATCAGAGTGGAAATTGGATTCAGTAGCTGGAACGTGTGGCTTGGGACTCCCCCCAACCCCCAGGGGGGGTCATACTCGACCACCCAGTCTATTACTGTTTGACTTCGACGCTGCAGGGAAAGTGGGGAGCATGGCTCGACCCCTGTGGGATGGAGAGAGAGAGAGACTCTCTCTCTCTCTCTCTCTCTCTCTCTCTCTCTCTCTCTCTCTCTCTCTCTCTCTCTCTCTCTCTCTCTCTCTCCATCATAGGCAGACACTACCTCACATATATATATATATATATATATATA